>NC_090885.1:58921275-58941275 GCF_036669925.1 Montipora capricornis
ATGCATGAATGAACTTTTGAATGAACAGAAGTGGCCACCATCAAAGAATGGTTTCTCGAAGTGCAATTTTTTTTTACTGAACTTGTTTATTGAAGAGGCGATCCGTACAAGACCAGAATTCAACCTGCTTTTCCTTTTTAACTCGGCCGTGCGCAGCAGACTGAGTTGCTGGTAGTCTGTGTAAAGGGCACTGGTCTTTTAACCAGAAATTTATGAAAAGTGGTTGGTCACATCGCAAATAATAATAATCATCATCATAATCACTTTATTTAAGTCTCAAAGGTTGTTTAGCCGAGCTCGAGTACTCTACTAATTGGGGAGACTACAAATTAACTGAAATGACAACAAATCAAATTAATGAAATGTTGGTTTTTAATGTGAAGGGAAACCGGAGTACCCGGGGAAAACTTCTCGCAACAGAGTAGAGAACCAAAAAAATCTCAACCCACATATGGCGTCAAATCCGGAAATCGATCCCGGGCCACATTGGTGGAAGGAAAGTGCTCTCGCCACTGCGCCATTCTTGCTTCTCAGCTATAACACTGATGCGTTTTCTAATGTTCTCTTTCCTTTCAAAAGTCTCCACATTGGCCACACTAAAACTGGAGCGTTTTTTTTAACTGTGCGTTTTTAACCTTTTATACCCATAACGCCGTTTTCAAAAGACTCCGTTTCCGGGTTCCTTCTGCACAACAACTCCAAATAAAGATTAATCTCAAGTGACCTCTTTTCCGAGCATTTAAAGTGCCCCTGTGACCAAAAAATCAATTCTTATTTTTCTTTGTATTTCAAAACTATGTTAACTTAACACTGAGCGAACATAGTTTTAGTCTTGATTTCAAAAAGAGACCTGTTTATTGTAACTGGAATTTTCCATTTCTAACTTTAAGATCTTGCGAGAGCTGGGTCGAGGAGAAAATGACGTCAAGGGCTCACTAGTTTAAAGATGAAATGCGTGTGTACGCCGCAGAATTAATATGTAGCACCAGAGTTTTGGGCTTTCAGACTTTAAAACTCGCGTTTTACATATATAATAAGCTGCATTCACACGCTTAAATTGTAAGCTAGTGAGCCTTTGACGTCACTTTTCCTTGGATCCAACCCTCTGAGGTCCAATCGGTCAGTTTTGAACGTGAGTAATGGCGGACCGTGAAATCCACAACTTACACTCAAAGTAAACGGCCTTTGGATAAAAAACAAAGCTCAAAATTTTGCCAGTCAGGTGTCAAGCAAACACACTTTCAAAATTTGAAAAAAATGGAAGTGATTTTTTCATCACAGGGGCACTTTAAGTACTGGTGATGGACAAACGCTTTCGTAGGTAAAGCCTTTGGTTGACTTTACCGCTGTCTGCCAGTTGCTGTAAGCAGTGGACGGCAAGGATATATAGTTAAGTACTATGGAGCCTATGTGAAACTGTTCTTTCCAAAAGAATTACTTTACGATATAGTGTTTTGTATATTGTTTTTTAAGGATCTTATCGCACTCAAGGCACCGAGACGACACAAGTTGGCTGTTCACATTCTGTCCAAAAGTAGTGAGTATTTCTTTTGTTTGCAATAATACGCAAGCCTCCTTTAACCCCGCTTAACGTACGCACAGTTTTTCAGTCAGTCAACCAGTCACTCGATCAATATTGTATTTGTCCATTAGTCATGTAACGTCGTCAGTCACACAGTGGTTCACTGACTCGATCAGTCACACAATTTCGTAACCAGTCCGTCGCTGAGACAACCCGCCCGCCGATTCATCTCAGAAAACATTTTGCTCTGTCGTTCAGTCTTTCAATTAGTCTATCAGGAAAAATCTGGCAGTCCTACATTCAGTTAAGGACGGTGCCTACTATTATTATTGCGCATACGTTCTCCGCGTCTCGATTTCCTGTGGGTGGTGCTTATTAATACAGGAATATTTTGCGGCGTTCAAGACTGCGGAGAAAGCAGAACTTAGTAAGTGCTCTTGGTATCCAAAAAGAAAATTGGGGGTAACCACGCATTTTTCAGAGATAATTAAGTTTCAATTTGGAAAAGAAGGCCATACATTGCTTTGCATTTTAAAGCTTTTTACAAATGTTGTTGATTAATTATCTTTGAAAAACGCGTGGTTACTCCCAATTCAATAACTTCCCGTGACGTCGCGATGCCCGTGCGATGCTCAAACCAACTGAGCTATGAAGCTACTGATGTTGGGAGCGGGTCATTTGTGGGTTCAAATGTTTCCGTGATGAATGAATCAACGAACGAAGTGATATACGATTTGAACTTCGGACATGAAATCAAATGAAGCTATGATCCTCGTCGTTAAGAACGCAATTTTAGCAATTGCCTAGGGAAGCCTGAAAAAAATCAGGATTTCAATTTTGCTTTGAAAGATGAAGCAAGTCAATGTTAAGTGAAAAGAAGGCAGTCGCAGTCCTTTAAGATAAGGACAAGTAGGTCAATCGGACATAAGAGGCCTCTATTTTTACGATACAGGGGTTTTCAACTGAGCGCGAGAAAACCAAAAGCAAGTAAGTACGTAAGCCAATCCCAACAAGCTCAGTCAATTGAACGAGCTAATCATAGGTAACGGAAGGCAAACTCGTGGAGTAGGGCGCTAAGCACAGGAAAACTGTGGCCTTTGCCTCTGATTGGTTGAGAATCGAATGTGGCGCGACATTTTTTAACCAATCACCACTCTTACTGATTGAAAACAAACCAATGGCGAAATTACTCTACACTGACTGAATTCGTCACTGCTCTGGCAATAGAACAGCCCTTTCCCCAAGGTGCTGATTCCATTTAACATCTTTTAAGTACCACAGGCAAGGATTCGGGAAATTTCGTGGATCTGAGGAAGTTTTTTCCTTGCAGTGAACAAGGCTGTGTATGAAAAAGGCATCAATGACACCATCATTGAAAACGACAAAGTAGAAGATGCTAATCATCAATCCACGGTAACTGTTTGTTGCTTGATTCGATGGAAATAGGTTTTAAAAGGTGTATTTCTATGTGAAGAGATGTCATTAAGCTTGAAAATACTCTACCGTGGGCCAGACCAGACAACATAAGTTGTCTTTTGTAAACATTGCGAGTTTTGTTTAAAGTTGGTCAATGTTTATGATATGTGTAAATGTCAGTACAAAGGCGACATATTCTCCTGAGTTATTATAATACCCTAACGGTCGCCGGGTCCGGCCGGGGTTTTAACACCGACCACCCTTATAAAAACCCGATGCTTGTTCGACTGAGCAAACCGGTCAGCAGTTTGTTTGACCAGCTTGTAATGCTATTTAGAGTGTGCAGCTGACGAGGTGCTTTTCAATAGCCAAGTAATCGAGTAGGAGAGTATTTTCCAGTGCTGTGGAATAAGTTACCTAAGGTGTGTTAGTGGACTAATTAAGCAATAGAGGACGTTTTCCGTGTTTCCATAGCCTCATCTAAACACGAGGGGGAGTTGGGAGAATTCGAGACAGCTTTGCATAACTTTCGAGAATTCTCCCATCTCCCCCGAGTGTTTAAATGAGGCTATTGCTTTTAGAAAATATTTCTCAAAGATAATTCAAAAAATGAAGGAAAATGCTGGTTTTTTTTACTTCTTGATTGAAACAGATTTTCTCGAAACACGCTCATATTTCCTATCAACCAATCAAAACGCGCGTGTGACAATACACAACCAATCAAAATTCGTGTGATGTCACAGCCGTGTTTCCGTACTCTCATCGTAACACAGCTATTGACCAATGAGAGTGCGCGTACTATCCTAATAAATTTATAAATATATTGCTAGGGCGAAAAGTTACAATTGATCCAAGAGGAGCAATTTGAAAAACATTGGTTTATTCTCAGCTTAATGGTAAACTATTATTCTTTTCAGCCCACGATTATTGACGACATCGCGGCATTCAAGAGTAGCTTGCCTTTGTTTCCAGTCGCGCCAGCGTACCACAACAAACCCACAAAATCCAAGCTATAGGTCACAGGGTAATCTTTCTATATTCTCTCCACCGAAACCCTCTGGAAATCCGTTTCACCAGGCAGAGAACCACGTGGCTTCTATCAAGCAAATTCAAGCTGCAAAGTACAGTGATCGTTATCTTCATTTTTCCTTCGCCCAAGAGTTGAAGCGGAGGTCAGCCTTCAAGCCGCAGGAACTTTTTAGAGCTATTAGTAGAAATTCGAAACTTTAAGGGATGCATAGTTTATCCCACCCTGCGAGCAGAGCCTCCTTTTGACTTTTTCTTTACTGAGGAGGAGAAAAGGAGGCTCTGCCCGAATCGCGTCAACTCTTTGAAGCCGCCGCAGCCCTAACTTCTGGACTTGTTTTCTCTCGTCAAACCGGTTTTTCCAGTGCGAGCATCCGTTTAGTGACAAAACCGATGGTTATACTTGAGCCCGCTGTACCATGAAAAACCAAGATGGCGGCGAAATCTGGCATATTAGGCTTGGGTTCGAGACTGTGTCCTGGCAACACGCACCCCTTTTTTTGAATAAAGATCTTACTCGATTCATGCAGAGCGTTTCTCGAGAACGCCAAAATCGAGCAAGCAAAAGAAAGGCTCTGCTAGCAGGGTGAGTTTATCCCTAAAAATGTCTCATATACCAAACATTCACGTAGAACTCTAAGACCATGCAGGCGCTTTTTCGACAGGTGAGCGAACACGAGCTCATTTCCCACAACACCGGATGACAGTCTGTAGAAAAAGAAATAAGTGAATGGAATAGGACCTTTCTTGACTCGCAGCTGTTATCGTTGCCGGTCAAAAACTATATTCATCTCTACATGGCTTTGTGGCTCAAATTTTGCGAATCAAGCCGGTTGAGTGGGTTCCTCATTATCGTATTGTCCTTTATTTATACACCACGTGTCCTCCGTCATTATGAAAAAGTTGAATGCATGAGGCGCTCATGAAATAAGTGAGACAACGTTTCATAAAATGACCCTTTGTGATTGCCCGATTGTTTGACTTTTTTCGTTTGAAATTATGACCTCGTGCACATGTATCCAGATATTTTTCAATACGCAGCTTTTTCTCTGCCGATTCAAGAATTTTCACGTCCACGCGTAACGTATATATTGAAATCGAATTTGTCCGTGTTTGTATTATCAAGGACTACTCTGGGAATATTGTCTACTGACTATGCGCTAATTTGGTCTGCGAATTGAGGCAAATTCGTCTTTTTTCGTTTCGTGCAATGCCTCTCCCTCCTATCATTACCAATATCTCACAATCGGGACAGAAACAACTGTTTTTGTATTACCTTTGATATATGGCCTAAGTTGGTCAGCTAATTTGTGTAGGGAACCTTGGCTCATGCGAAAAATTTCTCGCCATTGTTCTTCAATCACCGTTTGGCTTACAGAATTGTCTCCGGCCACCAAGAACTAAGTAGTTTGTGTTGTTCGGACCCAGAAAATTCGAAGACCTGGCCGTCTCCCGCTTTTGTGAGTTTTTATGGTGTGCGAATGATCCGGCGTCAGACATCGAAAAAGGCCCTCAGAATGTCTAGCCTCCGTTTTACGTAATTGAAGGAATAAGTGAACATAGCTAAGTTTTGAGACTTGAAACAAGTCCAAGAAGAACAGAAGCGAAAACGTTTCGTTCTGAGGCCCGCGGCAAAGACTGTATCCGATTTTTTTTACGTCAGTGAATTAAACAATAGGGACCTTAAGCGCGCGCGTTTTTGAGACACGGACGGCAACCGGAAGTGAATATTTCGCAACCCAGGATAGCGGTCTCTCCCAGCTCTTTACACTTAGGGTATCTAATAGTGAAAAGATACTTAGCGATATAAATTTGGTTGTGTGAAGACAAGTTAAAAGGGAAAACAGCTCACTTCCGGTTGCCGTCCGCCTCTCAAAAACGCGCCCTCTTAAGCTCCCTAATATCGGGATTTGACCGTCCACACAATTTCAAATTGCGTATTCAAAAATGTTCAGTCTGGAGGGTGGATTTAATAACTTTCGGATTCGCCAAATACGTGTGGACAGAAGGCGAAGTTGTGCATCAAAAAATACCTGGGTAATTGTAGAGTGAAGAGGGCGTGGGGAGGTTAAGCACTTTCAACGGCAACCAAACCTGATAGTCAGCAAAAACAAGAGTTCTGCGCGCTTCACGCGTGCGTTTTTTCGCTGGTGGGCTTATTTCTTTGCCGCTCTTAGTTGAACAACGGCGTGAAATGACTAAAACCCTTCGCAAGGGCGTCAATACACCCTCAACTTAACGATGCATGTATACGAGGTTTTATTTTGAATGGTGCCCTTGTAGTTGGCCTAGTCGTCTTTTCGTAAGCTCCATTTGCTCGATTAGAAGACCAAAGAAGGTCTGTTATGAATGGCTAGCCAAACATAGTGCCTTTAAAGTGCTACTACGATCAAAAATAAATTCTACTTTTTCTTTGTATTTCAAAACTATGTTAAATGAACACTAAGTGACCGAAGTTTTAAGCCTTCTTTTAAGAAAGACACCTGTTTATTTTGACTGGAATTTTCCTACTTAATGGTCCGCTATTACTAACTTTAAAAATCTTGAGAGAGCTGGATCTAGGATAAGATGACGTCAAAGACTCACTAGTTTAAAAATGCAATGCGTCTGCACGTTCCTAAATTAAATATGCAGCACGGGAGTTTCGAGCTTGCAGACTTTTAAACTCGTGTTTTGCATGTATAATAGGCTGCGTTTACACGCAGTTTATTAAGCTAGTGAGTCTTTGACGTCATCTTACCGCGATCCAACCCTCTGAGGTCCAATCGGTCAATCTTGAAGGTGAGTAATGGCGGACCGTGAAAACCAAAACTTGCACTCAAGGCAAACAGCCTTTGGAGATCTTTGGATATAATTCGAAGCTCAAAATTTTGCCAGTCAGGTGTCAAGCAAACACGTTTTCAAAATCTAAAGGAAAAAGGGAAGTGAATTTTTTGATCATAGTAGCACTTTAAAGGGCGATTGTCATCCGAGGTCTTAGGCCGAATGAAGGGGCAAGATAAAAAAAAGCCTCCCTAGCAGGGTAGTCTGAAGTTCAGATTGACTCAACATCTTCCAGCGTGGTTAGAGTTGGTAGTCTTGGCAGAGCTTTGCAACAGATCCACCTTTGGTGCCTTGCGTTTCGGCAACTACGGAGCAAAGAGATGTTGGGAGTTGTTCTCTCAAAAGTGTCGTCATCCTCGGTGTAAAAACTTAAAGATGGAATAAATTATATGTGAGGCTAGACTTGTCATCCTGGGGTTTTACTAGGTAGAATGAGATATATTTAACAAATTATCCTGTGAAATCGCGCGGAATATCGCCAGATTCTTAGCCGACGAGGCCGTAGGCAGAGTTGGCTAAAATCAGGCGATATTCCGCAAGATTGAGCAGGATAATTGTTTTATTATTAAATTCTCAACCTCGAATAATGCATTTCGCGTGCTCTGATTGGTTCACTCAATCTCGGTTATCAGCTCATATACCTTGGTTTGACCTTATATGGTAAAAAATTGCGTTAAGCGTTGCTAAATTAAAAATGTTTTCGTCGGAATGCCAAATTTCTCTTTGAATAAAGCCAAAAAGGAGAAAAAAAAACTTTTTTTGTGGAAAGTTTGGATCAATTCCGACGTTTAGAAGTACGCGAAAAGGCAAGAAATGTTTTTGTGATGAGCCTGCGTCTGTCTGACAACAAGGTATTACAAAACATCGGATCAGTTCTCATCAAGGTTTTTTCGATTTCGCTCGGATTTGCTCGCTTTTTCCGCTCGTATTTCGTACTTTCAAATTTTTGAAGTTGAAGGAATTTAATAAAACAATTATTCCATTCGCGCTTGTTGGATATGAGACTGGTTATAGCCAACTCGGCGCTACGCGCCTCGTTGGCTATTTACCATCTCATATCCAACGCGCGCTTATGGAATAATTGTTAATTATTCAACACATTGATGACAAAGCACAATTTTCTACATTTAATTTAATTAATTTAATTAGTCTCACAGTTACAAGGTACTGATATTTCCATTAACACCAGAAGTCTAGTTTTTGTACAACCGTTGCATGTACATTGATTCTTTTGGTAAAGAATTTTTACAGGGTACTTGTAAAGATTGTATACCTCAGTTGCACTCAACATATTAGTTACATGGAAACTTCCATGGACCCTTTTGATTAAAACTGTTTAAATTAGTGTCAACGTTACACGGTACATGGAAATCTCAATGGACCCTTTCGGTATAGAATTTTTGAATTAGTCTCATTGTTACGGGCAATCTTTATTACCCCTTTTGTAAAGCATCTTTGGAATTTTCCACAATTTCTAGTCGAAACCATTTTTTTGTCCTTTTGAAGGATATTTACCTATGTTTGAGGTACATGTGCACTTCTGAATACAAACGTTTTGCGGCATTATAGGGATATTTGCCACACACAAGTGGAAAAATAAACGCTGCTGTGTGCGCATCGTTACTGTTAATGGACAGGTAGTAAGAATATGCGAGAAACGATTTGAAATAAACCAAGTCAGAAGTAAGTGTTGTTGGTCACTTTAGTCCGATAACTGGATAATTTTTCGGTTTCTGTGTACGATTTTTTTCTCTCCAATCTGAAAATATAAAGGTAAAAAGCTCTATTCTTTTCCAGATTTCTTACTTCAGAAAACCACAGGTTAAAAAATTATGTGTTTTTTGTGCTTAATTAGGCCGAAGGTTGGCACTAGATCTTAAGGGTTTGGGCTTTTTCAACAGTTACATCATAACCTCCATCTTCATTTTACCCCTTGTCTGCAGTTTGTATTTTACACTGACCGGTTTGTAAACTCAAAATTTCGAGTTTGCAAACTCAAATTTTGAATTGGAAAACGCAAAAATGTCGAGTTTGTGAACTCAAAATTTCCAGTTTCAGAAACTCAAAATTCCGAGTTTGAAAATTGGAAGCAGGGAAACTGATCACGTAATGCCATGTCCCTTACGGGCCACCGTACAGAACCCAGGTTGACTTGTGTTTTTATAGTTTTCTTGGAACAATCTCACAAGTTAAGCGTGCTGAGTGGCTCGGGTTAGCGTGCCTCCGAAACTTCTCGAAACTTAATGGTGTCACATATGACAGAACAAAGCACGATCAAGGCTTTTTTATTTGTTCGATAAATGGATGGTAGATTACAAAATGTCACTGAGTTCTCGCAAATAATTTGGCAGCTGAATTATGACATGTGGCCTTGACGCACTAAGCCATAGAAAATTAGTTATCATCAATCGAATATATATATCTAGCAAGCGTTTCTTACTGTGACATATTCAATACTTTAGTGGTTGTTCTGATAGTTAACAGCTATTCACCGAGGTGGAGGTGGCTAGTGGTGGATATTTACCGAGCCGTGAAGCGGCGAGTTAAATATCTACCACTAGCCACCGACACTGAGGTGAATAGTTATTTTAGTATATATTAAAATAGTGAGATAATACAGTACAAAAATATGATTTTAACTCATTTATTCCTGCAAAGATTACAACATTTTCGAGTGCAAATTCCGTGCGAATTGCTCGGAGGTGAGTAGTTAACCATTATCCTGCGAAATCGCGCGATATATCGCCTGATACTTAGCCGACGAGGCCGTTGGCCGAGTTGGGTAAAATCAGGCGATATTCCGCAAGTTTGAGCAGAATAATGGTTTTATTATTCAACACATTGATGACAAAGCACAATTTTCTGCTTTTTTGGGGAAAAAAAGCTGAAAAAACTACCATTTTTCTCTGCGACACACAAAATTTCGTATATCGCAGAATATCCGTTGAGTACGCACGACGAATATTGCGCGCGCTATGACCATATTTGGACATTGTCACAATGTGTTGAAAAATAATTAACAATTATTCGCCGAAGGCGAAGTGATTATCGGTGAATATTCACCGAGACGAAGTCGAGGTGAATATTCACCTATAATCACTGAGCCTGAGGCGAACAATTGTTTTAGTATAAATACACAGGTGATTATTTCAAAAAAGAGAAAAAAAAGAACATTTCAACGCGAAATCATCTTCACTTACAGTGGCAAAACGACTACTGGCAGCCATTTTGTCCGTCGAGGTGATTATCGGCTGATAATCCGAGATAGCGAGCCAATGAGAGCGCTCGATTTTGTATAATCACCTGTGTATTTATACTAATGAACAATTATTCACCGAAGTGGAGGTTAATAGTGGTGGACTTTCACGGACACCCCGGTGATTAATTGTTTTAGTACATACCACACAGGTTGAAAAAAAAGCGAACCAAAAAAAAATTTAGTTTTGTAAAATACAGTGGAGAATTTTAAATCTCGCGCGCCTGCTACTCGGAGGTGAATAATGAGGTGAATGATACTTGGATAATCACCTCCGATTTAGCCAATCAGCGCGGGCGTTCAACGCTATCCACTGTTTTAGTATATACTAAAATTGGTTATCGTCTTACTAATTTAGACGGTCGCAAATTAGTCACTTTGCGTGCGCTCGAGACAGGAAAAATTGCGATGAATTCTCTTGAAAATTGGTCTACTTGCCCTACTGCTCCTATCGAGATTAGAAGAGTTTAAGAAAAAATATGAAAGTATCTCGCACTATGGTTGCCTTTGTTTAAACTTTGTGGTTACTATATGGCCAGGTTGACAAGGTTCACACGGTAACATAAGCATAAACAAGACGACTTTGTGACACTTGTAAAATAATACAGAGTTTGATTATAAAATTCTGGCCCAGTTTTATCATCACTCTTCACGTGCAGCTGCAAACGGAAGACGGCAGGTTGCTGTTTGACAAAAAAAACATGAAATTCTCTTATTGTAATTTTGATAACTTGATTGATATTTGAAGGTTTCAGGCATAAAATGAGCCGAATCAAATAAGTTTCCTTGATTTATTTCAGCCTGATATTTACCGTTTGCCATAGAAGCAAAAACGCCCTGCTTCGACCCTGCTGTCGTTTATGATAAATGACTGAAAATCCTTATTTATCGAGGGACATTTCCAACTGGTGTAACAGTGAATTGGAGTATTTAAAACGTAATAAAAAAAGCTATAACTTTCGTCTTTCTTAAGTTCTCTAAAAAGATGAATAGGAATAAAACATATTTATCCCCGATTTCTTGAAAAGACAGATTGATACGCAATCCCATGATGAGTTTCCCGTGAAAATGTTTTATGAAACCAGTACCTTTGAAGGAAATTTATTTCTTAATTAAAACCTTACAAATGATCAAACAGGCGCGAGGTGCCACAGGCCTAAGAGGGGTGTTGTTCATTGTTCCGACGACAACGACAAAGCAACAAGTCTCTGAAGGCTTTGCGAAAGCGACTGTTAAATGCAGCATATATGGCCGGATTGATGGCGCTATTTGCGTGGGCAAGAAAGTAGCCCACAAAAGAGAAAGTGGCCGGGACACCACATGGAAACGTTTCTTGGCCAAAGAATGTGATAAACTGCGCGATGTAAACTGGCAGCCAGCACAGTGCAAAAACCACCACAACTGCGAGTAGCATCTTCAGAACCTTCTTCTTGGACCTGTCAGCGCGAAGTTGATTTGCTTGCGTTTGAACTCCAGGAACTTTTCTGACCCAAAGATTGTGAATAACGAAACTGTACAAGACGGACATAGTTAAAAGGGGAAAAACATAAAAAGCTGCGAAAACAACGATTGTGAAGTCCCTGGCCGCATTTTCTGTGAAGACCGGAGTCCATACCTCCAAGCAATAACTTTTTTGGGCTTGTTCGTCGAAAACGATTTTCATGGTGTAAAGGAGCGGAGAGTTGACGGCGATTCCAACTATCCACACCACTGCAATCATGATACATGCTATGGAAAATATCACGTACCGCTTGAGAGGGAACATGATACCTAGGAAACGGTCAATAGAGATAGCTGTCAAGGTCAAAACTGAGCCTGCTACGGACAGTGGTTGTACGAAAGGGATGATCTTGCACCAAGTGACAGACTGGTCGTTGCAGCGAGTCGCTATAACTTTGGTTGTGACCGGCATGTTAAAAGCCGTCAGCAAAAGGTCGGCAACGGCCATGTTTACGATCAAATAGTTTGTGACAGTTCGCATCTGTCTGTTGAAGACAACAACGAGTATGACCAGCACATTGCGTATTAGAGAGCCAAACAGGATGATGAAGTAGGCAGTTAAGGACGTTCGCGCCCATTGCTACTGCGCATCTTTTCGCACATGTCACGCACACGTCATTCATCGTAGACCACGCAGGTAAACACGATGCTAAAGGAGCAAAAATTTGCCACAAGAATGGAACATGAAAGTAAGTGGCATCATGGGATAGCAGTGAAGCCAGGTCTTCTCGGAAATGTCACGCAATTGCGTGACAGTGCGAATAGACAATCGCTTTGAGAACTTCCCAGCGATTTTACTCTCTTGAATGCTCGGTGACCCCCATTTTTCTTTCCGTAGATCACTTCCTTTCTTGATTTTGTCCATTTTAACAAAAAACAAAAAAAATCTGTACGTGAGAAGTTACAAATATTTGGCCTTTTATGCTCTTGTGCGAACGAAGTTTTCTTTCTTAGACTAATATGTATCGTTTTTCAAGGTCTATTTCACTTCAGAAAAAGACATCAGCTGCAAAGGTTAATTTAGTTATATTAGTTATGTTGAAGTGAGTACGTTTACCTGATCTAAATTTCACTCATGTAGCTTTTTTATTGCTGACAGTTGTAAGCTAAGATACATACATACATACATACATACATACATACATACATACATACATACATACATACATACATACATACATACATACTTAATTGACTGCTCCCCAGAGGGGCTTTTCAGGGCCAATGAAACACAATCAACGAAACGACAGAACACAACAACAACTGTTAAGAATCTTAACTGGCCGGAGGCAAACCAGTTGGCTATTTACAAGTGCAGCTGGGAAGTTGAACCAGGGACTACAAGGAACTAATTCAACGAGTGGCCAGAGCGGGTCTTGAACCCGGGATCTCCGGATTTCAAGGCAAGCGCCCTAACCACTGGGCCACACTGCCTCACATCGTCTTAAAGTAACGCAATCTTCTAAAAATGCATCTCATGATCTCGAAAACGAGCACGGTGGCCCCCCATTTTTTTTTGCCTTTTTGGCAAAAGTAGATCATTACCTTTCTGCGTGGCAAGTTTAAAAAAAATCTGTACGTGGGAACGTTTTGGCCGCGA
The DNA here is from genome assembly GCF_036669925.1 of Montipora capricornis. Lineage (NCBI taxonomy): Eukaryota > Metazoa > Cnidaria > Anthozoa > Scleractinia > Acroporidae > Montipora > Montipora capricornis. The sequence continues at coordinate 58,934,419 of NC_090885.1, forward strand.
ACGTCCTTAACTTGAAAACTTGTTCTGTGCGTGTATCGTTGTGATATTCACATTGTATTTCGGGGTCAGTGCTATTGCTTGGTGCCATTGAGCATAAAATGATAAACAGAAAGACTGACTTGTCCTTAAGGTCACACTGTACTGATAATCGGTGAATGAAAACGTACCTTCAGTTCAAAGCAAAATAGGCGATAAGTGATTCCGCTCTCTCTCTCTCTCTCTCTCTCTCTTCGCCAAACTGTGTGATCTGTACAAGCCGCCTTATTTAATCGATAAATAGATGGTGGGTTACTGAGTTCTCGCAAATTATTCAGCAGCTGAATTATAGCAAGTGGCCTTGGTCGCACTATAAGCCCTAAAAAAAATAGTTATCATCAATCGAATATCTAGCAAACGTTTCTTACTGTGACTTATTCAATACTTTTGGTTGTTCTGATAGAATAAGTTATCGACTTACTAATCTAGAAGGTCGCAACTGATTAGTCACTTTGCATACACTCGAGACAGGAAAAATTGCGATGACCTCTCTTGAAGATTAATCTAGTTGCCCAGAGACACAGCTCGTATGCAGATAGAGGACTCTGGTAAAAAAGTATGAAAGTACCTCGCACTGTGGTTGCCTTTGTCTAAGCTTTGTGTTACTATGGCCAGGTTGACACGGTTCAAACGGTAACATAAGCATAAACAAGACAACCTTCACACTTGTAAAATAATACACTATTTTATTTTAATATTCAATCTTCGTTCACTGTATAAAATCCGCACGCGTCATTGGTTAAAATTGATCACGCGAGTTCCCGTTACCTGGCGACATCAAAGTGACAGAGTGCGTTATTACAATAACGCATAAAAACTGTGCCATGTTCTTCAACTTCAAATGTACATGGCTTCAAGTTCAAGATTTTCCGAGGTTGAGGAGGAAAAAATTACTGAAATAACTTACTTGACACCCAATAAAGTCGGAAAGACTAAAGTAATACAGTAATAAAGTCATTTGAGAGCCTGCAAAACAGTGTATAACGAATACTGCATGCTGAATACTGTTTGTCGAAAATGTCCTCTATCGCTTTTAAAGCAATAGAGGACTTTTTTCATGTTTGTGTCTCCCCCTTGTGTTTAAGATGGGCTATGTAAAAACACGGAAAATGTCCTGTATTGCTCAAATTGTCAACAGCTGGCACTGGATCGTCAGATGTGCTGGAAAAGACATGCATTATTTTTGTTGGCACGCCTTTGAGAAGTGCCACAACTTGGTTTGTTGCAAAAAAGGATTAGGCCATTATGAGACACCATATAAAGCGTTTTGTGCCCCCAAGAGGGATTCTGTTAGAGTTAGGACACTTGCAGGTTCAAGGTATAAATGTACATTTTGTGTAGTTTTACATACATTTCATTTGTTTGATTTGATCTCCTAATTTGGACATTTTCCTCCAAAGCGTGTGATAAGCACATGTTTATCGATGAAGCTAATAATTATTCTGTCAAAAGTTCTTCAGTGTCAAATTCATGAATAAAACAAGTCTTGGCCTTATCGAAAATTTATATTCCTTCCTGCCTCTGCCATTTTTATAAATACCGCATGCTATAAACAGCTATAGAAGAACAGGACGCACTTTTTTGTCTATGAAGAACTCAGTAGTTTAGTTCTTGAACAAATTATAAGAACTGTAAATATACATGTACCAGCTGTAAGAGTTAAAATGTCATCAAAGTAAGCTAAGTCTCTGACAATCAACATGCTTATTTTTTCTTATATATATTTTTCAGTTTTTCTTTTGGCCTGAAGCCATCTCTTGAATTTAAAGTGAATACTGAGCATTTACATGTATGAGAAACAAAGGCCTGTTAATACACTCAAGAAGGAAGTCACAACCCTTGCCCAAAAATGTAAAGCATAATCAGACAGTGATGAATAGGGAATAGACCGAGCTGGAAATATTGTCTTATATTGCAAGAATGATTGCAATTGTCACGTAATTAAATTTAATAATTGTTATGGTACATTGAAATTTCCATGAACCCTTTCTGTAAATAACTTTCATATTACTGTTACGAGCACATGCAAATTTCCATGGACTCTTTTGGCAAAACACATTTCAATTAGTCTCACAGTTACAAGGTACTGATATTTCCATTAACCCCAGAAGTCTAGTTTTTGTACAACCGTTGCATGTACATGGATTCTCTCGGTAAAGAATTTTTACAGGGTACGTGTAAAGATTATATACCTCAATTGCACTCAACATATTAGGTACATGGAAACTTCCATGGACCCTTTTGATTAAAACTATTTAAATTAGTGTCAACGTTACACGGTACATGGAAATCTCAATGGACCCTTTCGGTACAGAATCTTTGAATTAGTCTCATTGTTACGGGGAACCTTTGTTACCCCTTTTGTAAAAGATCTTTGGAATTTTCCACAATTTCTGGTCGAAACCATGTTTTTGTCCTTTTGAAGGATATTTACCTATTTTTGAGGTACATGTGCACTTATGAATACAAAAGTTTGTGGCATTATAGGGATATTTGCCGCACGCAAGTGGAAAAATAAACACTGCTGTGTGCGCATCGTTACTGTTAATGGACTAGTAGTAAGAATATGCAAGAAAAGATTTGAAATAAAACAAGTCAGAAGCGAGTGTTGTTGGTCACTTTAGTCCGATAACTGCTGATAAGGACTGAAGACTTAGAAGACTCAGTCTTCATTTTACCCCTTGTCTGCAGTTTGTATTTTACACTGACCGGTTTGTAAACTCAAAATTTCGAGTTTGCAAACTCAAATTTTGAGTTGGAAAACGCAAAAATGTCGAGTTTGTGAACTCAAAATTTCCAGTTTCAGAAACTCAAAATTCCGAGTTTGAAAATTGGAAGCAGGGAAACTGATGACGTAATGCCATGTCCCTTACGGGCCACCGCACAGAACCAGGTTGACTTGTGTTTTTATAGTTTTCTTGGAACAGTCTCACAAGTTAAGCGTGCATGCTGAGTGGCTCGGGTTAGCGTGCCTCCGAAACTTCTCGAAACTTCCTGGTGTCACATATGACAGAACAAAGCACGATCAAGGCTTTTTTATTTGTTCGATAAATGGATGGTAGATTACAAAATGTCACTGAGTTCTCGCAAATAATTTGGCAGCTGAATTATGACATGTGGCCTTGACGCACTAAGCCATAGAAAATTAGTTATCATCAATCGAATATATATATCTAGCAAGCGTTTCTTACTGTGACATATTCAATACTTTAGTGGTTGTTCTGATAGTTAACAACTATTCACCGAAGTGGAGGTGGCTAGTGGTGGATATTTACCGAGCCGCGAAGCGGCGAGTTAAATATCTACCACTAGCCACCGACACTGAGGTGAATACTTGTTTTAGTATATACTAAAAAAGTGAGATAATACAGCACAAAAATATGATTTTAACTCATTTATTCCTGCAAAGATTACAACATTTTCGAGTGCAAATTCCGTGCGAATTGCTCGGAGATGAGTAGTTAACAATTATCCTGCGAAATCGCGCGATATATCGCCTGATACTTAGCCGACGAGGCCGTTGGCCGAGTTGGGTAAAATCAGGCGATATTCTGCAAGATTGAGCAGGATAATGGTTTACTATTCAACACATTGATGGCAAAGCACAATTGTCTGCTTTTTTGGGAAAAAAACGCGAAATCATCTTCACTTACAGTGGCAAAACGACTACTGGCAGCCTTTTTGTCCGTCGAGGTGATTATCGGCTGATAATCCGAGATAGCGAGCCAATGAGAGCGCGCGATTTTGTATAATCACCTGTGTATTTATACTAATGAACAATTATTCACCGAAGTGGAGGTTAATAGTGGTGGACTTTCACGGACACCGCGGTGATTAATTGTTTTAGTACATACCACTTAGGTTGAATAAAAAGCGAACCAAAAAAAACTTTATTTTTGTAACATACAGTGGAGAATTTTAAATCTCGCGCGCCGGCTACTCGGAGTTGAATAATGACAGAGGTGAATGATACTTGGATAATCACCTCCGAGTTAGCCAATCAGCGCGGGCGTTCAACGCTATCCACTGTTTTTTAGTATATACTAAAATTGGTTATCGTCTTACTAATTTAGACGGTCGCAAATTAGTCACTTTGCGTGCGCTCGAGACAGGAAAAATTACGATGAATTCTCTTGAAAATTGCTCTACTTTCCCTACTTGCTCCTATCGAGATTAGAAGAGTTTAATAAAAAATATGAAAGTATCTCGCACTATGGTTGCCTTAGTTTAATCTTTGTGGTTACTATGGCCAGGTTGACAAGGTTCACACGGTAACATAAGGGAGCTTACGAAACGACGACGCCGACGGCAACGACGACGCTACAAAACAATAGGTTTAGTGAGCAAAAACAATGGCTCTGCACGCTCTGCACGTGCGTTTTACGTTTTGGTGCATTTCTTTGCCGTCATCTCCTAAATGACGACGTGAAATGACTAAATTCAAGGTTCTGTGGAGGACGTTAGCACATGACGATGAATTTTCAGTTCTCTCTCTACGCTTCCAACCCACTCATACCAGTTTAATTCCTTGTCAGTTACTACACATTCTTAACGCGGAACGACATGAAATAGTTTCGTAGTGATATGAATAACGCGGATTTGAATTTTGAAATGAAGTCCTCGTAGCCGTCGTCGTCCTCGTTTCGTAAGCTCCCTATAAGCATAAACAAGACGACTTTCACACTTGTAAAATAATACAGAGTTTTATTATAAAATTCTGGCAGAGTGTTATCATCACTCTTCACGCGCAGCTGTAAACGGAAGACGGCAGGTTGCTGTTTGACAAAAAAAACATGAAATTCTCTTATTGTAATTTTGATAACTTGATTGATATTTGAAGGTTTCAGGCATAAAATGAGCCGAATCAAATAAGTTTCCTTGATTTATTTCAGCCTGATATTTACCGTTTGCCATAGAAGCAAAAACGCCCTGCTTCGACCCTGCTGTCGTTTATGATAAATGACTGAAAATCCTTATTTATCGAGGGACATTTCCAACTGGTGTAACAGTGAATTGGAGTATTTAAAACGTAATAAAAAAAGCTATAACTTTCGTCTTTCTTAAGTTCTCTAAAAAGATGAATAGGAATAAAACATATTTATCCCCGATTTCTTGAAAAGACAGATTATGATACGCAATCCCATGATGAGTGTACAATGAAAATGTTTTATGAAACCAGTACCTTTGAAGGAAATTTATTTCTTAATTAAAACCTTACAAATGATCAAACAGGCGCGAGATGCCACAGGCCTAAGAGCGGTGTTGTTCATTGTTCCGACGACAACGACAAAGCAACAAGTCTCTGAAGGCTTTGCGAAAGCGACTGTTAAATGCAGCATATATGGCCGGATTGATGGCGCTATTTGCATGGCCAAGAAAGTAGCCCACAAAAGGGAAAGTGGCCGGGACACCACATGAAAACGTTTCTTGGTCAAAGAATGTGATAAACTGCGCGATGTAAACTGGCAGCCAGCACAGTGCAAAAACCACCACAACTGCGAGTAGCATCTTCAGAACCTTCTTCTTGGACCTGTCAGCGCGAAGTTGATTTGCTTGCGTTTGAACTCCAGGAACTTTTCTGACCCAAAGATTGTGAATAACGAAACTGTACAAGACGGACATAGTTAAAAGGGGAAAAACATAAAAAGCTGCGAAAACAACGATTGTGAAGTCCCTGGCCGCATTTTCTGTGAAGACCGGAGTCCATACCTCCAAGCAATAACTTTTTTGGGCTTGTTCGTCGAAAACGATTTTCATGGCGTAAAGGAGCGGAGAGTTGACGGCGATTCCAACTATCCACACCACTGCAATCATGATACGTGCTATGGAAAATGTCACGTACCGCTTGAGAGGGAACATGATAGCTAGGAAACGGTCAATAGAGATAGCTGCCAACGTCAAAACTGAGCTTGCTACAGACAGTGACTCTGTGAAAGGGATCATCTTGCACAAAGTGACAGACCAGTCGATGCTGTGAGTCGCTATAAATTTGATTACGCCCGTCATGTTAAAAACTGTCAGCAAAAGGTCGGCAACGGCCATGTTCACGATCAGATAGTTTGTGACAGTTCGCATATGTCTGTTGAAGACAACAACGAGTATGACCAGCACATTGCCTATTAGAGAGCCAAACAGGATGATGAAGTAGGCAGTTAACTTGAAAACTTGTTCTGTGCGTGTATCGTTGTGATATTCACATTGTATTTCGGGGTCACTGCTATTGCTTGGTGCCATGAGGAGCTTAAGCCCACTCAGGAATTCTCGGCTGAACGTCTCCTGACGGTGTAGATATCCATCAACAAAGGCTAAAAATATAACACAAAAGGTGTTTCGTATTCAGAAAAGTGTTAAAGCATTCAGGATCGATCAGATTGTACTGTGAACTTACGTTAAGCAGAAAAAAGTAGTTAATTTTTTATTGAATGACCATATTTAGGCGCGAGATGAATTTTGTTCGGAACACAAATCTATTTCAGTTCGTTTGCGCGTATCGACAGTGGCGGTTAGTGCTGGGACACGGAACCATTTTTCGTTCTATAGGATTTATGGATTAACTCTCTCACCCGGGGAAAAATGGTACAGGTCGCAGTCGTCTCTCGCCGACCAGCACTACTTCGACGCTGCTCGCCGCTGGTGAGCGAGAAGACCTCTGGCATCCAGGGTAAAATGTTAGCCAATTTGTCGAAGGAAAGTTTTTTCAGCTCTTTCGAAGAGAGATTTTTCGCCTTCAAGTCGGTAATTTTTTGCGGGAAAATGGTGATCACGTTCCGAAATTCGGCGGGTCTAATCTGCAGATCGCAGGTCGCAGGTCACAGGTTGCA
>NC_090885.1:58953775-58963775 GCF_036669925.1 Montipora capricornis
TCTGACTTGAAATCGGCCAGTGACAAAAAAATTGTCCGGAAAGCTACAGTCGCACTTGAGAACAAAATATGTGATTCATGTTGTTGCGAAATGAGAACGTTATCAATTTTACCGCGAAGTCTATCGCATAGAGACTCTGCTACATATCACCTGTCAAATCATTTCCGAATCAAGACACTCTCGCTATTGTTTTCTAAGATTTGTTTCAGTTTGGCCTGCTCCAGAGGTAGTCGACGGCATCTTTGAAGTTTGTCGTCTGCGACCAAATTTTGTCCTTCGGTGGACAAACCGGTCGCACTTGGTTTTTCATTGTGATGACAGATTTTTGACATAAGTAAACAGTTTTGTCCTCTAGTGCGACTTGGCCCCATGGGAAGCAACCGGAAATGGCCTGTTTTTCAGACCAAATATTTTCCATGCCCATGTTTTATATCTTGAGGTCTTAGTATCCCTGCAAAGTTCAGCCCTTAGTTTAGTAATATCAAGAAAAAAATACTAAGGTTGAGGTTTTTTACTAAGAAAAAAACTTACGAGAAGATGTTTAACCAGGCCACATGCGGTTAAAGTTTCAACAAAGCGTGTCTGCAAAAATCAGCTATTTAATTTCGATTATCTTTTTTCCTTCCAAGTTATGGTTAAAAGAGACTCTGAAGTTAATTGTCACCGAGAAGACTTGCCGTTAATAAGAAATTTTTATGTGACTGTTTTAGGACCGATCAGATAGTGGTCCGACAGCGGTTATAAATTTCTTGGAAGAAGTCTTGAAAATTACGGACAATAGAGCCGCTGTGAAAACTCTTTATTTACCTAACAACACATCTCTTGCCGGTAAATCACAATGCAAAATTGCATCTTTTTCGTCCAAACTGCAATGTTGAGTTTATCTCCTTTGTTCAACTCGTTCAACGTATCACGTCTGTGGCCCGTAGTAATGAAGCGCTAATTAAATCAGGATATAAGCAAGCTTTGTAGTTCCATTCAGTAGTACTATAACCCACCTGTTTGGGCTTTAAGAGCTTCTGCCTGAGAGACCGGGGCAGACTTGTAAATGAAGGTCGGCCGATTTCGCTTAAAATTGGTACACAAAGTACTTATGTCGACTTATGTAATATGCCAAAGTTTCAGCTTCAACGACTTTTTTTTAGCCGAGTCATGGATATCAGCCCCTCAGGGGTCCCCAGAGGCTGATTTTCAGTGCAATTTTGGCCACTTTTAAATCTCTCTTTTAGCAACATGAAATTAATTTCAGGCAAAAACAAACCCATCTTTGTAAAGCCCTATCCTTAGGCTTTTATGGGTGAGAACATTACCTGATGGAAATTTCTCCCTAGCCTGTGGCTGTGGTCATATTTGAAGCATATGGGAAACAACCGGAAATGGCCTGTTTTTCAGACCAAATATTTTCCATGCCCATGTTTTATATCTTGAGGTCTTAGTATCCCTGCAAAGTTCAGCCCTTAGTTTAGTAATATCAAGAAAAAAATACTAAGGTTGAGGTTTTTTACTAAGAAAAAAACTTACGAGAAGATGTTTAACCAGGCCACATGCGGTTAAAGTTTCAACAAAGCGTGTCTGCAAAAATCAGCTATTTAATTTCGATAATCTTTTTTCCTTCCAAGTTATGGTTAAAAGAGACTTTGAAGTTAATTGTCACCGAGAAGACTTGCCGTTAATAAGAAATTTTTATGTGACTGTTTTAGGACCGATCAGATAGTGGTCCGACAGCGGTTATAAATTTCTTGGAAGAAGTCTTGAAAATTACGGACAATAGAGCCGCTGTGAAAACTCTTTATTTACCTAACAACACATCTCTTGCCGGTAAATCACAATGCAAAATTGCATCTTTTTCGTCCAAACTGCAATGTTGAGTTTATCTCCTTTGTTCAACTCGTTCAACGTATCACGTCTGTGGCCCGTAGTAATGAAGCGCTAATTAAATCAGGATATAAGCAAGCTTTGTAGTTCCATTCAGTAGTACTATAACCCACCTGTTTGGGCTTTAAGAGCTTCTGCCTGAGAGACCGGGGCAGACTTGTAAATGAAGGTCGGCCGATTTCGCTTAAAATTGGTACACAAAGTACTTATGTCGACTTATGTAATATGCCAAAGTTTCAGCTTCAACGACTTTTTTTTAGCCGAGTCATGGATATCAGCCCCTCAGGGGTCCCCAGAGGCTGATTTTCAGTGCAATTTTGGCCACTTTTAAATCTCTCTTTTAGCAACATGAAATTAATTTCAGGCAAAAACAAACCCATCTTTGTAAAGCCCTATCCTTAGGCTTTTATGGGTGAGAACATTACCTGATGGAAATTTCTCCCTAGCCTGTGGCTGTTATCACAACTTGGGGCCAAGTCGCACTAGAGGGCAATTTCGGATTTGTTCAGGACAAATCTGACTTGAAATCGGCCAGTGACAAAAAAATTGTCCGGAAAGCTACAGTCGCACTTGAGAACAAAATATGTGATTCATGTTGTTGCGAAATGAGAACGTTATCAATTTTACCGCGAAGTCTATCGCATAGAGACTCTGCTACATATCACCTGTCAAATCATTTCCGAATCAAGACACTCTCGCTATTGTTTTCTAAGATTTGTTTCAGTTTGGCCTGCTCCAGAGGTAGTCGACGGCATCTTTGAAGTTTGTCGTCTGCGACCAAATTTTGTCCTTCGGTGGACAAACCGGTCGCACTTGGTTTTTCATTGTGATGACAGATTTTTGACATAAGTAAACAGTTTTGTCCTCTAGTGCGACTTGGCCCCATGGGAAGCAACCGGAAATGGCCTGTTTTTCAGACCAAATATTTTCCATGCCCATGTTTTATATCTTGAGGTCTTAGTATCCCTGCAAAGTTCAGCCCTTAGTTTAGTAATATCAAGAAAAAAATACTAAGGTTGAGGTTTTTTACTAAGAAAAAAACTTACGAGAAGATGTTTAACCAGGCCACATGCGGTTAAAGTTTCAACAAAGCGTGTCTGCAAAAATCAGCTATTTAATTTCGATTATCTTTTTTCCTTCCAAGTTATGGTTAAAAGAGACTCTGAAGTTAATTGTCACCGAGAAGACTTGCCGTTAATAAGAAATTTTTATGTGACTGTTTTAGGACCGATCAGATAGTGGTCCGACAGCGGTTATAAATTTCTTGGAAGAAGTCTTGAAAATTACGGACAATAGAGCCGCTGTGAAAACTCTTTATTTACCTAACAACACATCTCTTGCCGGTAAATCACAATGCAAAATTGCATCTTTTTCGTCCAAACTGCAATGTTGAGTTTATCTCCTTTGTTCAACTCGTTCAACGTATCACGTCAGTGGCCCGTAGTAATGAAGCGCTAATTAAATCAGGATATAAGCAAGCTTTGTAGTTCCATTCAGTAGTACTATAACCCACCTGTTTGGGCTTTAAGAGCTTCTGCCTGAGAGACCGGGGCAGACTTGTAAATGAAGGTCGGCCGATTTCGCTTAAAATTGGTACACAAAGTACTTATGTCGACTTATGTAATATGCCAAAGTTTCAGCTTCAACGACTTTTTTTTAGCCGAGTCATGGATATCAGCCCCTCAGGGGTCCCCAGAGGCTGATTTTCAGTGCAATTTTGGCCACTTTTAAATCTCTCTTTTAGCAACATGAAATTAATTTCAGGCAAAAACAAACCCATCTTTGTAAAGCCCTATCCTTAGGCTTTTATGGGTGAGAACATTACCTGATGGAAATTTCTCCCTAGCCTGTGGCTGTTATCACAACTTGGGGCCAAGTCGCACTAGAGGGCAATTTCGGATTTGTTCAGGACAAATCTGACTTGAAATCGGCCAGTGACAAAAAAATTGTCCGGAAAGCTACAGTCGCACTTGAGAACAAAATATGTGATTCATGTTGTTGCGAAATGAGAACGTTATCAATTTTACCGCGAAGTCTATCGCATAGAGACTCTGCTACATATCACCTGTCAAATCATTTCCGAATCAAGACACTCTCGCTATTGTTTTCTAAGATTTGTTTCAGTTTGGCCTGCTCCAGAGGTAGTCGACGGCATCTTTGAAGTTTGTCGTCTGCGACCAAATTTTGTCCTTCGGTGGACAAACCGGTCGCACTTGGTTTTTCATTGTGATGACAGATTTTTGACATAAGTAAACAGTTTTGTCCTCTAGTGCGACTTGGCCCCATGGGAAGCAACCGGAAATGGCCTGTTTTTCAGACCAAATATTTTCCATGCCCATGTTTTATATCTTGAGGTCTTAGTATCCCTGCAAAGTTCAGCCCTTAGTTTAGTAATATCAAGAAAAAAATACTAAGGTTGAGGTTTTTTACTAAGAAAAAAACTTACGAGAAGATGTTTAACCAGGCCACATGCGGTTAAAGTTTCAACAAAGCGTGTCTGCAAAAATCAGCTATTTAATTTCGATTATCTTTTTTCCTTCCAAGTTATGGTTAAAAGAGACTCTGAAGTTAATTGTCACCGAGAAGACTTGCCGTTAATAAGAAATTTTTATGTGACTGTTTTAGGACCGATCAGATAGTGGTCCGACAGCGGTTATAAATTTCTTGGAAGAAGTCTTGAAAATTACGGACAATAGAGCCGCTGTGAAAACTCTTTATTTACCTAACAACACATCTCTTGCCGGTAAATCACAATGCAAAATTGCATCTTTTTCGTCCAAACTGCAATGTTGAGTTTATCTCCTTTGTTCAACTCGTTCAACGTATCACGTCAGTGGCCCGTAGTAATGAAGCGCTAATTAAATCAGGATATAAGCAAGCTTTGTAGTTCCATTCAGTAGTACTATAACCCACCTGTTTGGGCTTTAAGAGCTTCTGCCTGAGAGACCGGGGCAGACTTGTAAATGAAGGTCGGCCGATTTCGCTTAAAATTGGTACACAAAGTACTTATGTCGACTTATGTAATATGCCAAAGTTTCAGCTTCAACGACTTTTTTTTAGCCGAGTCATGGATATCAGCCCCTCAGGGGTCCCCAGAGGCTGATTTTCAGTGCAATTTTGGCCACTTTTAAATCTCTCTTTTAGCAACATGAAATTAATTTCAGGCAAAAACAAACCCATCTTTGTAAAGCCCTATCCTTAGGCTTTTATGGGTGAGAACATTACCTGATGGAAATTTCTCCCTAGCCTGTGGCTGTGGTCATATTTGAAGCCTATGGGAAACAACCGGAAATGGCCTGTTTTTCAGACCAAATATTTTCCATGCCCATGTTTTATATCTTGAGGTCTTAGTATCCCTGCAAAGTTCAGCCCTTAGTTTAGTAATATCAAGAAAAAAATACTAAGGTTGAGGTTTTTTACTAAGAAAAAAACTTACGAGAAGATGTTTAACCAGGCCACATGCGGTTAAAGTTTCAACAAAGCGTGTCTGCAAAAATCAGCTATTTAATTTCGATAATCTTTTTTCCTTCCAAGTTATGGTTAAAAGAGACTCTGAAGTTAATTGTCACCGAGAAGACTTGCCGTTAATAAGAAATTTTTATGTGACTGTTTTAGGACCGATCAGATAGTGGTCCGACAGCGGTTATAAATTTCTTGGAAGAAGTCTTGAAAATTACGGACAATAGAGCCGCTGTGAAAACTCTTTATTTACCTAACAACACATCTCTTGCCGGTAAATCACAATGCAAAATTGCATCTTTTTCGTCCAAACTGCAATGTTGAGTTTATCTCCTTTGTTCAACTCGTTCAACGTATCACGTCTGTGGCCCGTAGTAATGAAGCGCTAATTAAATCAGGATATAAGCAAGCTTTGTAGTTCCATTCAGTAGTACTATAACCCACCTGTTTGGGCTTTAAGAGCTTCTGCCTGAGAGACCGGGGCAGACTTGTAAATGAAGGTCGGCCGATTTCGCTTAAAATTGGTACACAAAGTACTTATGTCGACTTATGTAATATGCCAAAGTTTCAGCTTCAACGACTTTTTTTTAGCCGAGTCATGGATATCAGCCCCTCAGGGGTCCCCAGAGGCTGATTTTCAGTGCAATTTTGGCCACTTTTAAATCTCTCTTTTAGCAACATGAAATTAATTTCAGGCAAAAACAAACCCATCTTTGTAAAGCCCTATCCTTAGGCTTTTATGGGTGAGAACATTACCTGATGGAAATTTCTCCCTAGCCTGTGGCTGTTATCACAACTTGGGGCCAAGTCGCACTAGAGGGCAATTTCGGATTTGTTCAGGACAAATCTGACTTGAAATCGGCCAGTGACAAAAAAAATATGTGATTCATGTTGTTGCGAAATGAGAACGTTATCAATTTTACCGCGAAGTCTATCGCATAGAGACTCTGCTACATATCACCTGTCAAATCATTTCCGAATCAAGACACTCTCGCTATTGTTTTCTAAGATTTGTTTCAGTTTGGCCTGCTCCAGAGGTAGTCGACGGCATCTTTGAAGTTTGTCGTCTGCGACCAAATTTTGTCCTTCGGTGGACAAACCGGTCGCACTTGGTTTTTCATTGTGATGACAGATTTTTGACATAAGTAAACAGTTTTGTCCTCTAGTGCGACTTGGCCCCATGGGAAGCAACCGGAAATGGCCTGTTTTTCAGACCAAATATTTTCCATGCCCATGTTTTATATCTTGAGGTCTTAGTATCCCTGCAAAGTTCAGCCCTTAGTTTAGTAATATCAAGAAAAAAATACTAAGGTTGAGGTTTTTTACTAAGAAAAAAACTTACGAGAAGATGTTTAACCAGGCCACATGCGGTTAAAGTTTCAACAAAGCGTGTCTGCAAAAATCAGCTATTTAATTTCGATTATCTTTTTTCCTTCCAAGTTATGGTTAAAAGAGACTCTGAAGTTAATTGTCACCGAGAAGACTTGCCGTTAATAAGAAATTTTTATGTGACTGTTTTAGGACCGATCAGATAGTGGTCCGACAGCGGTTATAAATTTCTTGGAAGAAGTCTTGAAAATTACGGACAATAGAGCCGCTGTGAAAACTCTTTATTTACCTAACAACACATCTCTTGCCGGTAAATCACAATGCAAAATTGCATCTTTTTCGTCCAAACTGCAATGTTGAGTTTATCTCCTTTGTTCAACTCGTTCAACGTATCACGTCAGTGGCCCGTAGTAATGAAGCGCTAATTAAATCAGGATATAAGCAAGCTTTGTAGTTCCATTCAGTAGTACTATAACCCACCTGTTTGGGCTTTAAGAGCTTCTGCCTGAGAGACCGGGGCAGACTTGTAAATGAAGGTCGGCCGATTTCGCTTAAAATTGGTACACAAAGTACTTATGTCGACTTATGTAATATGCCAAAGTTTCAGCTTCAACGACTTTTTTTTAGCCGAGTCATGGATATCAGCCCCTCAGGGGTCCCCAGAGGCTGATTTTCAGTGCAATTTTGGCCACTTTTAAATCTCTCTTTTAGCAACATGAAATTAATTTCAGGCAAAAACAAACCCATCTTTGTAAAGCCCTATCCTTAGGCTTTTATGGGTGAGAACATTACCTGATGGAAATTTCTCCCTAGCCTGTGGCTGTGGTCATATTTGAAGCCTATGGGAAACAACCGGAAATGGCCTGTTTTTCAGACCAAATATTTTCCATGCCCATGTTTTATATCTTGAGGTCTTAGTATCCCTGCAAAGTTCAGCCCTTAGTTTAGTAATATCAAGAAAAAAATACTAAGGTTGAGGTTTTTTACTAAGAAAAAAACTTACGAGAAGATGTTTAACCAGGCCACATGCGGTTAAAGTTTCAACAAAGCGTGTCTGCAAAAATCAGCTATTTAATTTCGATAATCTTTTTTCCTTCCAAGTTATGGTTAAAAGAGACTCTGAAGTTAATTGTCACCGAGAAGACTTGCCGTTAATAAGAAATTTTTATGTGACTGTTTTAGGACCGATCAGATAGTGGTCCGACAGCGGTTATAAATTTCTTGGAAGAAGTCTTGAAAATTACGGACAATAGAGCCGCTGTGAAAACTCTTTATTTACCTAACAACACATCTCTTGCCGGTAAATCACAATGCAAAATTGCATCTTTTTCGTCCAAACTGCAATGTTGAGTTTATCTCCTTTGTTCAACTCGTTCAACGTATCACGTCTGTGGCCCGTAGTAATGAAGCGCTAATTAAATCAGGATATAAGCAAGCTTTGTAGTTCCATTCAGTAGTACTATAACCCACCTGTTTGGGCTTTAAGAGCTTCTGCCTGAGAGACCGGGGCAGACTTGTAAATGAAGGTCGGCCGATTTCGCTTAAAATTGGTACACAAAGTACTTATGTCGACTTATGTAATATGCCAAAGTTTCAGCTTCAACGACTTTTTTTTAGCCGAGTCATGGATATCAGCCCCTCAGGGGTCCCCAGAGGCTGATTTTCAGTGCAATTTTGGCCACTTTTAAATCTCTCTTTTAGCAACATGAAATTAATTTCAGGCAAAAACAAACCCATCTTTGTAAAGCCCTATCCTTAGGCTTTTATGGGTGAGAACATTACCTGATGGAAATTTCTCCCTAGCCTGTGGCTGTTGGGGCCAAGTCGCACTAGAGGGCAATTTCGGATTTGTTCAGGACAAATCTGACTTGAAATCGGCCAGTGACAAAAAAATTGTCCGGAAAGCTACAGTCGCACTTGAGAACAAAATATGTGATTCATGTTGTTGCGAAATGAGAACGTTATCAATTTTACCGCGAAGTCTATCGCATAGAGACTCTGCTACATATCACCTGTCAAATCATTTCCGAATCAAGACACTCTCGCTATTGTTTTCTAAGATTTGTTTCAGTTTGGCCTGCTCCAGAGGTAGTCGACGGCATCTTTGAAGTTTGTCGTCTGCGACCAAATTTTGTCCTTCGGTGGACAAACCGGTCGCACTTGGTTTTTCATTGTGATGACAGATTTTTGACATAAGTAAACAGTTTTGTCCTCTAGTGCGACTTGGCCCCATTGGGAAGCAACCGGAAATGGCCTGTTTTTCAGACCAAATATTTTCCATGCCCATGTTTTATATCTTGAGGTCTTAGTATCCCTGCAAAGTTCAGCCCTTAGTTTAGTAATATCAAGAAAAAAATACTAAGGTTGAGGTTTTTTACTAAGAAAAAAACTTACGAGAAGATGTTTAACCAGGCCACATGCGGTTAAAGTTTCAACAAAGCGTGTCTGCAAAAATCAGCTATTTAATTTCGATTATCTTTTTTCCTTCCAAGTTATGGTTAAAAGAGACTCTGAAGTTAATTGTCACCGAGAAGACTTGCCGTTAATAAGAAATTTTTATGTGACTGTTTTAGGACCGATCAGATAGTGGTCCGACAGCGGTTATAAATTTCTTGGAAGAAGTCTTGAAAATTACGGACAATAGAGCCGCTGTGAAAACTCTTTATTTACCTAACAACACATCTCTTGCCGGTAAATCACAATGCAAAATTGCATCTTTTTCGTCCAAACTGCAATGTTGAGTTTATCTCCTTTGTTCAACTCGTTCAACGTATCACGTCAGTGGCCCGTAGTAATGAAGCGCTAATTAAATCAGGATGTAAGCAAGCTTTGTAGTTCCATTCAGTAGTACTATAACCCACCTGTTTGGGCTTTAAGAGCTTCTGCCTGAGAGACCGGGGCAGACTTGTAAATGAAGGTCGGCCGATTTCGCTTAAAATTGGTACACAAAGTACTTATGTCGACTTATGTAATATGCCAAAGTTTCAGCTTCAACGACTTTTTTTTAGCCGAGTCATGGATATCAGCCCCTCAGGGGTCCCCAGAGGCTGATTTTCAGTGCAATTTTGGCCACTTTTAAATCTCTCTTTTAGCAACATGAAATTAATTTCAGGCAAAAACAACCCATCTTTGTAAAGCCCTATCCTTAGGCTTTTATGGGTGAGAACATTACCTGATGGAAATTTCTCCCTAGCCTGTGGCTGTGGTCATATTTGAAGCATATGGGAAACAACCGGAAATGGCCTGTTTTTCAGACCAAATATTTTCCATGCCCATGTTTTATATCTTGAGGTCTTAGTATCCCTGCAAAGTTCAGCCCTTAGTTTAGTAATATCAA
>NC_090885.1:58968775-58971275 GCF_036669925.1 Montipora capricornis
TATTTTTGTTAGCACCCCTTTGAGAAGTGCCACAAATTGGTTTGTTGCAAAAAAAAGGAGTGTGGGAAACGGAATGTGACGCGTACAGGAAGTACTGTTTGTAAAAACCGGTTCGGACCGGTTTGCGTGAGCATGAGGTTGAGAGAGAGAAAAAAATTCGCTCGGTGAGAGTGATTTTACATTAAAAAACTGTTGTGACTTGTTAGATATCTGTGACCTGTTGGTTTTTTAAGCTTGTATTTACAAATAAATTTCAACATCTGGCACCCCTGGTGGGACTCGTTCCAAAACATGGCGGATTTACAAGTGTGAAGCAGTTAAAGGCGAAACTAGAGATCGTGAAATTGATAAGGACAAAAACCAAGGACGCTATCGAAAGCAGACGAATTGACAGGATGAAGTAACTTTGGAAACGATTTACAAGGCTATCGACAATCTCAAACTACAAGTTACTGAGCAGAAGCTCGTAGCAGGTGAGACAGTGAGCGATATTATGAGCGATAAGTTTACCAAAGAAATCGAAGTGAAACTCGAACAGTTAGACGATGATATAGTGACGCTGGCAGCCCACACAAAGGAAATCGAGAACAGATATGAGGCCGACCAGAATCAGAAAGAAAAAAAGATACAGGTTGCGTCATCTGTTAATCGAAATTTGAGCAGTTCTTTTTTAGTTACTATAATTCTATGCAATAATCTGAAAGAGAACTGTCTTAACTTGTTGTCTCTTGTTGATTGATATATAAAAGAAAATTTGTTTTTCCATTTTGTATAAGTATCGGGATAATTTACGTTCCAGGCTTTGATACCAGTTGCTTCTACTGAGGGGTTTTTATTAAAAAAATTTATAATAGTGTTTGCAGCGCATGTCTGCCAAATCTACAAGACTGCCTCCAGGAAACAAAGATACCGTAGTAGTATTTAGTAGTTCGTGAGAGGGAGCTTCGCATTCCCTTGCTTTTTTCTTCAAGTCGGTTGGAATCGCTGCTGTAAGTTGGAAGTAGTGGAGATAATTTTTTTTTATGTTGAACTTGTCTTGAAATTCTTGGAATGTTAGGAAGTTTCCATCAGCATTTAGGATATCTTGTACAGAGAGGATGTTCTTCTTGAACCAAGATTTCCAGAAAAGCGTTTTTTTATCAATGGTTATTGCCTCATTGTTCCATAGCAGGAACTTACCATACAAAAATGTATTAGTCTTATCTTTAAGTTCCCGATAGAAAGTAGGTAAATCATTATTTATGGAGGCCGAGCTGGGGATTCTCTCAGCTTGTGGTTGCGTTGCAGGAGTGGACTGAAATACACCCTGGCGAACCATCCACCCAAGGTCACAGGCAACAGAAAAGTTTCCAAGCTCAAGGGTACTCACCTGCCCCCTATGGGTGTGTGTATTGCAGTGATCCAAGCGACAAGGCTGTGAATTGTCCTACACTGTTGACCGTGACAGAGAGGAAAAGGTTTCTGGTGGACAACAAACTGTGTTTCAATTGTAATGGTGGGAAGCACAGAGCTAACAAATGCAAAAGCCGAAGCACTTGTGCTAAGTGCAAGAGAAAACATCACACATCAATTTGTGACAGTGCTTCTCAGAGTGGATCGGCGATGACCACCTCCCAAGGTGAAGGCGTTTGTCACCCGGTTGTGATTGTCAAGGTGAATAACATAATGTGGCGTGATCTACTGGACACTGGGTCCTCTAGCTCTTACATCTCATCCTATCTGGTAGAACTGCTGGACATCAAGCCTGCAGAAACAGTTACGCGGAGTCTCAAGACTATAGTGGGACTTGTCACTAAGAATGTTGAGATATATGATGTTGACATCAGGGATACTAACAATAAAACTGTGCTTCCAATATCTGTGACAAAGATTGACCGCAGGGAAATTCTAACTGTGGAGAACCTAAATTACCCTGAGGTTCTGGTCAAGTACCCCCACCTCAAAGCAGTTCATATGGAAGAAACAGCAACCAAGAAGGAGTTACCTATTCACATTATACTTGGTGCTGGAGAATACACTAAGATCAAGATGGCTGGCTATCAGCGAGTGGGAAAGATTGTCGAGCTAGTTGCTGAACAAACGAAATTCGGGTGGACAATTATGAACAGCGGTGGAGAATCTGGGCAGGGTAACATCTTCCTTGCTCAGGCTGTAAGCAGCGATTACAAACAGTTGTGTCGTTTCGATGTCCTAAGGCTTCAGGATAGGGCCAGTGGAGACCAAAGCGTTGTACATGAAGAGTTTGTTGAACAGCTTCAGCGCAGTCGGGACGGGTGGTACGAGACCGGGCTACCATGGAAGGGAAACCAACCCCCCCCCCCCCCCCCCCACAATCAAGCAGGCAGTTTGAAGCGTCTGGAAAGTTTGGTGAAAAGGTTGAAGAGGAACGGGCAGCTGGAGGCCTACAACAGTATCATCCAAGAACGACTGCAAGAAGGCATTGTTCAGAAGGCAGACTTACCAGTGGTGGGGAGAGAGTTCTGCCTTCCTCGCAAGCCAG
>NC_090885.1:58983775-58991275 GCF_036669925.1 Montipora capricornis
ACTGAACTGCTGAGGAACTGTTCATTTGCCTACTTTGAACTTTGTTTGAACTTTGTTGACATTATGTCTGTATGTACTTGTACCGGTATTCATCCGTCTTTCAGTGATGAAAAGGATGTGGGAAACGGAATGTGACGCGTACACGAAGTACTGTTTGTAAAAACCGGTTGGGACCGGTTGTGGGAGCATGAGGTTGCGAGAGAGAAAATAATTTGCTCGGTGAGAGTGATTTTACATTAAAAAACTGTTGTGACTTGTTAGATATCTGTGACCTGTTGGTTTTTTAAGCTTGTGTTTACAAATAAATTCCAACAGGAGGAGGCCGATCATGAAACACCTTATAAGGCTTTTTGTGCCACCAAGAGGGATTCTGTTAGAGTTAGGAAACTTGCAGGTTTAAGGTAATTCCCTTGGAAATGACGTACTATCCAGATTTTGGTCAAACTTGGCATAATTGATATTCATGCAGAGGGCATTCAAAAAATGCAATAAAAAGATAGGGTGACCGTGCTTGTTTTCGCATTGCATGCTTTTATACCGAATTACGCGAGAAGTGTTGGAAACTTAATCAACAGGAAAAATTGTTGTTATATATCTAAAGCTACTAAATATTACTGAAAACTTGAGCCTAAAGTGATTTCAAATTTCTCAATCTTGCAAAGTAATGCAAGCAAATTGGACGGCTACATCATCACCTCAACGACTATCCTACGTTCCCGCCAGTGGTTCCATGCGATTGCCATAGTAACTTCATTTGGCGGAAAAAAAAAAGAATTAATCGGTAATGTCGGAGGCAAACTCGGAAAAACAGTCCGCGATTGCTCCATCGAAGTAGTCAAACCTATGATATTTCATTTACTAGTTGGAATGCTCCCCTACAGGAGACTCATAGGAGCTAGGCCTGCCCATTAATTAAACTAGATTCTAGCAACTCTACAACTTTGTCCAGAAAGAGTTGAGGGTTTAGTTGAGTGCACTACACCGGCAAGTAATCGTTGAGAGGATTTTGTAAGAACAAAACCGCTACTGGGTGAAGGAGCATTAAACGATGTTTCATGTTACATCAAACTGTTTGAGGTGTGTCACCTTGTCTCTGGGAAGTGAAAGCTTTAATCATTACATCAAAGCAGTGAGGAACAGAGGGCCGAGGAATATTACTACAGGAACAGTGGGCACTGAGGAACAGTAGGCTTAGGGGAACAGTGGCCACAGAGAGTACAGAGGAACAGTAGGCACAGAGGAACAGTAGGCTTAGGGGAACAGTGGGCACAGAGAGTACAGAGGAACAGTAGGCACAGAGGAACACTGTGCACCGAGGAACAGCGGGCACAGAGAAACAGTATGAACAGTCATGATAAAATGGATAAAAGAAGAATGAACCAGAAGACTAAAAACCACCAGTTTTACAGGTTAAGTTACCTTGAATTGGGAACGTGGCTTCCTCCACTCTTTTTACATTGGAATTCGATATTGTTGACACAACCCAGTCACCTCTTTACTGACACTCATTGAATTTATTGAATTAAGGATGAACCATTCCTGCACTTTGACAGATCACGAAAAAGTGGTTCAATGGGTGTCAGTGAAGAGGTCACTACGGTGTGTGAACAATATCGACTTCCAACATAAAACGGGTGGAAAAAGAGAAAACAAATCCTGTTTCCTTTTTTGCAACTCTGGATAATAATTGGCACTTTTACTCAACGAAGACTCAGTAGTTCGAGGTACAAGAGGGGCCTGTGTTGTCCGCTGCGGTTTCACAGTTAGTGGCCACGTCATCCTATTACAATAACCGAACGATTCCTCTTTGACAAATAAAGATATTTGTAAGAATAAAATTTGTTCCACTAAAAGTGCAGAAAGAAAAGTAAAAAATAGAACAACGTATAGCTTATCTGCTGAATACCCCGCCACTTATTTGCATAATAATAACATCGATTTCGTTCTGAAAGTCGTCTATAGTAATGAAGTCGGTCCGAAGGTTCAAGTTTTTCATCAAATAGAGTCCTGTTTAAAACTGTTTTCTAGTCTTTTACAAGTGCTCGCGGAGCAAGGAGATGCGATTCGTTCACTTTCTCTTGGTTTGATTGGATCAAGAACTGGACCATTGCTCGTATTTTTTTCATGATCATTAAACAAAAAGTGTGCGATATACCATAATACTACCCTTTACTAAAAACCGAACTGTCTCCTTTGCTCCGGGATTCTCAATGGGTGCTTTGTTTTCGAAGGAATGAACTACTGTATTAATAGCGCTTGTCGACTTCGTCCCAAGTTTTTAAATCATGATGTGGGCGGAACATTTAATCCGGGAGCAAATGGCGTAAAATTAAGTCCCGTGCTGAAAGCAAGCCACCTGTCTAAAAGTGTTCATTAGGGTCTAGTAAACATGAAAATTTTTGGTGGCAACTCTGCAACTTGCTAGGACGGGTTTTTAGGAGGGTTGAAAATCGGACATATATGAGCAAACATGAAAACAAGGCTGGTACCTTAAATTACTTACAACATCCTCAATTAAGCCACAAAATTTGGCAGATATTCGTTAGTTGTCCATGTGGTCTGCGTACCATTCGTTAGTCAACGAAGCGCTACCTCTGTCACGTGTTGGTGCACCGCCATTGTTGGCACATCCTGCCCACGAGTGGAATACATTACTGACAGTTCTTATGAGGGCTCAGACATTTCGACTGCAGTGGTTGGTGATGAAAGGAAAACTGTTATCTCTCTCGACATGGGACTATATCTCCCAGCTAAAAAGCTTCAAATGGCTCGAAAAGACCTGAACCATCTCGTCTTGCGCCCTGGTGAATTACATATCGTCATGGCAATGCTTTAGACGATTGGAGCTTACATAGAAAGTGGTGGAATCGACTTGTGTTGGCAAGAGGCTGAACTATATGGATCGTGCACTGTGAAACAGATTCTTTAGGGAAAGCATGTAAGAAGGGGAGAAAAAACCGCACTTGATGTCTCTCCAAGCCTTCTTTAGACTATACTTAGAAGGGTCTCTAAAGAATGAGCCACCCCTACGACAGTCTTGAGCAGTTATCAAGGGAACTCAGTGACGCGTGCAGAGAGGGTGTAAATGAGAGAATCGAGAGCGCTCATCAACGATTCATTGATGTTATTAATTCATCTGAAGTCATCATGAAATGTCTGAGTACCACACTCAGAACAACAGCAGTCTGTTGTTTGTAGTAACACGCCACTATACGAGGATGGTTATGGAGATGTTCTCCTTAATCAAGGCTGTGCGCACTGGAAACTGGCAGTTGCGTACATCTTTCTTCCCTAGAAGTATTCACCAAGTACTTCTTTGCTCATGACAAGGTTAATTACGCAAGAATGATCCCTGCCTATCTCGCCGAGATGGCATCCCTGAAGGACACAGACCCCCGCTTATACGAAGAGTTCACCAACGGCAACTGGGTAGTAAACAAGAACCAGGAAGTTCCATTTCGTACGGTAGGAGGCGACAACGCTCTAGAACATCTAAACCGCTCCATGAAAGTGTCCGGTGGACTAGTCGGGATCACGCTGAATGCCAGCGCACGGACAAAGTTTTTCCTTTATTAGAAAGTTATTGATCCACAACCAGCAAGACTAGCAAGAGAGGCCAAATCTATGGCAGGCCTGACTACAGCTTCCAAAGAACACCACCATGACTTCTCTCCTGCTATTACGACCAATGAGAGAACAAAGCCATCCATCAACTGACGCAGACAATCAAGAGCTACACTGACCCCTTTTCACTTGGTGATAACGCTGGATCAAATACCGACCTTTATAATCGAGTCACAAAGAAAGCTGTGTGCGAAAAAACGAAGAAAGATCTGGTTCAGCAGGTTGAAATAGGGCAAAAGTTGTTCAGCTCGTTTGTAGAAGATGGAATCAAATTGGTAAGATAAATCTCTGGGCTGTGATGAAGCGTAACCTACAGACATGAAAAAAAAAATGAGAAGGTGATCAAAGTTAAGACAGTACAGCAAGTGGTGGAGCTTAAAGTGCCCATAACGTGAAAATTTTCATTTTCCTATTTGAAAGTCCATATCGAAAAATTAACTTTTGAGAAAGAATTTTTCGATTCGAACGAGAGGTGAATTTTCTACGATTTTCTAATGGCATTCAAATTGCCCGCCATTTTGGCACACCACTCACTCAAGTCTTCTCTCAACTTGTGACGTAGATTCAGGAACACGTGATTAAAGAACATGAGGATTTGAAAGTTGATGTGAAAAAATAGCTGAAAGATTCGTTACCGCTCGATGTAACAACACAGCTGATCCTGAAAAAAGAAAAAGTATACATGGGAATACTTTTTCCGACTCGGAAAACACAATAGCCCAAAAAAAAAAAGGAATAAATGGCCGTAGATTTTGTCTTGGCGAAAAGAAAGAACTGGGATCCCGATAAAACTTCGTCATTTTGCTAGATTCACTGCAAAGACGATGACTTCTAGTATTGTTTGGACAGCAAAATGAAAAGATCGTTGAAGACTGACAAAATTCGATTACAGGAACACACATATAGGCGTTGATTTAATTCCCTCGCGAGACCTTCCTTATCCTCTTGTTCTTTTTTGCAATTTTGTAGCCATCCCTCGTCTGCTAATGGTTCTCCCACGTAGGGTTCCGTGTAGTTCTGGGTTTCAGTGCTAGCGGTGGCTGACTCGTCGAGACCGCAACTACTCGCTTCAAATTCTTTCTTTTTTAATCGCCAGTTTATTCACTTCCGGATTCAGAGGCACTTTCCTTGATGATAAATATAGGCATGATTGATTTTTTTGTTTACTGAAAAATACCCAAAACGATCGCTGAGCGATACCTTGGCGTTGATTAGTAAGAAAAGATAAGACCTACGCCAACATAGCATTCCTAAATCTACGTCACAGCGAGCCCGTGAAGTCCTGACCAGCGGAATGGGTGTACCAAATAAAAGTAGGATTGAAAAAATCGTAGAAAATTCGCCTCTCGCTGGAATTGAAAATTCTTTCGCCAAAGTTCATTTTTTAATATGGACCTCCAAATAGGAAAATAAAACTTTTTTACGTTATAGGCACTTTAAAGAGGACAGGCCTCTGTTTGCGCGGCTAATGATGGTTTGCAAGAGTCGCCCAGATATTGACATCAAAGAGGTTATCGGTCTCCATGAGTTCACGGTAGTTCCAAGGTCCCTGTTTGCTTCAGATGGGACAATGATGCATTGCTCCTGCAAAAGCACGTTGATGCACATCCTTGAGAAACAAAGTGGAGAGTCAAGTACGAGTTTCATAGGCAGTAGCGATGTCACAGTCGCAATCCTTGATAGCATGGCAGAGGTCCGATTGTTAGATAAGCCAGACTGGATCAAGGCTTGCAAAGACTTAGCGGAACATTTCATCGCCCGTCTTTTCATAAAATACAATAACACGCAGCAGATCCGTTTGATTTTTGATAGGTATGATGTTCTGTCTTCGCTTAAGTCTGCTACTCGGAGCAAGCGACAAGGCACTCAAGAACCCATTTAGTACCATATCACAGATTCAACTCATATCTCTAAAGTCACCTTGAACTCATATCCCACACCAAGACCTAAGCAGAGCTAACAGCTTTTCAGGCCCAGAAGGTGATGGAGAGAAGTGAGGCTACAGGGAAGAAGGTCGTTGTGTTGTGGGCGACAGAGTGTAAAGCAACATAAAAGGACGTGAGCCATTTGCAGAGCGACCACGAAGAAGCGGACACAGAGATTATCCTCCATTCGCTAGACGCTATAGCTGACGGTGCTACGGAACTTTCGATCTATTCTCCAGACACCGATGTTTTAGTGCTAGATATCAGACGCTAACAAGA
The DNA here is from genome assembly GCF_036669925.1 of Montipora capricornis. Taxonomy (NCBI): domain Eukaryota; kingdom Metazoa; phylum Cnidaria; class Anthozoa; order Scleractinia; family Acroporidae; genus Montipora; species Montipora capricornis. Next base: position 58,989,604 of record NC_090885.1, read on the forward strand.
GATGTGCCCAAATACAAGTTTTGTGACTGGATCAGCAACAACTCGCCGAACAATCAAGTTGCAACCAATTGTAGAAGCACTTGGACCAGCCAAGACAGCTGCACTACCAGCATTCCATGCCTTAACAGGGGCTAATAACACGGGTAGTTTTTCAGGAAAAGGGAAACCGACTTGCTGGAAAGAATTTAAAGAGGCCAATGAGTCGATCCTTAGATCCTCAGCCAATCTGGGTAAAGATGAAAAACCCGACGAAGAAACCCTTGATGGGATTGAGCAATTCGTCTGCCAGCTGTACCAGCCAAAAGCCACAATTAAAACTGTCAAAGAGCTCAGGTAGTCGTTGTTTAAGAAGAGACAAGCTGAATCAGACAGATTACTACAAACTAAGGCAGCTCTGCACCAACCCATACTACGAGCACACTGCCAGTTGATGGTTTGGAACAATGACCGTGTACCTAATCCTGTTTTACCGTCACCACGAGGTATGGTTGGACAATGGAAAATGATGAGTGGATCGCCGTCATGACAACTCTTTCACCCGCTCCCGAGGCTATAATACAGCTTGTAAAGTGTAAATGTGCAACGGAACGATGCTCGACGAATCACTGTCAGTGCCGCAAGGCAGGATTACTATGCACGGACCTCTGCAGCTGTCTCGAAGATGATGATAAATGTGAGAATCAATCAGGCGAATGTGATGATGATGATGATATCAGCGATATTGAGGAACAAGAGGATGATGATGATGCGTTAAATTAGATAAGGTAGGGGTCCTTAGACAAATAATTTCTGCCAATTTTGAGTAAGTTTGACAAGCCTTTGCAAATATTAAACATAGTAATATGTAATATTCTATTCCAGCCTCGTTTTCATGCTAGAAAATCACGTGATCACTTCATACTCAGCAGTTGTCACTAAATAATCAACACACGAATTCCTGTCAAGTTTGGTGGTTAACCGATGGTAATTGATGAGTTTATAAGTATTTTAATGTACCAGCCTCGTTTTCATGTTTGCTCATGTACGTCCGATTTTCAACCCTCCTTAAAACCCGTCGTAGCAAGTTGCAGATTTACCACCAAAACCGTTCATGTTTACTAGACCCTAATGAACACCTTTAAAATGGTGGCTTGCTTTCAGCACGAAATTCCCACGGGATTACATTTGCTCTCAGACTAATTCTTCTCCTAGTTGACATATCACTTGTTTCCGCGTTAATTAAGGGCTTTTGTAATGCTATACCCTCTCGATAATTCTTGACGAATATCAACGATTTATCCGACCAACAAATAATATCACAAACAGCGGGATCGGTAATCAGAATTCGAAGTACCTACATGCAACGTGTTTTAGCGCGAAAATTAGAAGTTTGTTTAGTAGTTTCTTTCAATTCTCATTTGTCGACTTACGGGTGTGATTTTTCGTTTTTTTTGGGTTAGTGACTCATTCATTGATTTCCCTCCCCTGCCTCACTCAAAACTGACGTTTTCAAGAAACCCAATTGGAAATAACTTAAAATTGTACGTGTTAATAATGATCTTCAAAGGTACTTACTAAAATTTGAACAATTTTCTTATTAAATGAATTCTTCTAGTGATTTATTTGTTGCATCAAAGATCAAATTGATTTACCTTCTCCAGGTTACTTAGGTAAACAGCTGGGCAAATAAGAT
>NC_090885.1:58996275-59016275 GCF_036669925.1 Montipora capricornis
TATCGATTTGAATTCAACTGAATGAGTGACAAATTGGTATGTCTTGGAAAATTCGATTTTGGTCGTTGACTTATCGATTTGTTTACATTTGAGTGAGTGACAAATTTGCATATTCTGACCCCTAACGATAGTCGTGAGTACGCGAATTGATTGGTTGATTGTTTGATTCTTTTCGTTTGAAATTATGGCCTCGTGCACACGTATCCGGATATTGTTCAATACGCAACTTTTTCTTTGCCGATTCAAGAACTTTCACGTCCACACGTAACGTACTCAAATCGAATGTGTCTGTGTTTGTATTATCAAGGACTCCTCTGGGAATATTGTCAACTGACTATGCGCCAATTTGGTCTGCGAGTTGAAGGCAAATTCGTTTTTTTTCGCTTCATGCACTGCCACTCGCTTCTATTAGTACTAATATCTCACAATCGAGACAAAAACAACTGTTTTTGTATTACCTTTGATATATGGCCTACGTTGGTCAGCTAATTTGTGTAGCGAACCTTGGCTCATGCGAAAATTCTCTCGTCATTCTTCTTCAATCACCGTTTGACTTACATATTTAATTGTCCCCGGCCACCAAGAACTACGTAGTTTGTGCTGTTCGGACCCAGAAAATTCGAAGACCTGGCCGTTTTCCCACTTTTGTGAGTTGTTTATGGTGTCTAAATGGTCCCTCGTCAGAGACCGAAAAAGGCCTCAGAAAGTCTAGCCACCGTTTGACATAGTTGAAGGAATGAGTGAACATAGCTAAGTTTTGAGACTTGAAACAAGTCCAAGAAGAACAGAAGCGAATACGTTTCGTTCTACGGCCCGCGGTAAAGACTGTATCCAATTTTTTTTACGTCAGTGGATTAAACAATATCGGGATTCGACCGTCCACACAATTTCAAATTGCGTATTCAAAAATGTTCAGTCTGGAGCGTGGATTTAATACCTTTCGCGGATACGTGTGGACAGAAGACGAAGTTGCGCATCAAAAAATACCTGGGTATGCGTAGAGTGAAGAGGGAATGGGGAGGTTAAGAACTTTCGACGGCAACCAAACCGGATATCCAGCAAAAACAAGAGTTCTGCGCGCTTCACTCATGCGTTTTTTCGCTGGTGGGCTTATTTCTTTGCCGCTCTTAGTTGAACAACGGCGTGAAATGACTAAAACCCTTCGCAAGGGCGTCAATTCACCCTCAACTTAATGATGCATGTATACGAGGTTTTATTTTGAATGGTGCCCTTGTAGTTGGCCTAGTCGTCTTTTCGTAAGCTCCATTTGCTCAATAACAAGACCAAAGAAGGTCTGTTATGAATGGCTAGCCAAACATAGTGCCTTTAAAGTGCTACTATGATCAAAAATAAATTCTACTTTTTCTTTGTATTTCAAAACTATGATAAATGAACACTAAGTGACCGAAGTTTTAAGCCTTCTTTTGAGAAAGACACCTGTTTATTTTGACTGGAATTTTCCTATTTAATGGTCCGCTATTACTAACTTTAAAAATCTTGAGAGAGCTGGATCTAGGATAAGATGACGTCAAAGACTCACTAGTTTAAAAATGCAATGCGTCTGCACGTTCCTAAATTAAATATGCAGCACGGGAGTTTCGAGCTTTCAGACTTTTAAACTCGTGTTTTGCATGTATAATAAGCTGTGAGTCTTTGACGTCATCTTACCGCGATCCAACCCTCTGAGGTCCAATTGGTCAATCTTGAAGGTGAGTAATGGCGGACCGTGAAATCCAAAACTTGCACTCAAGGCAAACAGCCTTTGGAGAGGCCCTGTCCTCCGTCTGAATTTCACAGCTAGCTATGTCACAATTTCGGAACATTCTTGTGTCGCCTGTCGGAATTTCATTAATAAATTTTAGCTCCTTTCCCCTCTTACAATCCCCATTCGCTGGAACGACGCCAACGGAACATACGGCCTCTGTCTTTAGTGCTTTTAAGCCCAGGGTTTTGAGACCTTTTTTAATGTTTAATACCTATTCAGACTACTTGGAATAGTTGTTGAAGTCAACTGATGAAATTCCATCTGGTAAACTATACAAGTGAATAAAGGCCTAATCTGGCAAAGCAATCGAGCTATAATAGCGTTTCTACAATTCTGGTAGTGCAAGAGTCTAATGTTTCTTCCGAGTTCAACTCTGATTTAGTTGTCAGACTGTGCTTTTCTGTAACTATAACAACCCAGGAGGAAGGACATTATCGACCATTCATTATCCGCAAGGCATGCGTTTACAAAAGGTCTGTGAAAAATCATAGTTAGTAGTGGGGACTGGTTATGAAACTCGGCAAACTTCAAAGGGTTAAACAATAGCGCGGTCTTTGATGTTGAACAGACCCGTCACGTGACTCTGACCGTCCACAAGTTCGGCACTCCGACGACTCGCTTATGACTCTGATAGTGATGTATTTCAATAACTCGCTTACGATTTGGAACACCGAGATGAACGCGATCAATAGAGAAAAAAGTATCTCTCTGACAGACTGATGGAGTGCACACGTGGGTCATGCAGGGAGAACATGATACGCAAAGCGGAAAAGTCCTGAAAGGGAGTGATGCACTAAATACGTCAATCACATGAAATGAACAATCAAAACAGCAGTAAAATGAGATGTATTTCTGTTCGCCTTTATTGGACCCTTATTAGCCATAATTGGCCATTATTGTTAACAATGATCATTATTAAGTAATTACGACGAATTGTGTACGCGCAAATGTTCCGCAGTCCGCAGAACATTCACAATTCTGAAATTCGCTGTCGGTCACTCTTGACATTTGTGTCGCTTTCGCTAAGTCGTTGTAATAGTCTGTCGGTCGTCGCCAGTTCGTGGCTATCATGTCGCCGGTTCAAAGCCATGTCGCTTGTCGGAATTTACCCCTAACAGGGCCTCTTTGGATATAATTCGAAGCTCAAAATTTTGCCAGTCAGGTGTCAAGCAAACACGTTTTCAAAATCTAAAGGAAAAAGGGAAGTGAATTTTTTGATCATAGTAGCACTTTAAAGGGCGATTGTCATCCGAGGTCTTAGGCCGGCCATGTAAGACTCAAGGAGTGTATCAAGATAGTACAGAAGGTGTTTTACCTCCAAACACCCTGTAAAATGGTTAAATCATGGCAGCGTGCAACCTCGGAGCAGAGAGATTCTTATGTTTTCGCTTTTACGAAAACGGCTGTCTTATTTCACTCGTAGTGAACAAAAAAAACCAGCAGCGGTAGAGACACCAGTAAAAAGACAAGCAAAATGAAGGGTCAAGATAAAAAAAAGTCTCCCTAGCAGGGTAGTCTGAAGTTCAGATTGACTCAACATCTTCCAGCGTGGTTAGAGTTGGTAGTCTTGGCAGAGCTTTGCAACCGATCCACCATTGGTGCCTTGCGTTTCGGCGACTATAGAGCAAAGAGATGTTGGGAGTTGTTCTCTCAAAAGTGTCGTCATCCTCGGTGTAAAGATGGAATAAATTATATGTGAGGCTAGTGTTGTCATCCTGAGGTTTTACTAGGTAGAATGAGATATATTTAACAATTATCCTGTGAAATCGCGCGGAATATCGCCATATTCTTAGCCGACGAGGCCGTAGGCAGAGTTGGCTAAAATCAGGCGATATTCCTCAAGATTGAGCAGGATAATTGTTTTATTATTCAACACATTGATGACAAAGCACAATTTTCTACATTTATTGGAAAAAGAAGCTGGAAAACTGCCATTTTTCTCCACGACACACAAAATTACGTATATTGTAGGATATCTGTTGAGTACGCACGACGAATATTGAGCGCGCTATGACCATATTTGGACATTGTCACAATGTGTTGAATAGCTCCACATCTTCACTGCTGGCACAATAGCCACTCATTGCCCAGAGGTGATTAAGTTATGTGAGAAATAATTTTGCCACAGTCTTAGTCACTGTATCGATTTCATCATCCCTGATGAAATACACTCAGAGCGAACAAGCAACCAAACGAGACTCCTCTCCCCAAAACTCAGAAAAAAGGACTCGTTTACCCATGGCAAACAGGGGGAACCTACGGGAAAGCAGGCGAAAAAGCGCGGAACTTGTTTTTAGTGCGAAATAACTGCGCTACGGAAGAAGCAGCAGAAACAGAACCCGCATGCGCAGTTACCGCACTGTCCGCTAAAACAGACGCGGTATTAGACATATTCATAACTTTCCTAATTTGAGTATAATATTCCGCAGGGTCGAGAGATCTCCAGCCAACGTACCTTGCCACATCTTCTGACGACACACCGAGGAGGGGAAGGGTGATGGAGCATCCACTTCTGAAACTGTGCATAGACTCCCCACTATGGATGCTTAACGTTTTAAGATGTAGAACGAGACGATTGGCGACCGCAGAGCCAATGAGCGGATTTCTTGTAATTGCACCCTTGTTGGTAGTTCTGAACAAATGTCCGTCCCTAAGGTTGACCGCCATAGACCGAATGCATAAATGGCGGCTAAAAAAATATTCTGTTGTTTATGTGCTAATTAGACTTACTAACCTCGTTTGCATGGACAAAATACAAAACAAATGTTTCTTGAGAGCGAGGCTAGTCAGTCTTAGTAGTGCATAAACAAAAGATACATTTTTGGCCGCCATTGATGCGTTCGGTCTATGAGATCACAAATTTGAATGTACAAACGCAAATTGGATACCGGGCAAACTGCTTTGTCGGAGCACTTTTAATCATAAAAGTTGTGGAATGTTTTTCCCTGAGGGTTTTACCAAAAGTTTGTCTAAAAAGAAAACCATCGTCGGGGAGAGCCAACACTTTTTAGTAAAAATTCTGCCAAATCAGACGCCCTGTTTCCCGAAAAATTCTAAACAAAAAATGCTAGATCTCTCACCTAACATAAGGGATAGTCGAACTGACGACTAGCGACAAACAACTACGGTCGACCACACGACCAAACATAAGAAAAAGTCGAACTAACGACAGACCGCCAAATTTCCGTCGAACACACGACCCTGAACGGTGTGTAGAAAATAATTGAATTTACAAGCAACAGAAAAACCACGACCAAATATAAAAGAGACGGTAAGACACTTGGCCGACAAAGACTAACAAGGTAGCAGACTTTGGACTTTGGAGCTGGCGCGCCTTGCCTCCTCCATCAACTGCCACCGGAGCTGGTGGAGCGGCAGGCAAGACAACATCAAGAGCAGCCAAAGCACCTGGGTTAATATCAACGGGAACAACTGGTGCGGCCATGAGCTTCGGCGACGAACGGTAAAGAATACAAAACAACGTGACGCTGGCCTTAAGCGTAACGGGGAAAAGAGATCGAAATAAGCTGAAATACGCTGTTTAAATAGGGCATTGAATACCCCGGGGAACTAGAAGGAATGATACCAATGCGCGAGAACGCCAGAAGCATAATAACATTAAAGTGAGGCAAGATTCGTGCCTATCGGGTCAGTGAAAATATCCGTGATATCCATCAAACTTGACTTCAATTACAAAGTTTTTTGAATTCCTGTTTTAATTGTGTATAGTAAATAAAACAAGAAAAGACTATTCAGTATAGTAATGGGCAACAATGTCTGATTAGTTGAGTGTTTCCGCCCAGTGCTGTATTCAGGGATTGGGAAGGCCTTACGCCATGCGGAAATCGTGCATAAATTTAGGAAATGTCGTATTCAAAAACTGCTAACCGGGCCCAGCATGCGTCTTAGTCGTATAATGGATGATAAGCATTTTAATATGTGTATTCATTTTGTAATACGTCAAATAAGAACATGAAATATCGACCTGTGCCTTTCCTTCTTTCGTGTTGGTATATTTTTGTCCCCAGACGTCTCCTTGCTTTCAGCTTGCAAACGAGGTTCTGTCGAGCCGTGACATTTGCCTCAGTTCTGTTTTCGTCGTTTTCACCGAAATGAATAAAAATTCATTTGCATTTTCATTATAATGCCCTCGAAGAAAGCTCCAAAACTAGATGGTCAAGGACAAAGAAAACCTTAAAGTTTTTTTAACGCCGACTCTGCTAAGATAGATCACAAAAATGATAACACCGATACCGTAACGACTCAAACGGAACGAGTACTCCCTCCCCACTTTCAAGGCCTGCGACTGCAAGTGTAAAAGAAGACAGGAAGTTCCAGTAGAAGTGACTAACTTTGTGGCCGTGGCTAGTGTGCGACAGAGACGCCATGTTCTGTAAAAATGTTTTTTTCTGTATAAACGACTTTTAGCAGAAACTATATCAAAGTAAGTTACATTCATTGTGAACGGCACTGAAATAAGTCAATCTTACTGAAATTAAAGTTCAGTGTACCAGGTTAACAGATGTTACCACAGTTTTTAACACAGTTCTTGAGGTTTTTTTTTTTCACATTAAAAATGTTTTTTTAAGAGTGGGACTGTGACAGGTACAGTAGCCAGGGTTACATTTAACAAATAGATTCCATGTTGCCGTGCGTCTGTTCAGTAATAGATCACAGATGACGTCAAAATGTGTCCACCCCCGAAAAGCTGTTTTTTGGTGGATTATAAATAATGTCAGTAGAGTCACGAAGTATGACAACGTTCTGTCTTAACAATGTTCTGGTTTAATAGTGTTTATTATACAATAAGTTTTATTGATACCAGGTCTTGAATCAATCATATTCCCAACTGGATGCAAGATTTTTGATTCAATTGGTCACGTATCAACGAAATAATATTATTTATTGATGATATAAAAGAATGTCATGCCAGAGAAAGGATTAGATAACTAAGATATTATTAAGACTCTATGAACTCAGTGAACTCCCATTTTTGAGAAAACCTCGCTTTATTGAATAAAAGAGCATAGCTTGTATGTAAACGACTCAGATTTGGCAGACCACAGGTAGTGATGGACTTAAGAATTTTTATTTGGCTTCACAACGCACGCATGATTTTCTTTTTCTCAGACCTGGCCATGTATCTTTTCTTTGCTTGGGAGGCTGCAGGAAATTTTTTTTCAAAATCTTCCAACCCCCCCCTTCTCCCCCCCCCCCCCCCTCACCCCTCAAAAGTCAAATGGTTCGCCCCTTAGCACTAGGTACAAACACCATTTTCTTGTCTGACCAATTGATTATCTTCTGCACCACATGAACTTCAAAAAGACAAAACAAATGAAATCAAACAAGGATTATAAATTTAAAGTTCAATAGAAAGACCTAAACATGTCATATGCATATCCTACTAGTGACATTTCCCACCAGACAAAGTCAAATGGCAGAATTCACGTCGCAGAATTCCCAGTGAAATGAGCTAGACCAAAAATTTGGCACTTACCATTTAATTCACTTTGGCCTTCCTGTCGTAGAAGAAACGGTATTTCCATTTCCCACTGCTGTTACGTAACAATGCTGTAATTCTCCGTTTTCCCGTTGGAACTACGCTGCAATCTGAATAGTTTTAGCTCAAACTCCGCCATGCCAAATTTTAATGCAAGCTCGTTAAGCCATAGGCAGCCCAAGTTCGCGTCACTAAAAAGAGTGTAATATAATTAATTACTAGTGGGAAGATGACCTTTTGAGTTCAAGCGGTATTGGGTTACAGGCAGCCGTTGAGAATTTAAACGCATTATAAGACTTTGTATGGGAAATAAAATATCGTCGATTATGAAGCCTAAAAAAACGCTCAATTTAACGTTCATTCAATAAAATGAATAAAACTGACTCACCTCTGGTGTATTCTTGACCGTTTTGGTGCTTATTTTACCGTTTCGGGCATTCCGTGAAATCACTGTCATACACTGTTATAACGCGTTTAAATTCTCAACGGCTGCCTGTAACCCAATACCGCTTGCACTCAAAGGTCATCTTCCCACTAGTAATTAATTATTACACGCTTTCTAGTGACGCGAACTTGGGCTGCCTATGGTTAAGCCCATGAAATTCCCTCAGATGTTTCTTGAAGGCTGCCACGCTGGCTTGCTTCGAAAGGTCGAAAGTGACCCTGCTTCTATGACTTTCCAAAGCAGAATTCTCTCCACTTCTATAGAAGCTCACTAGAACTTTGACAACTCCTGAGGAGAACCCACTAGATCCCGATACCGCCATCGCCGCCATGACGTTTCGACGCTGACCAGTGGATCGTGGGCTCCTGGCTCGAGGTAGTTCCCCAGTGCTACCCAGGCTTCCCAAAATAGACAGAAAGCATACACGACTTTCATAATGGCCGACAGCACGCGGGACTGGGATTGATTTCAGCATGGAAACGAGTCCAGTGAGGCTACGCTTGATTTGAGTTGTTAACAAATCAAAGGATCAAAAGGTCACGATTTCTTTCAATTTAGTTCAGTTACTGATCTAATTATCAAGAACGAAATGCCAACTCATTGCTGTGTGCTAGAATGCACAAAGAAAGGCTGCCGTGATGGAAACAAAATCTCGTTCGTTAAATTTCCGATCGATGACCCTACACGCTATAAGAAGAGATAAAGATAAGTACTTCAACTTGAATGAGGATACAAAAGTATGGTCTAGACTCTTCAGGCCAGGTGAGATTAAGAAAACCGTTGCTGGTAAAAATGAACTGAGAGCTAGAGTTGTGCCTTCCGTGTTCTCATGAATTAGAACATCACCACGCAAGAGAAAGGATCCGACTGCTCGAAACTTCATATTACCTCCAAAAAAAGCAGCTCGTAAAATAAAATGTTCTATCCTTAGATTTAACGGATGACGTTCCGGATAACTCAGCAAACGACGATCCAGTTGATTTCGTTGAGAGCGCCGGTGGAAGCACGTTATTTTCTTGCAGTGTGAGAGATGCGGAGATTTAAACATAACCGGAAATTGGAAGTGAGATGGAACTTAAACAGCAAGTATTTGAACAAAAATCTCAGTTGGAAATTGCTTTTCGACTTATTGAGGCAGGGGCACCCAACGAATCTGTTCCTCACATTATCTGTTCTCAAGAGGAATCTTGCTGGCTGGGAAAAATACAGGTGTTTCGATTAGCTGGCTGGGAAATTTTGTTATTGGTAGAGGTTTTGCCTGGGAATTACTGACTTTTTCTAGCATTTCAACCCGAGCTGGCTGTAGAAACTCTGAAGACTGAGGACGACTAAAAAAAAAAAAAAAAAAAAAAGGACCCGCTCCCAGAGAGTAGTCACAAACATACGACCGCTGGTCAGAGTGATTGCGCATGCGGAAAAAACCTGTTTTGTCCCGGTTTTGTCGCTTTTATTCGGTCGTTTCGGATCGAGGGATTTGAAAGCGCTCGGAATTCCTGGCTGGGAAATAAATTTGATCAGCTGGCTGGGAAACCAACCAATTTTATCTAGCTGGCTGGGAAATTTCTTGTGTGTCTTGCTGGGAAAAAGGAACAGATAATGTTTTTCCAGCAACACTGAAAAACACCTGAAAATGCCTTAATAACATTTATTTTCATTAACTGGGGTATAATAATACATTTTACAACAAATTGGTCGTTGGGTGCCCCTGATCGAGGCGCTTCAAGGTAGACCTTCAAAGACGATGACTCTTCAATGAGATTTTACACTGGTTTCCCAAATTGGAGTACATTTTTGCCTGTCTTTAATTATTTGAATCCGAGAGATGAAGGGGAAAACATGGCCTACTAGCTTTCTCAGTCGAACGTTTCTGTTCCAGCGGAATTCTATGACGATTCAGAAGGAGAACCGTCAAGAAAACTGGGAAGACCAACAAACTTGAGGCCAATTGATGAATGTGTTGCTGTTATGTGCAGACTCAGCCAAGGCCTACCTGAAAAACATATTGCATATCTTTTTAAAATTTCAGTGTCTACAGTAAGTCGACTTTTTATCACCTGGGTTAATTTTATATACCTAAGGTCAAGACAAATCAATATTTGGCCTTCTAGAGCAGCTATTGACAAAACCATGGCAGAAGATTTTGTTCAGTAATTACAAACAGCATACAACCCTTAAGTCAAATTGGAATCAGTCTCGGAGGTGCCATAACCTTTATAAGTCAACTCTACACAGAAAGCATTTTAGATCGGGAGATATTTGGAGAAGTGATGTCCTGGATTTGCCTTTTGCAGACAATGACTGAGTCATGGCAGACGATGGGTTCACCATTCAAGATCTGTTACCACTGGGAGTTTCCTTGAACATTCCCCCTTTTCTCATGTTTTCTAGGACGTTATAGTCAAATACCGGCTGAGGATGATGTGAAGACGCAAGAAATTGCCAGCTTGTGCATACACGTAGAACGTGAATCAACAAGATAAAAGATTTCCACATTTGGGATGGGGTTACACCCCTCCACCAGCTTGGCCTTGTAAATCAAATGTGGTCTCTGCGCGCGATTTTATGCAATGCGCAACCCAACATTATTTCTATTTAACTGTAAAAAAAAAAAAAAAACATGTGCTAGTCATCCTGCCCAATAAATTGAAGCTACTGGCATTATGTTGCAACAAATTTTAATGACTGGTGACATTTATTTTTGTAAATGTGTCACTATACCTTGGAACAACTTTACATTAACCTTGAAGTCTCAATGTGGATTGTTAACAGACCAATTCTCCTTTATGGTCTCCCTATTCATCCCATATACAACTTCTGGGGAGAATTTGTTATAATATGAGCAAATTTTTAATTGCTAATTATTTTTTGTGAGTTTTGTTCTAAGAATATTAATAAAGAGCCATATAGGGTGATCTGTAAGAAGAATTTAGTTAATAGATACATTGTCATTGTCAAGACAGACAAATGAATAGCTTGTTCTAGGTATTCAGCTGATGGTGGGAAATAGCCTTGCAAGTGACGAAGGCAAAGGGAACCAAACTGATTTCTCACTTCTTTACAAGTTCTGCTTTCGTTTTAAGGCCTTTCGCTACGTCACCCCTACACTTCAACCAAAACCTCAGCTCTTCGTTTTTCAATTCATAGGGTTTTCGCCCGCACAATGAAGCGCCAGGTATATCACTGAATGATTTTCTTCGAGAAGCGACGCCCCCGACGTTGCTAACGCGACCACGTTTGTTTTGTTGAGGCTTTAGTGGCCTCGCTCTGATGTCACAGTTACCATTCTCTCCGAGCTGTCCGCCATTACGAAAGTCGTGTATTGGGTCGAAAAAAGAGAGTACAGGACCTTTGACAGCCTTTGAGCACGGGGCTCAAAGGTCATGAGTGATTTTATTACGGAGATTCGTAGAGCAGATAAGAATTTACAATGCTAAAAGGCTATTGGACCCTATGGGGTTGCCATGAAAAACACTCCAAACACTTGACAGTATTTTCTCCAGGACAGTAAACATAAAAAAATTGGACAATTTCAAAGCAAACACTAAAAATTATAGTCGAATAACACTAAACACTTAACCCCATTCAGACCCTCCTAATAGAGGACAATTGCGTGTGAAATTGACCAGGCACAACACCTTTAACTCAAAAGCATGTTCGCACTAATGGAATTAAAAGCTTGCGGTTGATGGAGCTGGACTTGCTCAGGGTTCTCCCGAAAATTTGAAATAGACAGAGAAAAATTGCACGTAGCGCTGGCGAAAATTGCTTTCCTTGCTTTCCCCACAAAATGCATATACATTAGTTTTCCCTGAGTAACCGTTAGTGAATAACCAGTGAATCGCGACATTTTTTGCCGATACGAATAGCAATATTTAAGCAACGTATCTCGATATATCATATAAAATATTATTATTATTATTATTATTATTATTATTATTAGTATTATTATTCATTAACATTCAGAAATCACTCTCTTTAATGATTCCTTACGCAAATATAAGCCCTTTTGTAGCTAGGTATTAAACAAGGGGCAAAAACGTTGCCTCCTTGCTTCGATAGCTTTCGATCTGACACGTATTTTTCAAGATGCGTACATTGTGTTAATTGTCAGCTGACACAGCCTTCCGCATCCACGGAAAAAACACGCTTTTCGTCGGATATATAGAGGGTGTTACATAGCCGCGCGGGGATACGAATTGTATCTTCGAGTGCTGCAAGTATCTCTCACGAGTGAGCGAAGCGAACGAGTGAGAGATACTTTCAGCACGAGAAGATAAAATTCGTATCCCCAAGCGGCCATGTAATGTTCTGTTTATTATATAGATATTGATGAAATGTCTAGATTTAAAACAACTTGTTTTATTCATTTTCGAGATGATGAAAAAGGGGTCACCAACCGCTAAAACACGCATGTTGTGTAACATGAAACAAGATATGAAAGTTATGAAAAACAAATCATCATAATGTCAAATTTTGCAATAAAAATGTTAATGTAGTAGAGTAGAATTATATTAAAGTACAAAAGTATCTTACAATGAAGAGAAAGCTCGCGTTTTATTGGCTAATCGTGTTGGTTACCATGACAACACTTATATCCTCACATGTGAAAGATAAAAATGATATGTTCACCGCGCGCGGTGAAGATATGATTTTTTAGTAAAAGGAGAAATCCTGGTATTTCATCAATATCTATATAATAAGTATCGATATGTATCGTATCGTGAGAAAAATTATCGTTGCAGCCCTAGCCTAGTAGCTGTTGCGCCCAGTTCGAGTACATGGTGATTTTCGCAGATTGCCGGAGCTTCTGGATGGAGAACCCTGCTTCGTGCCCTTCAAACTTGTGCCCACGTATAGTTCATTCCAAAAAAGCCTCGGGGCCTGAATACGGTGTATTATGAATACTGCAGAATAAAACATTCGTTACTACGAAAAAAGCAGCTATTAGCTACAGATATACAACAATAGATGACTACCGTTTTCAAGTTTAAAAACCTGTTATAGTATAATTAGGATGGTACGCACACTCTCATTGGTCAATAGCTGTTTGTAGATGAGAGCATGTAAACATGGCTGTGACATCACACAATTTTGATTGGTTAAGTGCTGTCAGACGTGCGTTTTAATTGGCTGGCAGGAAATATGATCGTGTATCAAGAAAATGTTTCATTCAAGAAGTAAAAAAACCAGCAATTTCCTTCATTTTTCAAATTATTATAAAAGCAATTGAGGACTTTTTCCATGTTTGCGTCTCCCCTTTGTGTTTAAGATGGGCTATGTAAAAACACGGAAAAAGTCCTGTATTGCTCAAATTGTCAACAGCTGGCACTGGATTGTCAGTTGTGCTGGAAAAGACATCCATTATTTTTGTTGGCACGCCTTTGAGAAGTGCCACAAGTTGGTTTGTTGCAAAAAAGGAGGACATTATGAGGCACCTTATAAAGCGTTTTGTGCCACCAAGAGGGATTCTTTTAGAGTTAGAGCACTTGCAGGTTCAAGGTATAAATGTACATTTTGTGTTGCTTTACATACACTTAATTTCTTTGATTTGATCTCCTAATTTGGACATTTTCCTCCAAAGCGTGTGATAAGTACATGTTTATCGATGAAGCTAATAATTATTCTGTCAAAAGTTCTTTAGTGTCAAATTCATGAATAAAACAAGTCTTGGCCTTATCGAAAATTTATATTCCTTTCTGCCTCTGCCATTTTTATAAATACCGCATGCTATAAACAGCTATAGAAGAACAGGACGCACTTTTTTTGTCTATGAAGAACTCAGTAGTTTAGTTCTTGAACAAATTATAAGAACTGTAAATATACATGTACCAGCTGTAAGAGTTAAAATGTCATCATAGTAAGCTAAGATTCTGACAATCAACATGCTTATTTTTTCTCTTATATATTTTTCAGTTTTTCTTTTGGCCTGAAGCCATCTCTTGAATTTAAAGTGAATACTGAGCATTTACATGTATGAGAAACAAAGGCCTGTTAATACACTCACGAAGGAAGTCACAACCCTTGCCCAAAAATGTAAAGCACAATCAGACAGTGATGAAGAGGGAACAGACCAAGCTGGAAATATTGTCTTATATTGCAATAATGATTGCAATTGTCACGTAATTAAATTTTATAATTGTTATGGTACATTGAAATTTCCATGAACCCTTTCTGTAAATAACTTTCATATTACTGTGACAAGCACATGCAAATTTCCATGGACTCTTTTGGCAAAACACATTTCAATTAGTCTCACAGTTACAAGGTACTGATATTTCCATTAACCCCAGCAGTCTAGTTTTTGTACAACCGTTGCATATACATTGATTCTTTTGGTGAAGAATTTTTACAGGGTACGTGTAAAGATTATATACCTCAGTTGCACTCAACATATTAAGTACATGGAAACTTCCCTGGACCCTTTTGATTAAAACTATTTAAATTAGTGTCAACGTTACACGGTACGTGGAAATCTCAATGGACCCTTTCCGTACAGAATTTTTGAATTAGTCTCATTGTTACGGGGAACCTTTATTACCCCTTTTGTAAAGCATCTTTGGAATTTTCCACAATTTCTGGTCGAAACCATGTTTTTGTCCTTTTGAAGGATATTTACCTATGTTTGAGGTACATGTGCACTTCTGAATACAAACGTTTTGCGGCATTATAGGGATATTTGCGACACACAAGTGGAAAAATAAACGCTGCTGTGTGCGCATCGTTACTATTAATGGACAGGTAGTAAGAATATGCAAGAAACGATTTGAAATAAACCAAGTTAGAAGTGAGTGTTGTTGGTCACTTTAGTCCGATAACTGCTGATAAGGTCTGAAGACTTAGGTCAATGGATAATTTTTCGGTTTCTGTGTACGATTCTTTTCTCTCTAATCTGAAACTATAAATGTAAAGAGCTCTATTCTTTTCCAGATTTCTTACTTCAGAAAACCACCGTACAGAACCCAGGTTGACTTGTGTTTTTATAGTTTTCTTGGAACAATCTCACAAGTTAAGCGTGCTGAGTGGCTCGGGTTAGCGTGCCTCCGAAACTTCTCGAAACTTCCTGGTGTCACATATGACAGAACAAAGCACGATCAAGGCTTTTTTATTTGTTCGATAAATGGATGGTAGATTACAAAATGTCACTGAGTTCTCGCAAATAATTTGGCAGCTGAATGATGACATGTGGCCTTGACGCACTAAGCCATAGAAAATTAGTTATCATCAATCGAATATATATATCTAGCAAGCGTTTCTTACTGTGACATATTCAATACTTTAGTGGTTGTTCTGATAGTTAACAACTATTCACCGAAGTGGAGGTGGCTAGTGGTGGATATTTACCGATCCGCGAAGCGGCGAGTTAAAAATATTTACCACTAGCCACAGACACTGAGGTGAATACTTGTTTTAGTATATACTAAAATAGTGAGATAATACAGTACAAAAATATGATTTTAACTCATTTATTCCTGCAAAGATTACAACCTTTTCGAGTGCAAATTCCGTGCGAATTGCTCGGAGATGAGTAGTTAACCATTATCCTGCGAAATCGCGCGATATATCGCCTGATACTTAGCCGACGAGGCCGTTGGCCGAGTTGGGTAAAATCAGGCGATATTCCGCAATATTAAGCAGGATAATCGTTTACTATTCAACACATTGATGGCAAAGCACAATTGTCTGCTTTTTTGGGGAAAAAAAGCTGGAAAAACTACCATTTTTCTCCGGGAAACACAAAATTACGTATATCGCAGGATATCCGTTGAGTACGCACGACGAATATTGCGCGCGCTATGACCATATTTGGACATTGTCAAAATGTGTTTAAAAATAATTAACAATTATTCGCCGAAGGCGAAGTGATTATCGGTGAATATTCCCCGAGACGAAGTCGAGGTGAATATTCACATATAATCACTGAGCCTGAGGCGAACAATTGTTTTAGTATAAATACACAGGTGATTATTTTAAAAAAAGAGAAAAAAAAAAACATTTCAACGCGAAATCATCTTGACTTACAATGGCAAAACGACTACTGGCAGCCGTTTTGTCCGTCGAGGTGATTATCGGCTGATAATCCGAGATAGCGAGCCAATGAGAGCGCGCGATTTTGTATAATCACCTGTGTATTTATACTAATGAACAATTATTCACCGAAGTGGAGGTTAATAGTGGTGGACTTTCACGGACACCGCGGTGATTAATTGTTTTAGTACATACCACACAGGTTGAATAAAAAACGAACCAAAAAAAACTTTGTTTTTGCAAAATACAGTGGAGAATTTTAACTCTCGCGCGCCGGCTACTCGGAGGTGAATAATGAGGTGAATAATACTTGGATAATCACCTCCGAGTTAGCCAATCAGCGCGGGCGTTCAACGCTATCCACTGTTTTAGTATATACTAAAATTGGTTATCGTCTTACTAATTTAGACGATCGCAAATTAGTCACTTTGCGTGCGCTCGAGGCAGGAAAAATTACGATGAATTCTCTTGAAAATTGGTCTACTTGCCCTACTTGCTCCTATCGAGATTAGAAGAGTTTAATAAAAAAATATGAAAGTATCTCGCACTATGGTTGCCTTTGTTTGAACTTTGTGGTTACTATGGCCAGGTTGACAAGGTTCACACGGTAACATAAGCATAAACAAGACGACTTTCACACTTGTAAAATAATACAGAGTTTTATTATAAAATTCTGGCAGAGTTTTATCATCACTCTTCACGCGCAGCTGTAAACGGAAGACGGCAGGTTGCTGTTTGACAAAAAAAAAACATGAAAATTCTCTTATTGTAATTTTGATAACTTGATTGATATTTGAAGGTTTCAGGCATAAAATGAACCGAATCAAAAAAGTTTCCTTGATTTATTTCAGCCTGATATTTACCGTTTGCCATAGAAGCAAAAGCCCTGCTTCGACCCTGCTGTCGTTTATGATTGAATGACTGAAAATCCTTATTTATCGAGGGACATTTCCAACTGGTGTAACAGTGAATTGGAGTATTTAAAACGTACTAAAAAAAGCTATAACTTTCGTCTTTCTTAAGTTCTCTAAAAAGCTGAATAAGAATAAAACATATTCATCCCCGATTTCTTGAAAAGACAGATTATGATACGCAATCCCATGATGAGTTTCCCGTGAAAATGTTTTATGAAACCAGTACCTTTGAAGGAAATTTATTTCTTAATTAAAACCTTACAAATGATTAAACAGGCGCGAGGTGCCACAGGCCTAAGAGCGGTGTTGTTCATTGTTCCGACGACAACGACAAAGCAACAAGTCTCTGAAGGCTTTGCGAAAGCGACTGTTAAATGCAGCATATATGGCCGGATTGATAGCGCTATTTGCGTGGGCAAGAAAGTAGCCCACAAAAGAGAAAGTGGCCGGGACACCACATGGAAACTTTTCTTGGCCAAAGAATGTGTTAAACTGCGCGATGTAAACTGGCAGCCAGCACAGTGCAAAAACCACCACAACTGCGAGTAGCATCTTCAGAACCTTCTTCTTGGACCTGTCAGCGCGAAGTTGATTTGCTTGCGTTTGAACTCCAGGAACTTTTCTGACCCAAAGATTGTGAATAACGAAACTGTACAAGACGGACATAGTTAAAAGAGGAAAAACATAAAAAGCTGCGAAAAGAACGATTGTGAAGTCCCTGGCCGCATTTTCTGTGAAGACCGGAGTCCATACCTCAAAGCAATAAATTTTTTGGGCTTGTTCGTCGAAAACGATTTTCATGGCGTAAAGGAGCGGAGAGTTGACGGCGATTCCAACTATCCACACCACTGCAATCATGATACGTGCTATGGAAAATGTCACGTACCGCTTGAGAGGGAACATGATAGCTAGGAAACGGTCAATAGAGATAGCTGCCAACGTCAAAACTGAGCTTGCTACAGACAGTGACTGTGTGAAAGGGATGATCTTGCACAAAGTGTCAGACCAGTCGATGCTGCGAGTCGCTATAAATGTGATTACGCCCGGCATGTTAAAAGCTGCCAGCAAAAGGTCGGCAACGGCCATGTTCACGATCAAATAGTTTGTGACAGTTCGCATGTGTCTGTTCAAGACAACAACGAGTATGACCAGCACATTGCCTATTAGAGAGCCAAACAGGATGATGAAGTAGGCAGTTAACTTGAAAACTTGTTCTGTGCGTGTATCGTTGTGATATTCACATTGTATTTCGGGGTCAGTGCTATTGCTTGGTGCCATTGAGCATAAAATGATAAACTGAGACTGACTTGTCCTTAAGGTCACACTGTACTGAAAATCGGTGAATGAAAACGTACCTTCAGTTCAAAGCAAAATAGGCGATAAGTGATTCCGCTCTCTCTCTCTCTCTTCGCCAAACTGTGTGATCTGTACAAGCCGCCTTATTTAATTGATAAATAGATGGTGGGTTACTGAGTTCTCGCAAATTATTCAGCAACTGAATTATAGCATGTGGCCTTGGTCGCGCTATAAGCCCTAAAAAAATAGTTATCATTAATCGAATATCTAGCAAACGTTTCTTACTGTGACTTATTCAATACTTTTGGTTGTTCTGATAGAATAAGTTATCGACTTACTAATCTAGAAGGTCGCAACTGATTAGTCACTTTGCATACACTCGAGACAGGAAAAATTGCGATGACCTCTCTTGAAGATTAATCTAGTTGCCCAGGGACACAGCTCCTATGGAGATAGAGGACTCTGGTAAAAAAGTATGAAAGTACCTCGCACTGTGGTTGCCTTTGTCTAAGCTTTGTGTTACTATGGCCAGGTTGACAAGGTTCAAACGGTAACATAAGCATAAACAAGACAACCTTCACACTTGTAAAATAATACACTATTTTATTTTAAGATTCAATCTTTGTTCTCTGTATAAAATCCGCACGCGTCATTGGTTAAAATTGATCAGGTGAGTTCCCGTTACCTGGCGACATCAAAGTGACAGAGTGCGTTATTACAATAACGCATAAAAACTGTGCAGTGTTCTTCAACTTCAAACGTACATGGCTTCAAGTTCAAGATTTTCCGAGTTTGAGGAGGAAAAAATTACTGAAATAACTTACTTGACGCCCGATAAAGTCGGAAAGACTAAAGTAATACGGTAATAAAGTCATTTGAGAGCCTGCAAAACAGTGTATAACGAATACTGCATGCTGAATACTGTTTGTCGAAAATGTCCTCTATCGCTTTTCAAGCAATAGAGGACTTTTTTCATGTTTGTGTCTCCCCCTTGTGTTTAAGATGGGCTAGGTAAAAACACGGAAAAAGTCCTGTATTGCTCAAATTGTCAACAGCTGGCACTGGATTGTCAGATGTCCTGGAAAAGACATCCATTATTTTTGTTGGCACGCCTTTGAGAAGTGCCACAACTTGGTTTGTTGCAAAAAAGGATTAGGCCATTGTGAGACACCATATAAAGCGTTTTGTGCCCCCAAGAGGGATTCTGTTAGAGTTAGGACACTTGCAGGTTCAAGGTATAAATGTACATTTTGTGTTGCTTTACATACATTTCATTTCTTCGATTTGATCTCCTAATTTGGACATTTTTCTCCAAAGCGTGTGATAAGCACATGTTTATCGATGAAGCTAATAATTATTCTGTCAAAAGTTCTTCAGTGTCAAATTCATGAATAAAACAAGTCTTGGCCTTATCGAAAATTTATATTCCTTCCTGCCTCTGCCATTTTTATAAATACCGCATGCAATAAACAGCTATAGAAGAACAGGACGCACTTTTTTGTCTATGAATGAAGAACTTAGTAGTTTAGTTCTTGAACAAATTATAAGAACTGTAAATATACATGTACCAGCTGTAAGAGTTAAAATGTCATCAAAGTAAGCTAAGTCTCTGACAATCAACATGCTTATTTTTTCTCTTATATATTTTTCAGTTTTTCTTTTGGCCTGAAGCCATCTCTTGAATTTAAAGTGAATACTGAGCATTTACATGTATGAGAAACAAAGGCCTGTTAATACACTCAAGAAGGAAGTCACAACCCTTACCCAAAAATGTAAAGCATAATCAGACAGTGATGAATAGGGAATTGACCGAGCTGGAAATATTGTCTTATATTGCAATAATGATTGCAATTGTCACGTAATTAAATTTAATAATTGTTATGGTACATTGAAATTACCATGAACCCTTTCTGCAAATAACTTTCATATTACCAGTATTACTGTTACAAGCACATGCAAATTTCCATGGACTCTTTTGGCAAAACACATTTCAATTAGTCTCACAGTTACAAGGTACTGATATTTCCATTAACCCCAGAAGTCTAGTTTTTGTAC
>NC_090885.1:59026275-59031275 GCF_036669925.1 Montipora capricornis
CCGCCTTATTTGTTCGATAAATAGATGGTGGGTTACTGAGTTCTCGCAAATAATTCAGCAGCTGAATTATAGCAAGTGGCCTTGGTCGCACTATAAGCCCTAAAAAAATAGTTATCATCAATCGAATATCTAGAAAACGTTTCTTACTGTGACTTATTCAATATTTTTGGTTGTTCTGATAGAATAAGTTATCGACTCACTAATCTAGAAGGTCGCAACTGATTAGTCACTTTGCATACACTCGAGACAGGAAAAATTGCGATGACCTCTCTTGAAGATTAATCTAGTTGCCCAGAGACACAGCTCCTATGAAGATAGAGGACTCTGGTAAAAAAGTATGAAAGTATCTCGCACTGTGGTTGCCTTTATCTAAGCTTTGTGTTACTATGGCCAGGTTGACAAGGTTCAAACGGTAACATAAGCATAAACAAGACGACCTTCACACTTGTAAAATAATACACTATCTTATTATAAAATTCTGGCAGAGTTTTATCATCACTCTTTTACGCGCAGCTGCAAACGGAAGACGGCAGGTTGCTGTTTGACAAAAAAAGGATGAAAATTCTCTTATTGTAACTTTGAGAACTTGATCGATATTTGTAGATTTCAGGCATAAAATGAGTCAAATCAAACAATTTTCTTTGATTTCAGTTCCAACCTGATATTTGCCGTTTGACATAGACGCGAGGCAAAACCTCTCTAACCGTGCTTGCTGCCCTTCAATCTTGTGACCACATATAGTTCATTCCATTCGGAGCCTGTAATACAGTGTATTACGACAAGAGACTATCAGGTGAGAGAACACATCCCCGTGCCCTATGATAATCTTTTTCAATCTATTTTAAGCTTCGCGCCACGCTGTGAAAGTTATTTTTGGTTTCGTCCCCATGGCCGCGCGGTCCATGGTCAGAGGATCAGATGCCATTGTGAAGAAACTTGCGTAGACTTTTCTCGCCGTCGCATGATCCATTGAAATCCTAAATCGAAATTTGAAGATTTTTCGAAGCTCGAAATTTCAACATCTTTCTCAAAAGAGCTCGCATCCCTACTTTCTGTTGATTCGACATCACCTTCATCGGATTCAACTATGTACAGCATGAGCCAGTTTTTTCTACGTGGACGGGAACTTTTCCCACTCTTTTCAAAATCAAAGTTTTTAGATTCATCGACAAACTATTTATGTAAAGTTGCCAACTAGCCTGAAAATTACGTTCTGTATTATTTTTCGTAGCTATATTTCTCCGTTCTAAATTTAGCCTTAATTATATCCTTAAAAGCACTTAGATTAGGAGTTAAACCATGATTCCTGTTTATCCAAATATGTAGTTTAACAAGTGTAATGAAGAAATTCAGCAAATTTACTTCTGCATCTAATTTACCTAATAACACATCTTGTAAAGTGAGGTCCACTCGTTTGCCAGAAACCAGAAACCAAAAGGATGCGAAATCATTCCAGATTTGGCTTGTGAAAGAACACTCATAGAATAAGTGATGCAAAGTTTCTGATTCAACTCCGCAAACGCAAAAAGTTCAAAGGTCGTTTTGGGCATAACCTATCTTAGCTAGGCGATGGTTAGTGAAAGTGATATCATTCAAAATCTTAAACTGGAAGCTCCTTACGAAGGTCTCAGACGAAATGGATCTCACCATAAGAAAGGCTTTGGAAACAGCTGTGTCGTCCAGACAAAACTTTTCTTTCCACTTAGTGAAACCTCTTGAAACTCTAACTTCTTTTGAAATAAGCAATTTATAAAAATGTTTCCTCTTACTTGTTAAAGGATTAAGAGCTTCTGCCTGAGAGACCGGGGCAGACTTGGAAATGAAGGTCGGCCGATTTCGCTTAAAATTGGTACACAAAGTACTTATGTCGACTTATGTAATATGCCAAAGTTTCAGCTTCAACGACTTTTTTTTACCGAGTCATGGATATCAGCCCCTCAGGGGTCCCCAGAGGCTGATTTTCAGTGCAATTTTGGCCACTTTTAAATCTCTCTTTTAGCAACATGAAATTAATTTCAGGCAAAAACAAAACCATCTTTGTAAAGCCCTATCCTTAGGCTTTTATGGGTGAGAACATTAGCTCATGGAAATTTCTCGCTAGCCTGTGGCTGTTATCACAACTTGGTCATATTTGAAGCATATGGGAAGCAACCGGAAATGGCCTGTTTTTCAGACCAAATATTTTCCATGCCCATGTTTTATATCTTGAGGTCTTAGTATCCCTGCAAAGTTCAGTCCTTAGTTTAGTAATATCAAGAAAAAAATACTAAGGTTGAGGCTTTTTACGAAGAAAAAAACTTACGAGAAGTAAGTTCAGTAGTTTTCTCGTGCAGATTCGTTTCCTTGATATTGCAGAGAATGATTATGATAGAACTTGTATGAGAACCTCAATGGCATGATTTGTTTTACTGAATATTTACGCAAACGGGTGAATTTTCAGCGGAGTCGTGGACATATCACAAATCGTCTTTAATTCATCTTTTGTGACGCCAGACGAGCCAGCTTGGTTAAGAATTAACTTCCATTCAGGAAAATTATCAACTCTGTGTGAAGCAGTCAGTTTATTACCAGCAGCGCCCACTTTGACTAGCAGGGCGTAACATCTCGATCTAATGTCGCTAATGGGAGAGTCACCGCAGGCTCTGACGGCTTGTTATCTCGTGCCCCACATATGTCAACTTCTTTGCAAAAGGTGCACCGTATACTCATGGTTTTGATTTTCCAAGAGACTAAATTGTGAAATCCAGACTTTCGCTACTCTGCCTTTCAAAAGCACTCAAATGGACTCAAATGAAACAAATTCCCTTACAGACTGAATAGATTTAATTAGATTAATTAATAGATCGCAGATAGTTTCTTTTCTGGATCGTGAGGTCCTGGGGCCCGTTTCTCGAAAGTCCCGAAACTTTACGGGCCATTTTCGGGTGTCACAATTCCCTTTGTATCTCAAGAATGGAGAGGACTTAAGTCGTCAAACTTCACAGTCATTTTCCTTTTTGTTACCTTGAAAACACGTTAAAAGATCGGCTTTCTAAAACAAGTGGTTGGCAGTTTCACAAATAGCTTTTCGGGCCCGAAACGTTTTCGGGACTTTCGAGAAAAGGGCTAGGGCGTTGACATGTCGTCTTGGAAAGGCAATTTTCTTTAACAGTGCCTCTCTCCACCCAGATGTATAAATGGGCACCAGTGATTATTATCCTGTCCAGGAAAGAAGAGCAGTAACCAATTTAAGCTCCAGCAGGTACGAGCGGGCACTAGGCCTTGTGACGACTTACCTTATCACCTACAGCATGCATAATGGCCCTCCAGGGCGATTACCGCCTAGGTTGCTTCTTATTACCGAAACCAGAGTTACGGGTCAGCAACTCAGTGTGAGTCCATAAAGACTTACTTTTTCATGTGATCTACAGCTACGGGTGCCATAAACCCCCCCTCCCCCCCCCCCCCAAGTCCTTAAAGGCTCCAAGAAAGCTGAAATACTTTATTTCCCAAGTTGCCAAAACAGTGGTCTTTACCGGAAGGATAACCCACTCCATCCCTGTCCTATCTTTGGATATATATATATGCAGTATGGATGCCACCATGGATCTGTGCTGTTTGAGAAAGCAACAAAAGGAAAATACTGGTAGAGAAAGGGAAAGAGTGCCCGTGAGTAATCTTCTAGCAATTTAGCGGATTGGCGGCGAAAACGGACCGTGTTGGACGTCCTTATCAATCATTTACAACATACGTGAGCCATTTACACTGGGGCACTGGGTATGAATAAATATTCAGTAAACAAATATACAAATCATGCCATTGAGGTTCTCATACAAGTTCTATCATAATCATTCTCTGCAATATCAAGGAAACGAATTTGCACGAGAAAACTACTGAATTCCAAGTCAGTCATAGCCAACAAACTACAATGACCTCGTCACGTACGGTATTAATCGACCTGTGTATATCTAACTCGCAACGACGCACTTGCGACCAATTTATCGCTGGGGCTAAATGTTACCTCACTTTTAAGGGATTGTAGGAAAGGGGCATGTCTGTAAAAGTGAAGCTAGGTAAGCGTTTTTTGTAAGCGAATTTATCCAGACACTTTGCAAATAGACTGGAAGAGTGACTGCAATTTGTGTTAGACGATTAGCTTTAATTATATTCGAAATTTCTTAAAGGTTCAAAACGATTCTCAAGTAGTGTCACAACAGATGTTGTGGTTGCTTTTAAAGAGACCGATAAGTTCTTTTTTCTTCAGAAAATATTAAAGCCCAAACAGGTGGGTTATAGTATTACTGAATGGAACTACAAAGTTTGCTTATATCCTGATTTAATTAGCGCTTCATTACTACGGGCCACAGACGTGATACGATGAACGAGTTGAACAAAGGAGATAAACTCAACATTGCAGTTTGGACGAAAAAGATGCAATTTTGCATTGTGATTTACCGGCAAGAGATGTGTTGTTAGGTAAATAAAGAGTTTTCACAGCGGCTCTATTGTCGTAATTTTCAAGACTTCTTCCAACAAATTTATAACCGCTGTCGGACCCACTATCTGATCGGTCCTAAAACAATCACATAAAAATTTCTTATTAACGGCAAGTCTTCTGGGTGACAATTAACTTCAGAGTCTCTTTTAACCATAACTTGGAAGGAAAAAAGATAATCGAAATTAAATGGCTGATTTTTGCAGACACGCTTTGTTGAAACTTTAACCGCATGTGGCCTGGTTAGCCATCTTCTCGTAAGTTTTTTTCTTCGTAAAAAGCCTCAACCTTAGTATTTTTTTCTTGATATTACTAAACTAAGGGCTGAACTTTGCAGAGATACTAAGACCTCAAGATATAAAACATGGGCATGGAAAATACTTGGTCTGAAAAACAGGCCATTTCCGGTTGCTTCCCATATGCTTCAAATATGACCAAGTTGTGATAACAGCCACAGGCTAGCGAGAAATTTCCATGAGCTAATGTTCTCACCCATAAAAGCCTAAGGATAGGGCTTTACAAAGAT
>NC_090885.1:59046275-59053775 GCF_036669925.1 Montipora capricornis
TATAATCTTGTAGGGAAACAGCAGGTCTAAAACACAAGTCACACAGGTCACTCATTGCAGGTCATTGTTTTACCTTTTGGAAAGTAACCCTAACCCTCAATTTGGCTAACCCTAGGCCCAAGGTTGGTTTTTAGGCTGGCGTTAGCCAAATTGAGGGTTTTGGGTTACTTTCCAAAAGGTGAAACAATGATTTGCAACGAGTGACCGGTCAAATGTGACCTGTGTTTTAGACCCGCAGTAGGGGAACGTCATTGATGATTCTAATAACTTTTTAATTACCCCACAATGTGTGATGAATGTAAATACAGCTTTTGGTCATGCACAATCTGTAATTGGAATAAACTTGACCCTGATGTACTCAGCCTTGATGATGACAATGCTTTTAAAGTGAAACTACTGCACTAACCAGTCCCTACCAACCACCTGCGTTGTCTTTTCAAGATTTTGCAGAATCTAGTATGAAGATACATGTAGATATGTAACCATTTAGTGAATATGGGTAAATAAGTGAATAATAGATATTGAATAGACAATGTTCACTGAGATAATGCTTTACCTTAATTATGATGCAATACAATAATTATTGTCACAAATACATGTATAATGAAGATCATGATGCCAGGAAAGGTGATGTTCAATTCACATAGTGACATACCCAAATATCTTAAAGTGGTACTACGACCAAAAAAAAATTTTGTTTTTCCTTTGGATTTCAAAACTATGTTAACTAACAGGCACTAACTGACCCAAGTTTTAAGTTCTGATTTTAAAAAGACACCTGTTTATTTCAAGTGGAATTTTCTTATTTATTGGTCCCCCATTACTAACTTTAAAATCTTGAGAGAGCTGGGTCGAGGAGAAAATGACGTCAAACACTCACTAGTTTAAGAATGCAATGCGTGTGTACGCGGCCTAATTAATATGCAGCACGGGAGTTTCGGGCTTTCAGACTTTTCAACTCGTGTTTTGCATATATAAAAAATGCATTTACACGCTGAAATTTTAAGCTAGTGAGTAAATGACGTCATTTTCTCTAGATCCAACCCTCTGAGGTCCAATCGGCCAATTTTGAACGTGAGTAATGGCGGACCATGAAATCCAAAACTTACACTCAAAATAAACAGCCTTCGGATAAAACTCAAAGCTCAAAATTTTGCCAGTTAAGTGTTAAGCGAACACGCTTTCAAAATCAGAAGAAAAAAAGGAAATGATTTTTTGATCATAGTACCACTTTAAGATTGAAACTTGTTTAAGGCATTGACCAGCTTAAGTTGAATTTACTTTCTGATGAGGTTGGAAGATAAAATATTGAGTATTATTTAAATTTCAAGTTGACTTGTGGGCACAAAGCAAGTCCTAAATATTTGGCAGTTCAGAGTTAATGTGAATTAGAAGTTCATTTGTACAAATTATAGTGTTTTGACATGCTGCATTGCAGAGGTTTCCCCTCCACATAATGTATACAGTAATTTCAGCAAATTGCTATTTACAGGGTGCCAAGTGGATAAAAGGGTGACAAAATAAGAAAATCTAAAAGTGGGAACAAAATAGCAGTATTAATGGACATGCATCATTATAGTCACCATTGCGAGGTTCAAAATAATTGTTTTGTCAACATAAAGCACAAGCTTACAACATTATTTTTCTCCAGCCATGAGCACAAAAAATAGGAAACATTCCCTGAAGAACAATCGAATTTTAAAGACAAAAAAATAGGAAATAGCAATAGCTCGCATGCACCTTCATCAACTATCTACTGTGCAGCTTCCTACAGTTCCCCTATTGTCTAACCCCTGATTTCAATCCATGGCGTTATAGTAAACCCTCCACACAAGTTGCTAGTTGAAACTAGTCATTAAAATTTAGGAACTGGTGAAGAAGAGGACGTTAATAACGCTGGCATTTCTTACAAGGTTTTTTTCTGTTGACAAGAAGGAAAGTAAAATACATTAATTTTTAAAAGAAAATTTAATAGGCTGTGCTTCCTTATGTTAGCTTGAGATTATATACAAAACGAAAGGAATAGCGAACTCATCTTACCTTAGCAGACTTCAACTGACAGGGCCGTCTCGGCTGAACTCCCACCTCAATCGATCTATGACAACATTTACTCGGAAATCTGCCTGACTCAATATTGTGCATGAAGCCGCCGACGAAAATTCGATCACACAAGGGCGAAAGTCCTTCGGCGCGCGCGGACCTCCGCTAAAAAAAAGTCGTTGAAGCTGAAACTTTGGCATATTACATAAGTCGACATAAGTACTTTGTGTACCAATTTTAAGCGAAATCGACCGACCTTCATTTCCAAGTCTGCCCCGGTCTCTCAAGCAGAAACTCTGGAAGGATTATCATGGAAAGAGGCCCATGTATGGGGGATGTGTTCTCTTACCCTCATAGTCTCTTTATTACGATTACTGAAGCATAAAACATTCGTTACTACGAAAAAAGAAGCAGCTTTTAGCTCCAGATATACAACAATAGATGACTACTGTTTTGAAGTGTAATACCTGTTACAAAATAATTAGGATAGTACGCACACTCTCATTGGTCAATAGCTGCTTTTGGATGAGAGCATGTAAACATGGCCTCGACATCGCACAATTTTGATTGGTTATGTGTTGTTAGACGTGCGTTTTGATTGGCTGGCAGGAAATTTGGTCGTGTATCAAGAAAATGTTTTATTCAAGAAGTAAAAAAAGCAGCAATTTCCTTCACCCGTCGAATTATTTTTGAGAAATATTTTATAAAAGCAATAGAGGACTTTTTCCATAACTTACTGTCTCGAATTCTTCCATCTTCCCCTTGTGTTTAAGATGAGGCTATGTAAACACGGAAAAAGTCCTGTATTGCTTGAATTGTCAACAGCTAGCACGGTATTGACAGATCTGGTGGAAAAGACGTCCATTATTTTTGTTGGCACCCCTTTGAGAAGTGCCACAAATTGGTTTCTTGCAAAAAAAGAGGAGCACATCATGAGGCACCTTATAAAGCATTTTGTGCCACCAAGAGGGATTCTGTTAGAGTTCGAAACTTGCAGGTTCAAGGTATAAATGTACATCTTGTGTTGTTTTACATACATTTCATTTCTTTGATTTGATGTCGTAATTTGGACATTTTCCTCCAAAGCGTGTGATAATAGAGGACTTTTTTCATGTTTGCGTCTCGGAATTGCATAACTTACTGTCTCGAATTCTTCCAACTCCCCCTTGTGTTTAAGATGAGGCTATGTAAGCACAGAAAAAGTCCTCTATTGCTTGAATTGTCAACATTTGGCACTGGATTGACAGATGCATGTGATTATTTTTGTTGGCACCCCTTTGAGAAGTGCCACAAATTGGTTTGTTGCAAAAAAAAAGGAGTGTGGGAAACGGAATGTGACGCGTGCACGAAGTACTGTTTGCAAAAACCGGTTCGGACCGGTTTGCGTGAGCATGAGGTTGAGAGAGAGAAAAAAATTCGCTCGGTGAGAGTGATTTTACATTAAAAAAACTGTTGTGACTTGTTAGATATCTGTGACCTGTTGGTTTTTTAATCTTGTATTTACAAATTTCAACATCTGGCACCCCTGGTGGGACTCCTCCATGGCGGATTTACAAGTGTGAAGCAGTTAAAGGCGAAACTAGAGATCGTGAAATTGATTAGGACAAAAACCAAGGACGCAATCGAAAGCAGACGAATTGACAGGCTGAAGCAACTTTGGAAACGATTTACAAGGCTATCGACAATCTCAAACTACAAGTTACTGAGCAGAAGCTCGTAGCAGGTGAGACAGTGAGCGATATTATGAGCGATAAGTTTACCAAAGAAATCGAAGTGAAACTCGAACAGTTAGACGATGATATAGTGACGCTGGCAGCCCACACAAAGGAAATCGAGAACAGATATGGGGCCGACCAGAATCCAAAAGAGAAAACATTAGTGGCTCGGCAGAGACAGGAACAGTTGGAATTTGAGAAGGTCTGAGAAGGAACAGCTCAAGTTGAAAGCGAGATACCAGAATGACCACGGTGCAACAAAAGTTAACAAAACCCAAGTCAAGCTACCGAAGCTTGTGTTGACAAAGTTTAATGGAAAGCTGGAAAACTAGTTGTCGTTCTGGAATACTTTCGAAGTGGAAGTGGATTCTGCGGACCTACCAGCTGTTACAAAATTCTCGTACTTGAAAGAAATGATGGAACCAAAGGTTCAATTGGCAATCGATGGATTGCCACTTACGTCTGAGGGGTATGAGCGTGCGAAAAATATCCTAAAATCTACTTATGGGAAGACCAGTGAGATCATAAACGCCTATGTAGAGAACGTTCAAACACTTCCAGTTATCTTTGGATCGAACCCAGAGAAGATCTATAATTTATACAGGACACTTCAGTTTAATGTGCAATCGCTTGAAATACTGGGGAAAACAACAAAATGCTGGTCAATGGTTGAGAGGAGTGCTTGATAAATTACCCAGGATCAAGTCCGATCTAGTGCGAGAAAAGCCAGGCTGGCAGAGCTGGGGATTCTCTCAGCTTGTGGTTGCGTTGCAGGAGTGGACTGAAATACACCCTGGCGAACCATCCACCCAAGGTCACAGGCAACAGAAAAGTTTCCAAGCTCAAGGGTACTCACCTGCCCCCTATGGGTGTGTGTATTGCAGTGATCCAAGCCACAAGTCTGTGGATTGTCCTACACTGTTGACCGTGACAGAGAGGAAAAGGTTTCTGGTGGACAACAAACTGTATTTCAATTGTAATGGTGGGAAGCACAGAGCTAACAAATGCAAAAGCCGAAGCACTTGTGCTAAGTGCAAGAGAAAACATCACACATCAATTTGTGACAGTGCTTCTCAGAGTGGATCGGCGATGACCACCTCCCAAGGTGAAGGCGTTTGTCACCCAGTTGTGATTGTCAAGGTGAATAACATAATTTGGCGTGCTCTACTGGACACTGGGTCCTCCAGCTCTTACATCTCATCCTATCTGGTAGAACGGCTGGACATCAAGCCTGCAGAAACAGTACCGCGGAGTCTCAAGACTATTGTGGGACTTGTCACTAAGAACGTTGAGATATATGATGTTGACATCAGTGATTTTTTATTTATTATTATTTTTTTTTACATACACAATTTACACTACATTGACTAATACAAAAGACGCAATACAACTGGGAGAAAAGAACAATACTAACTGAATAAAAGAAAAGAACAAGTAAGAATTACTTGCAATCTACCTTCAACACAATGGTTCTTACGTGTAGTGATAGCTCGAAGTATAACTGCAAGTGCATCGCTTCTAGTCTTTACCTCCTTTTTGAAGTAATAATTTCACAGAGTGGAGAAACAGAAATAGTAAAGAGCACATTTCTCTATTTGCCATTGCATCAACATTTTTGTTTGGAATTCTTTCTGGATCGGGTTTTCTCAAAGCACTTACAACTGTAGACATATTGTTTCAAAAGAATAACAAACAAGTGTAGTCTGCGTCTTAGGTATTCGGATAATTGATGAAAGTCGGGTATTTCATTAAAAGTAATTTGCTCGTTAGAGAGATTAATTTCGGTATCGTTTACACGGTTAAACCACACTAACGCTTCAAAATAGAATGATTTTATCTCAGAGCAATCTAGGAAAGTATGCTCTATTGAGTCTGAGTTAGGGCAAAAGATACAGGTTGCGTCATCTGTTAATCGAAATTTGAGCAGTTCTTTTTTAGTTACTATAATTCTATGTAATAATCTGAAAGAGAACTGTCTTAACTTGTCTCTTGTTGATTGATATATAAAAGAAAATTTGTTTTTCCATTCTGTATAAGTATCGGCATAATTGACGTTCCAGGCTTTGATACCAGTTGGTTCTACTGAGGGGTTTTTATTAAAAAATTTATAATAGTCTTTGCAGCGCATGTCTGCCAAATCTACAAGACTGCCTCCAGGAAACAAAGATACCGTAGTAGTATTTAGTAGTTCGTGAGAGGGAGCTTCGCATTCCCTTGCTTTTTTCTTCAAGTCGGTTGGAATCGCTGCTGTAAGTTGGAAGTAGTGGAGATAATTTTTTTTTTTGTTGAACTTGTCTTGAAATTCTTGGAATGTTATGAAGTTTCCATCAGCATTTAGGATATCTTGTACAGAGAGGATGTTCTTCTTTAACCAAGATTTCCAGAAAAGCGTTTTTTTATCAATGGTTATTGCCTCATTGTTCCACAGCAGGAACTTACCATACGAAAATGTATTAGTCTTATCTTTAAACTCTTGAAAATATTGTAAAAGTTCCCGATAGAAAGTAGGTAAATCATTATTTATGAAGGCCGAGCTGGGGATTCTCTCAGCTTGTGGTTGCGTTGCAGGAGTGGACTGAAATACACCCTGGCGAACCATCCACCCAAGGTCACAGGCAACAGAAAAGTTTCCAAGCTCAAGGGTACTCACCTGCCCCCTATGGGTGTGTGTATTGCAGTGATCCAAGCCACAAGTCTGTGGATTGTCCTACACTGTTGACCGTGACAGAGAGGAAAAGGTTTCTGGTGGACAACAAACTGTGTTTCAATTGTAATGGTGGGAAGCACAGAGCTAACAAATGCAAAAGCCGAAGCACTTGTGCTAAGTGCAAGAGAAAACATCACACATCAATTTGTGACAGTGCTTTTCAGAGTGGATCGGCGATGACCACCTCCCAAGGTGAAGGCGTTTGTCACCCAGTTGTGATTGTCAAGGTGAATAACATAATTTGGCGTGCTCTACTGGACACTGGGTCCTCTAGCTCTTACATCTCATCCTATCTGGTTGAACTGCTGGACATCAAGCCTGCAGAAACAGTACCGCGGAGTCTCAAGACTATTGTGGGACTTGTCACTAAGAATGTTGAGATATATGATGTTGACCTCAGTGATACTAACAATAAAACTGTGCTTCCAATATCTGTGACAAAGATTGACCGCAGGGAAATTCTAACTGTGGAGAACCTAAATTACCCTGAGGTTCTGGCCAAGGACCCCCACCTCAAAGCAGTTCATATGGAAGAAACAGCAACCAAGAAGGAGTTACCTATTCACATTATACTTGGTGCTGGAGAATACACTAAGATCAAGATGGCTGGCTATCAGCGAGTGGGAAAGATTGTTGAGCTAGTTGCTCAACAAACGAAATTCGGGTGGACAATTATGAACAGCGGTGGAGAATCTGGGCAGGGTAACATCTTCCTTGCTCAGGCTGTAAGCAGCGACTACGAATAGTTGTGTCGTTTCGATGTCCTGGGGCTTCAGGATAGGGCCAGTGGAGACCCCCCCCCCCCCCCCCCCTCCTTGGTTAACAATCAAGCAGGCAGTTTGAAGCGTCTGGAAAGTTTGGTGAAAAGGTTGAAGAGGAACGGGCAGCTGGAGGCCTACAACAGTATCATCCAAGAACGACTGCAAGAAGGCATTGTTCAGAAGGCAGACTTACCAGTGGTGGGGAGAGAGTTCTGCCTTCCTCACAAGCCAGTCATTACGGAGAACGCAGCGACCACCGAGATGCGTCTAGTGTATG
>NC_090885.1:59061275-59068775 GCF_036669925.1 Montipora capricornis
TGTTTGAACTTTGTTGACATTATGTCTGTATGTACTTGTACCGGTATTCATCCGTCTTTCAGTGATGAATAGGGTGTGGGAAACGGAATGTGACGCGTACACGAAGTACTGTTTGTAAAAACCGGTTCGGACCGGTTGTGGGAGCATGAGGTTGAGAGAGAGAAAATAATTTGCTCGGTGAAAGTGATTTTACATTAAAAAACTGTTGTGACTTGTTAGATATCTGTGACCTGTTGGTTTTTTAAGCTTGTGTTTACAAATAAATTCCAACAGGAGGAGGCCGATCATGAAACACCTTATAAGGCTTTTTGTGCCACCAAGAGGGATTCTGTTAGAGTTAGGAAACTTGCAGGTTTAAGGTAATTCCCTTGGAAATGACGTACTATCCAGATTTTGGTCAAACTTGGCATAATTGATATTCATGCAGAGGGCATTCAAAAAATGCAATAAAAGGATAGGGTCACCGTGCTTGTTTTCGCATTGCATGCTTTCATACCGAATTACGCGAGAAGCGTTGGAAACTTAATCAACAGGAAAAATTGTTGTTATATATCTAAAGCTACTAAATATTACTGAAAACTTGAGCCTAAAGTGATTTCAAATTGCTCAATCTTGCAAAGTAATGCAAGCAAATTGGACGGCTACATCATCACCTCACATTCAGTGTCTGGCTCCAAATGCAGTTTCACGGCATTTACATACAAATACTACAACCTCTACTATCCAACTTTTTTTTTCTCCTTAAAATATGTTTTCAGTGTACCTATTACGAGTACATAGCACCATTAAAAAAGGGGGGGAAGGAGGGTCATCGTGCTCGTTCAGGAGAAGATAGCGATTCCTTGACAGATTAAGCTTGGCTTCAATGAAAATCCGCCATTTTATCGATGTTTGCGAGCTAATGCGCGCGCCAATGAGGATAGACGTTATAAGCAGTAGGGTTGCGCAATGCAAAACCAGGGAATCACCTTAAGGTATACATGTACATCAAAGACCACGTTTCTTAAGACCACGAGTTTACTACCAGATCACACATACCAATCACGACTTAACAAAACCCTGTTTATCAAATGTGATTTTAAGATGACTGAGTATTATTAGCAGCCACTTCTCCTTCAAAATGTCAATTTCTAGTTCCAATTTCTTCTCTCTTTTTCTATGGAAAACACGGGGTGCCGGGGTCTGTGGAAAACACGGGGTTACTAAATAAACTAAATAATGAAAATAACGTGTGAGTATTGCTACCCAAATGCTTCTCTTTCCTTTTGCTGTATTTCTTTTATGTTGGTCAACAGTTTTAAGTGGTTATTGCAATGTTTCATTCTACGCTTTCGGCATTTTGGGTGTCGTGAAATATCACTTTGCGTGAAATAGCCCCTTTAAGTATTGTTTGTGGGTGATTGTGAGTAAGCTTTCTATTTCTTGAGGAAATTAACACCACCTGCCTTACAAAAACGGTTGTTTCCGTTGTACACAGTGGACATGACAATGAAAATAAACATTTCCCGGCTTTCTGAATAGTTGCCCTTGGCAAGTCAAGGGGTTTCAATAAAATTTGAAGTAGGCACCTGGTTTAATTCCAGCCTTCGTCTAAGGGTCTGGGGGCATGCTTCCCCCGA
This sequence comes from Montipora capricornis, assembly GCF_036669925.1. NCBI lineage: Eukaryota > Metazoa > Cnidaria > Anthozoa > Scleractinia > Acroporidae > Montipora > Montipora capricornis. The sequence goes on from NC_090885.1 coordinate 59,062,895, forward strand.
AAAAAAGTTTGAAATCTTGAAGCTCTGAAGTGCGATTTCCAGCGTTCTGGGCACCGAATTGAGTACAAAGATAAATGAAGATTTCATATCAACAGCGACACTGAGTGTGCAATACAGCGAAGAAAGATTTGGAAAACCATTTCAAAAGGAAAATTAAAGATTTAAAAGTTATATGACGTTTCGACAACTTCATGTCAACGATAAGAGTATGTCATTTTAATCTAAACGAACGAAAAGGCTTAACGAATGAAACTAAACGAAACATTTACTGTTTTAGGGCAAAACAAGTATTGATGCAACGATTACTCAATAACAACCTGTTTTGCATGAAACGTCTTGATAAGTTTGCGGACGTAACTAAACGTAATTGAAGCTAGGGATATTCAGTTGGAGGGAGTTAAGGTGCACGAAGCTCTAACTGTAAGTACTTGAAAGGAATGTTAGTACGTCGTACCAGAATTCCTAACATACTTTTAGTTTTGACACTCTGGAGGTGTTGTAATCCGTTGCAATGTCATGGAGCGGTCATTTTATTGGAAACGACCCAGAGAACTCTAGAGAATATGATCCTCAGTGAACTGTCAGGGGTACCCAACGACCAATTTGTTGTAAAATGTATTATTATACCCCAGTTAATGAAAATAAATGTTACTAAGGCATTTTCAGGTGTTTTTCAGTGTTGCTGGGAAAACATTATCTGTTCCTTTTTCCCAGCAAGACACACAAGAAATTTCCCAGCCAGCTAGATAAAATTGGTTGGTTTCCCAGCCAGGAATTCCGCGCGCTTTCAAATCCCTCGATCCAAAAGGACCGAACAAAAGCGACAAAACCGGGACAAAACAGGTTTTTTCCGCAAGCGCAATCACTCTGACCAGCCGTCGTATGTTTGTGACTATTCCCTTAGAGAGGGAAGGGGTTTTTTTTGTTTTTGTTTTTTTTTTTTAGTCGTCCTCAGTCTTCAGAGCTTCTACAGCCTTCTCGGGTTGAAATGCTAGAAAAAGTCAGTAATTCCCAGGCAAAACCTCTATCAATAACAAATTTCCCAGCCAGCTCATCGAAACACCTGTATTTTTGCCAGCCAGCAAGATTCCTCTGGGGAACAGATAATGTGAGGAACAGATTCGTTGGGTGCCCCTGAACTGTGCATTCTCTTTAGATGGCGCTGAACGAGACGTCAAATCGTAAACAATTATTGCAGGGTTTTTGGTTAAAATATTTATTGAATGATGGCGGATCGTACTTGGAAGAGAATCATCTAGACATGTGAAAACTCTAACGAGGAGAGGTCAAACCAGTGGAAAGAGTGGAAGAAAAGAATGCCGCTAAGAGCGACAAGAAATGTTGCAAGAGACATTTCAGCGGAAATTACTCGAAGAAACAAATACAACATTGTTTCACACTTGAGACTTGAAACGGGAAAATCCCAATAGTTAAGCACGGTAGTGAGAGAAGTGTTTAAAAAGATGGTAAATCAGAGGATCTTGCCAATATACAGTGAGAAAAATTTCCCTTTCGTCTCCCCTGGAATGCAGTTAATTTTCTTGAAAGCTTCCAGCAACGAGCTTTTTAAAGAGGTTTCACACCTTTTATATTGGGAAAGAGAGGAAGAAAAGCAATATATAATGAATTTTTATTCAGGTTTGAGTACTTCTTTTGTATTAGCATTCATTTTGCTTTTTTAAAAGCTTTTTCATCAGTGTTAGTTTTTTAGTAGAAAACGACTATCCTACGTTCCCGCCAGTGGTTCCATGCGATAGCCATAGTAACTTCATGGGCGGAAAAAAAAATTAATCGGTAATGTCGGAAGCAAACTCGGAAAAACAGTCCGCGATTGCTCCATCGAAGTAGTCAAACCTATGATATTCCATTTACTAGTTGGAATGCTCCCCTACAGACGACTCATAGGAGCTAGGCCTGGCCATTAATTAAACTAGATTCTAGCAACTCTACAACTTTGTCCAGAAAGAATTAAGGGTTTAGTTGAGTGCACTACACCGGCAAGTAATCGTTGGGAGGATTTTGTAAGAACAAAACCGCTACTGGGTGAAGGAGCATTGAACGATGTTTCATGTTACATCAAACTGTTTGAGGTGTGTCACCTTGTCTCTGGGAAGTGAAAGCTTTAATCATTACATGAAAGCAGTGAGGAACAGAGGGCTGAGGAATAGTACTAGAGGAACAGTGGGCACTGAGTAACAGTAGGCTTAGGGGAACAGTGGGAACAGAGAGTACAGAGGAACAGTAGGCACAGAGGAACACTGTGCACCGAGGAACAGTGGGCACAGAGAAACAGTATGAACAGTCATAATAAAATGGATAAAAGAAGAATGAACCAGAAGACTAAAAACCAGCAGTTTTACAGGTTAAGTTACCTTGAATTGGGAACGTGGCTTCCTCCACTCTTTTTACATTGGAAATCGATATTGTTGACACAACCCAGTCACCTCTTTACTGACGCTCATTGAATTTATTGAATTAAGGGTGAACGATTCCTGCACTTTGACAGATCACGAAAAAGTGGTTCAATGGGTGTCAGTGAAGAGGTCACTACGGTGTATGAACAATATCGACTTCCAACATAAAACGGGTGGAAGGAGAGAAAACAAATCCTGTTTCCTTTTTTGCAACTCTGGATAATAATTGGCACTTTTATTCAACGAAGACTCTCAGTGGTTCGAGGTACATGAAGGGCCTGTGTTGTTCGCTGCGGTTTCACAGTTAGCGGCCACGTCATCGTATTACAATAACCGAACGATTCCTCTTTCACAAATAAAGATATTAGTAAGAATAAAATTTGTTCCACTAAAAGTGCAGAAAGAAAAGTAAAAAATAGAAAAAAGTATAGCTTATCTGCTGAACACCCCGCCACTTATTTACATAATAATAACATCGATTTCGTTCTGAAAGTCGTCTATAGTAATGAAGTCGGTACGAAGGTTCAAGTTTTTCATCAAATAGAGTCCTGTTTTAAAACTGTTTTCTAGTCTTTTACAAGTGCTCACAAAGCCAGGAGATGCGATAATCTACAGACATGAAAAAAAAATGGGAAGGTGATCAAAGTTAAGACAGTAAAGCAAGTGGTGGAGCTTAAAGTGCCCATAACGTGAAAATTTTCATTTTCTTATTTGAAAGTCCATATCGAAAAATTAACTTTTGAGAAAGAATTTTTCGATTCGAACGAGAGGTGAATTTTCTACGATTTTCTAATGGCATTCAAATTGCCCGCCATTTTGGCACACCACACACTCAAGTCTTCTCTCAACTTATGACGTAGATTCAGGAACACGTGATTAGGGAACATGAGGATTTGAAAGTTGATATGAAAAAATAGCTGAAAGATTCGTTACCGCTCGATGTAACAACACAGCTGATCCTGAAAAAAGAAAAAGTATACATGGGAATACTTTTTCTGACTCGGAAAACGCAATAGCCCAAAAAAAAGGAAAAAATGGCCGTAGATTTTGTCTTGGCGAAAAGAAAGAACTGGGATCCCGATAAAACTTCGTCATTTTGCTAGATTCACTTCAAAGACAATAACTTCAAGTATTGTTTGGACAGCAAAATGAAAAGATCGTTGAAGAACTGACAAAATTCGATTACAGGAACACACATATTGGCGTTGATTTAATTCCCTCGCGAGACCTTCCTTATCCTCTTGTTCTTTTTTGCAATTTTGTAGCCATTCCTCGTCTGCTAATGGTTCTTCCACGTAGGGTTCCGTGTAGTTCTGGGTTTCAGTGCTAGCGCTGGCTGACTCGTCGAGACCGCAACTACTTGCCTCAAATTCTTTCTCTTTTAATCGCCAGTTTATTCACTTCCGGATTCAGAGGCACTTTCCTTAATGGTAAATATAGGCATGATTGATTTTTTTGTTTACTGAAAAATACCCAAAACGATCACTGAGCGATACCTTGGCGTTGATTAATAAGAAAAGATAAGACCTACGCCAACAAGCATTCCTGAATCTACGTCACAGCGAGCCCGTGAAGTCCTGACCAGCGGAATGGGTGTACCAAATAAAAGTAGGATTGAAAAAATCGTAGAAAATTCGCCTCTCGCTGGAATTGAAAATTCTTTCGCCAAAGTTCATTTTTTAATATGGACTTCCAAATAGGAAAATAAAACTTTTTTACGTTATGGGCCCTTTAAAGAGGACAGGCCTCTGTTTGCGCGGCTAATGATGGTTTGCAAGAGTCACCCAGATATTGACATCAAAGAGGTTATCGGTCTCTATGAGTTCACGGTAGTTCCAAGGTCCCTGTTTGCTTCAGATGGGACAATGATGCATTGCTCCTGCAAAAGCACGTTGATGCACATCCTTGAGAAACAAAGTGGAGAGTCAAGTACGAGTTCCATAGGCAGTAGCGATGTCACAGTCGCAATCCTTGATAGCATGGCAAGGGTCCAATTGTTAGATAAGCCAGACTGGATCAAGGCTTGCAAAGACTTAGCGGAACATTTCATCGCCCGTCTTTTCATCAAGTACAATAACACGCAGCAGATCCGTTTGATTTTTGATAGGTATGATGTTCTGTCTTCGCTTAAGTCTGCTACTCGGAGCAAGCGACAAGGCACTCAAGAACCCATTTAGTACCATATCACGGATTCAACTCATATCGCTAAAGTCACCTTGAACTCATATCCCACACCAAGACCTAAGCAGAGCTAACAGCTTTTCAGGCCCAGAAGGTGATGGAGAGAGGTGAGGCTACAGGGAAGAAGGTCGTTGTGGTGTGGGCGACAGAGTGTAAAGCAACATAAAAGGACGTGAGCCATTTGCAGAGCGACCACGAAGAAGCGGACACAGAGATTATCCTCCATTCGCTAGACGCTATAGCTGACGGTGCTACGGAACTTTCGATCTCTTCTCCAGACACCGATGTTTTAGTGCTAGATATCAGACGCTATCAAGAGATGTGCCCAAATACACGTTTTGTGACTGAATCAGCAACAACTCGCGGAACAATCAAGTTGCAACCAATTGTAGAAGCACTTGGACCAGCCAAGACAGCTGCACTATGCCTTAACAGGGGCTAATAACACGGGTAGTTTTTCAGGAAAAGGGAAACCGACTTGCTGGAAAGAATTTGAAGAGGCCAATGAGTCGATCCTTAGATCCTCAGCCAATCTGGGTAAAGATGAAAAACCCGACGAAGAAACCCTTGATGGGATTGAGCAATTCGTCTGCCAGCTGTACCAGCCAAAAGCCACAATTAAAACTGTCAAAGAGCTCAGGTGGTCGTTGTTTAAGAAGAAACAAGCTGAATCAGACAGATTACCACAAACTAAGGCAGCTCTGCACCAACCCATACTACGAGCACACTGCCAGTTGATGGTTTGGAACAATAACCGTGTACCTAATCCTGTTTTACCGTCACCACGAGGTATGGTTGGACAATGGAAAATGATGAGTGGATCGCCGTCATGACAACTCTTTCACCCGCTCCCGAGGCTATAATACAGCTTATGAAGTGCAAATGTGCAACGAAACGATGCTCGACGAATCACTGTCAGTGCCGCAAGGCAGGATTACTATGCACGGACCTCTGCAGCTGTCTCGAAGATGATGATAAATGTGAGAATCAACCAGGCGAATGTGATGATGATGATGATGATATCACCGATATTGAGGAACAAGAGAATGATGATGATGCGTTAAATTAGATAAGGTAAGGGTCCTTAGACAAATAATTTCTGCCAATTTTGAGTAAGTTTGACAAGCCTTTGCAAATATTAAAGGTAGTAATATGTAATATTCTATTCCAGCCTCGTTTTCATGCTAGAAAATCACGTGATCGCTTCATACTCAGCAGTTGTCACTAAATAATCAACGCACGAATTTCTGTCAAGTTTGGTGGTTAACCGATGGTAATTGATGAGT
>NC_090885.1:59073775-59081275 GCF_036669925.1 Montipora capricornis
ACACGTCAAGGACAAAGAGCCTGTCTGCAACTAAGCCCAAATAGGTAACTTAAACATGAGAAGAATTAATTGAATAAGGAAGTTGTTTAAATTTAAGTATTTATGTCTAGAAACTGTCATGAAATTTCTTTTCAGGTATCATGAAATTTCTTTTTCCTTTCTTTTCCCCTCTCACGCTTTACCATTTAGTTATCGTCTTAGTGTTATTTTAGGTCGTTAGTATTTACTGTATTGCCGATAAGTGTTATTTTTATTCCCTGGACTATAGTATTGTCCCTCTTAGCGTTAATGAATTCGTTTAGCGTATAGTAACGTAATATGTTGTAATTTGAGTGAATTAGCGAAGCTATATATTTGTAAAAGACGCGTGGGCGTTGGCAGCCAGGTGAAGAAGAAGGTAACGAGAAAGTAACGTTTGGAGTGTAAGGGCAGAAAGGAAAAGGCACAGAAAGAGAGAAGGAAGAGTGAAAAGAGAACAACGCTAAGAGTCATTAGTGGGAGCTGTTTGAATCAAAGACAAAACCCATTTGTCCGCAGCAGCAGGAGATAAGCGACCAGACGTTTGTGCAGAAGTGACGACCGAAAGGAAGAGCCGAGAAAAGCGAAAGTAACGGGAAGAATTAATGCAAACGTGTGGATGAAATTGTCAAGGAACAGCGGTTTCTTGGTTTGTTTGTTAGTGGGCTTGATTTTGAGAGGAACTGTGTAGAACCAAACTTTTAGCTTATTTTCTTTACCTATTATAGTTTAAGGACTTTTGTAATAGCAGTAACATTAAGAATAGTTTTGTTTCCCCTCCACTTTTTTCCCCTATTGTAAATACTTTGATAAAATTGTTGTTAATTAAACGAGTAGCGCATGGTAGTGTGTTGCAGGATCGAGGGAAAAGGTTTGGTATTTTTCTTTCTTTTTTTCCTGTTATTTTCCCCAAGGGAGTCGCCTCGGTTATCGTCACAGAAACATGATTTTAAGTTATTTTGAATAGGAATGGTTGATAACCGTAATTTGTGACTTATCTGCTGCACTCCTGGTATTCTATTGGTAATTTCCCGTTACTTGAGTGAAAAATTTCATATTTTTTCAAAGTTTTGTTTTACTTGATTTTGATTATTATGAATTGATTCGAAAGCAAGCAGAAGATAGAGCAAATAACAAAGCAAATTAAAAATCAACAATACATCATGTATGTTTCAGTTCTTTTATTCCTTAGACCATATCGATTTGAATGCAACTGAATGGGTGACAAATTGGTATGCCTTTGAAAATTTGATTTTGGTCGTTGACTTATCGATTTGTTTACATTTGAGTGAGTGACAAATTTGCATATTCTGACCCCTAACAATAGTCGTGAGTACGCGAATTGATTGGTTGATTGTTTGATTCTTTTCGTTTGAAATTATGGCCTCGTGCACATGCATCCGGATATTATTCAATACGCAACTTTTTCTCTGCCGATTCAAGAACTTTCACGTCCACACATAACGTATTCAAATCGAATTTGTCCGTGTTTGTATTATCAAGGACTCCTCTGGGAATATTGTCAACTGACTATGCGCCAATTTGGTCTGCGAGTTGAAGGCAAATTCGTCTTTTTTCGCTTCATGCACTGCCACTCGCTTCTATTAGTACTAATATCTCACAATCGGGACAAAAACAACTGTTTTTGTATTACCTTTGATGTATGGCCTACGTTGGTCAGCTAATTTGTGTAGCGAACCTTGGCTCATGCGAAAATTCTCTCGTCATTCTTCTTCAATCACCGTTTGACTTACATATTTAATTGTCCCCGGCCACCAAGAACTACGTAGTTTGTGCTGTTCGGACCCAGAAAATTCGAAGACCTGGCCGTTTTCCCACTTTTGTGAGTTGTTTATGGTGTCTAAATGGTCCCTCGTCAGAGATCGAAAAAGGCCTCAGAAAGTCTAGCCACCGTTTGACGTAGTTGAAGGAGTGAATGAACATAGCTAAGTTTTGAGACTTGAAACAAGTCCAAGAAGAACAGAAGGGAATACGTTTCGTTCTGCGGCCCGCGGTAAAGACTGTATCCAATTTTGTTTACGTCAGTGGATTAAACAATATCGGGATTCGACCGTCCACACAATTTCAAATTGCGTATTCAAAAATGTTCAGTCTGGAGCGTTGATTTAATACCTTTCGCGGATACGTGTGGACAGAAGGCGAAGTTGCGCATCAAAAAATATCTGGGTACAGTAAGAGGCCCAGTTCTCGGCCAGGCCCAGTTCTCGGCCACTTTTTGTTCAACGTTTATTTTTAGCGCCACAAATGAATCTGAATAAAAAGCAATTGCTTCCAAAGGTAGCTTTATTCCTTATCTTTCGTCCTGCCGAGTTTTGAGTTTACAGCTACTATATACTGTGAGCAAATCGAGGTGACACGAAGGTAGGTGAATTTGATTTCCACGAAAACGTGTTTGTTACGGCTACTCGAATTACATGGTCTAATTCAAGTTTGTATTTTATCCGTATAGGAGGCCCAAATGAGCCAATTCTTGGCATAATGAACGTAGAGTGATAAAGCTTTCTGTTAAATATAAACTTTTCCTGGCCTATTATATTCTTTTACCTAAATTCACCCGTCAATATTTCCTTAGTACTTCTGCGTATTTGCCTAATCTCGGCCACCCTGCTGGCCGTCGACAACACTAAAAAGTGCTCATAGTTTTGTATGGAATTTTCTTGTCAAATCATTTGTAAAAGTAAAGCTGTAATGGGGTGGCATGTTCCGACAGTAGCTATAAATTAAAACTATGAGTTTTGACTTACCGGACCCCGTTTTGAAATACCCAACTCTTTTTTAGCCTCGCTTGCCAGTGTATTTACGAGAAAAACTAGGTGTGCAAAAAACTTCCATCTCTAACATGAAACAAAGCTCGTTAAGGATACTTTGTGGTCGAAATATCAAACACAAGCCTTATTAGTGACTTAACGACAAAATTGGTGATAAAGCGTTGTTTATTCTGAGGAATCGAGCGCACTCTTTTCAGTGGCCGAGAACTGGGCTCGCTGGCCGATAACTGGGCCCACGAACTAAGCCTCCATTTTCGTTATTACTCGGGGGAAAACACCGTTGAGCAGTCGATAGCTTTACATGTGTAAACTGAATGCTGAAGCTAGTTGTCTTTGAAATTTTAAGTCCTTACGGCTATTCCAAGGTAAGAAATACAAGTTTACATTTTTTGTGGCCGAGAACTGGGCCCCATACTGTACGTGTATAGTGAAGAGGGCGTAGGGAGGTTAAGCACTTCCGACGGCAACCAAACCGGATATCCAGCAAAAACAAGTGTTTTGCGCGCTTCACTCATGCGTTTTTCTAACGGTGGGCTTATTTCTTTGCCGCTTTTAGTTGAACAATGACGTGAAATGACTAAAACCCTTCGCAAGGGCGTCAATTCACCCTCATCTTAATGATACATGTATACGAGGTTTTATTTTGAATGGTGCCCTTGTAGTTGGTCTAGTCGTCTTTTCGTAAGCTCCATTTGGTCGATTAGAAGACCAAAGAAGGTCTGTTATGAATGGTTAGCCAAACGTAGTGCCTCAGTAAAGGGCGATTGTCATCCGAGGTCTTAGGCCGGCCACGGAAGACTCAAGGAGTGTATCAAGATAGTACAGAAGGTGTTTTTACCTCCACACAACTTGTAAAATGATTAAATCATGGCAGCGTGCACCTCGGAGCAGAGAGATTCTTATGTTTTTGCTTTTATTTTGGATGTCTTTTCACGGCTGTCTTATTTCACTCGCGGTGAACAAAAAAAAAAAAAACCAGCAGCGGTAGAGACACCAGTAAAAAGACAAGCAAAATGAAGGGGGAAGATAAAGTGAATGGTGCCCTTGTAGTTGGCCTAGTCGTCTTTTCGTAAGCTCCATTTGCTCGATAACAAGACCAAAGAAGGTCAGTTATGAATGGCTAGCCAAACATAGTGCCTTTAAAGTGCTACTATGATCAAAAATAAATTCTACTTTTTCTTTGTATTTCAAAACTATGTTAATGAACACTAAGTGACCGAAGTTTTAAGCCTTCTTTTAAGAAAGACACCTTTTTATTTTGACTGGAATTTTCCTATTTAATGGTCCGCTATTACTAACTTTAAAAATCTTGAGAGAGGTGGATCTAGGATAAGATGACGTCAAAGACTCACTAGTTTAAAAATGCAATGCGTCTGCACGTTCCTAAATTAAATATGCAGCACGGGAGTTTCGAGCTTTCAGACTTTTAAACTCGTGTTTTGCATGTATAATAAGCTGCGTTTACACGCAGTTTATTAAGCCAGTGAGTCTTTGACGTCATCTTACCGCGATCCAACTCTCTGAGGTCCAATCGGTCAATCTTGAAGGTGAGTAATGGCGGCTCGTGAAATCCAAAACTTGCATTGAAGGCAAACAGCCTTTGGAGAGGCCCTGTCCTCCGTCTGAATTTCACAGCTACAATCATGGACAAATTCCTTTGGGACACTCGCATTTATTTCAGTCAAATGCATATTCTTCGAACTTCAGATGCCTCCCCCCTCCCCCCCACTCAATGTTGGGCATAAACTGGTCCACTTTCAGCCCTGCACACTATTTTCCGTTTATTTTCCCCAAGCAACATTGAATGGGGGGGTGGGGGGTCCAAAAGAACCCAGAATATGTGATAAAAAGTGATTTGAAAGATAAAATGCTGTACTGTCCCAATGAATTTGTCCATGATTGTAGCTATGTCACAATTTCGGAACATTCTTGTGTCGCCTGTCGGAATTTCATTAATAAATTTTAGCTCGTTGCCCCTCTGACAATCCCCATTCGCTGGAACGACGCCAACGGAACATACGGCCTCCATCTTTAGTACTTTTAAGCCCAGGGTTTTGAGACCTTTTTTAATGTTTAATACCTATTCAGACTACTTGGAATAGTTGTTGAAGTCAACTGATGAAATTCCATCTAGTAAACTATACAAGTGAATAAAGGCCTAATCTGGCAAAGCAATCGAGCTATAATAGCGTTTCTACAATTCTGGTAGTGCAAGAGCCTAATGTTTCTTCCGAGTTCAACTCTGATTTAGTTGTCAGACTGTGCTTTTCTGTAACTATAACAACCCAGGAGGAAGGACATTATCGACCATTCATTATCCGCAAGGCATGCGTTTACAAAAGGTCTGTGAAAAATCATAGTTAGTAGAGGGGACTGGTTATGAAACTCGGCAAACTTCAAAGGGTTAAACAATAGCGTGGTCTTTGATGTTGAACAGACCCGTCACGTGACTCTGACCGTGCACAAGTTCGGCACTCCGACGACTCGCTTATGACTCTGATAGTGAGTGATGTATTTCAATAACTCGCTTACGATTTGGAACACCGAGATGAACGCGATCAATAGAGAAAAAAATATCTCTCTGACAGACTGATGGAGTGCACACGTGGGTCATGCAGGGAGAACATGATACGCAAAGCGGAAAAGTCCTCAAAGGGAGTGATGCACTGAATACGTCAATCACATGAAATGAACAATCAAAACAGCAGTAAAATGAGATGTATTTCTGTTTGCCTTTATTGGACCCTTATTAGCCATAATTGGCCATTATTGTTAACAATGATCATTATTAAGTAATTACGACGAATTGTGTACGCGCAAATGTTCCGCAGTCCGCAGAACATTCACAATTCTGAAATTCGCTGTCGGTCAGTCTTGATATTTGTGTCGCTTTCGCTAAGTCGTTGTAATAGTCTGTCGGTCGTCGCCAGTTCGTGGCTATTATGTCGCCGGTTCAAAGCCATGTCGCTTGTCGGAATTTACCCCTAACAGGGCCTCTTTGGATATAATTCGAAGCTCAAAATTTTGCCAGTCAAGTGTCAAGCAAACACGTTTTCAAAATCTAAACGAAAAAGGGAAGTGAATTTTTTGATCATAGTAGCACTTTAAAGGGCGATTGTCATCCGAGGTCTTAGGCCGGCCACGTAAGACTCAAGGAGTGTATCAAGATAGTACAGAAGGGGATTTTACCTCCAAACACCCTGTAAAATGGTTAACTCATGGCAGCGTGCAACCTCGGAGCAGAGAGATTCTTATGTTTTCGCTTTTACGAAAACGGCTGTCTTATTTCACTCGTAGTGAACAAAAAAAAAACCAGCAGCGGTAGAGACACCAGTAAAAAGACAAGCAAAATGAAGGGGCAAGATAAAAAAAAGCCTCCCTAGCAGGGTAGTCTGAAGTTCAGATTGACTCAACATCTTCCAGCGTGGTTAGAGTTGGTAGTCTTGGCAGAGCTTTGCAACAGATCCACCATTGGTGCCTTGCGTTTCGGCAACTACAGAGCAAAGAGATGTTGGGAGTTGTTCTCTCAAAAGTGTCGTCATCCTCGGTGTAAAAACTTAAAGATGGAATAAATTATATGTGAGGCTAGAGTTGTCATCCTGGGGTTTTACTAGGTAGAATGAGATATATTTAACAAATTATCCTGTGAAATCGCGCGGAATATCGCCAGATTCTTAGCCGACGAGGCCGTAGGCAGAGTTGGCTAAAATCAGGCGATATTCCGCAAGATTGAGCAGGATAATTGTTTTATTATTCAACACATTGATGACAAAGCACAATTTTCTACATTTAATTTAATTAATTTAATTAGTCTCACAGTTACAAGGTACTGATATTTCCATTAACCCCAGAAGTCTAGTTTTTGTACAACCGTTGCATGTACATTGATTCTTTTGGTAAAGAATTTTTACAGGGTACGTGTAAAGATTATATACCTCAGTTGCACTCAACATATTAGGTACATGGAAACTTCCATGGACCCTTTTGATTGAAACTATTTAAATTAGTGTCAATGTTACAGGGTACATGGAAATCTCCATGGACCCTTTCGGTATAGAATTTTTGAATTAGTCTCATTGTTACGGGGAATCTTTATTACCCCTTTTGTAAAGCATCTTTGGAATTTTCCACAATTTCTAGTCGAAACCATGTTTTTGTCCTTTTGAAGGATATTTAACTATGTTTGAGGTACGTGTGCACTTCTGAATACAAACGTTTTGCAGCATTATAGGGATATTTGCCACACACAAGTGGAAAAATAAACGCTGCTGTGTGCGCATCGTTACTGTTAATGGACAGGTAGTAAGAATATGCAAGAAACGATTTGAAATAAATCAAGTCAGAAGTGAGTGTTGTTGGTTACTTTAGTCCGATAACTGGATAATTTTTCGGTTTCTGTGTATGATTTTTTTCTCTCTAATCTGAAAATATAAAGGTAAAAAGCTCTATTCTTTTCCAGATTTCTTACTTCAGAAAACCACAGGTTAAAAAATTATGTGTTTTTTCTGCTTAATTAGGCCGAAGGTTAGCACTAGATCTTAAGGGTTTGGGCTTTTTCAACAGTTACATCATAACCTCAGTCTTCATTTTACCCCTTGTCTGCAGTTTGTATTTGACACTGACCGGTTTGTAAACTCAAAATTTCGAGTTTGCAAACTCAAATTTTGAGTTGGAAAACGCAAAAATGTCGAGT
>NC_090885.1:59083775-59091275 GCF_036669925.1 Montipora capricornis
ACATAGTTAAAAGGGGAAAAACATAAAAAGCTGCGAAAACAACGATTGTGAAGTCCCTGGCCGCATTTTCTGTGAAGACCGGAGTCCATACCTCGAAGCAATAACTTTTTTGGGCTTGTTCGTTGAAAACGATTTTCATGGCGTAAAGGAGCGGAGAGTTGACGGCGATTCCAACTATCCACACCACTGCAATCATGATACATGCTATGGAAAATGTCACGTACCGCTTGAGAGGGAACGTGATAGCTAGGAAACGTTCAATAGAGATAGCTGCCAACGTCAAAACTGAGCTTGCTACAGACAGTGACTGTGTGAAAGGGATGATCTTGCACAAAGTGACAGACCAGTCGATGCTGCGAGTCGCTATAAATTTGATTGTGACTGGCATGTTAAAAGATGTCAGCAAAAGGTCGGCAACGGCCATGTTCACGATCAAATAGTTTGTGACAGTTCGCATATGTCTGTTGAAGACAACAACGAGTATGACCAGCACATTGCCTATTAGAGAGCCAAACAGGATGATGAAGTAGGCAGTTAACTTGAAAACTTGTTCTGTGCGTGTATCGTTGTGATATTCACATCGTATTTCGGGGTCAGTGCTATTGCTTGGTGCCATGAGGAGCTTAAGCCGACTCAGGAATTCTCGGCTGGACGTCTCCTGACGGTGTAGATACCCCTCAACAACGGCTAAAAACATAACACAAAAGGTGTTTCGTATTCAGAAAAGTGTTAAAGCATTCAGGATCGATCAGATTGTACTGTGAACTTACGTTAAGCAGAAAAAAGTAGTTAATTTTTTTTTGAATGACCGTATTTAGGCGCGAGATGAATTTTGTTCGGAACACAAATCTATTTCAGTTCGTTTGCGCGTATCGACAGTGGCGGTTAGTGCTGGGACACGGAACCATATTTCGTTCTATAGGATTTATGGATTAACTCTCTCACCCGGGGAAAAATGGTACAGGTCGCCGTCGTCTCCCGCCGACCAGCACTACTTCGACGCTGCTCGCCGCTGGTGAGCGAGAAGACCTCTGGCATCCAGGGTAAAATGTTAGCCAATTTGTCGAAGGAAAGTTTTTTCAGCTCTTTCGAAGAGAGATTTTTCGCCTTCAAGTCGGTAATTTTTTTGCGGGAAAATGGTTCTGAAATTCGGCGGGTCTAATCTGCAGATCGCAGGTCGCAGGTCACAGGTTGCAGTCATTGTTTCACCAATACATAAAGTATCCTAAACATTCTTAAAAGCTACCCTTAGGCCTAAAAACTTTTGTTTAGGCCTAATTAGGCCTAAGGTTAGCTTTTAAGAATGTTTAGGATACTTTCTGTATTGGTGATACAATGACCTGCAACCTGTGACCTGCGACCTGCAGATTAGACACGCCGTCCGAAATTCTGGTAAAAACGTGGACGAAGCTTACGGAATAACTTTGGTTGGCCTCTGTGGGGGGATTAATTAAGCAGTCTTCGTCTGAATGTCATGGATTTCTGTATTCATGTTTTCAAACGAGTTATGGAGGCAGTAAACAATGTTGACGTTGGGGAATTCGGTGCTGGAAGCCTTCCCGGTATAAACTGGTATACAGGCCCACGCTCAAACGTTGACGTAAAATAATTGCTGTTAGGTTCAATTTCATTATATCAGGATATCATGATAGCAGCTAGGAAATTGATAAGTCTGTGATTAATATTGAATGTGCCTCCCTGTGACATGCTGGGAAATCAATTAGCCCGGAATGAATTTTTACACAGCTACAATTGGGCATTCTAAATTTCCCCGTTCCTCAGTTAACGAGTTCCATAAGTATAAAACTCAAAAATGGATTGCTTTAAAATCAGAAAAGAACCAATTCACCGTTGCTGTTGAGAAAAGTGTATGCCAGGGAAAACAAGTTATATCTCGGCAGCCTCAAAGTTGAGAAATAATTTGCCTGTGTTTAAATTAACAAATACACCAATACATCGATCACTAAACGTTTCATGTTTAACCGGAGAATTAGGGAAGCAGATGTTCGAAGGTGTAATAGCTGTTGAGTTTTATTCGGCCTCAGTTATCGAGTTCCATAAGAATAATAAAACTTAAAAATGGTTTGCTTTAAAATCAGAAAAGAACCAATTCACCGTTGCTGTTGAGAAAAGTGTATGCCGGGCAAAACAAGTTGCATCTCGGTAGCCTGAGAGTTAAGATATAATTTGCCTGTGTAATTAATTTGAAATAAAGAGAATAACGAAATAATTTTCCATTTTTTAATTGCATGATCCTGGCCGTTGTAAACCGCGTTTTAGAAAATATTTCAGATTGATTTACTGTGCCTCTGGACTATTTTGACACATCACTCAAAATTAATTTAGAGTAATTTGAGTTATTTGTCGTC
Source organism: Montipora capricornis (assembly GCF_036669925.1). Lineage (NCBI taxonomy): Eukaryota > Metazoa > Cnidaria > Anthozoa > Scleractinia > Acroporidae > Montipora > Montipora capricornis. The sequence goes on from NC_090885.1 coordinate 59,086,145, forward strand.
ACTTTATGACGAAGTCGGCCCAACAAATGTGTCGAGATTAACACCTCTCTCTCCCTTTGTCTCTCGCTCTGCCTTTTTAGTGTGAGTCTTGTTACAACTCCCACTGAGATTTTGGTAATTTTTTTTTACCTAAACAGCGGGGACCCACATTCCTGACCCAAGTTAAGCTCCTCATATGATTGAGCATAAAATGATAAACTAAAAGACTGACTTGTCCTTAAAGTTCACACTGTACTGATAATCGGTGAATGAAAACGTACCTTCAGTTCAAAGCAAAATAGGCGATAAGTGATTCCGCTCTCTCTCTCTCTCTCTCTCTCTCTCTCTCTCTCTCTCTCTCTCTCTCTCTTCTCCAAACCGTGTGTGATCTGTACAAGCCGCCTTATTTGTTCGATAAATAGATGGTGGGTTACTGAGTTCTCGCAAATAATTCAGCAGCTGAATTATAGCAAGTGGCCTTGGTCGCACTATAAGCCCTAAAAAAATAGTTATCATCAATCGAATATCTAGAAAACGTTTCTTACTGTGACTTATTCAATATTTTTGGTTGTTCTGATAGAATAAGTTATCGACTCACTAATCTAGAAGGTCGCAACTGATTAGTCACTTTGCATACACTCGAGACAGGAAAAATTGCGATGACCTCTCTTGAAGATTAATCTAGTTGCCCAGAGACACAGCTCCTATGAAGATAGAGGACTCTGGTAAAAAAGTTTGAAAGTATCTCGCACTGTGGTTGCCTTTATCTAAGCTTTGTGTTACTATGGCCAGGTTGACAAGGTTCAAACGGTAACATAAGCATAAACAAGACAAGCTTCACACTTGTAAAATAATACACTATCTTATTATAAAATTCTGGCAGAGTTTTATCATCACTCTTTTACGCGCAGCTGCAAACGGAAGACGGCAGGTTGCTGTTTGACAAAAAAAGATGAAAATTCTCTTATTGTAACTTTGAGAACTTGATCGATATTTGTAGATTTCAGGCATAAAATGAGTCAAATCAAACAATTTTCTTTGATTTCAGTTCCAACCTGATATTTGCCGTTTGACATAGACGTGAGGCAAAACCTCTCTAACCGTGCTTGCTGCCCTTCAATCTTGTGACCACATATAGTTCATTCCATTCGGAGCCTGTAATACAGTGTATTACGACAAGAGACTATCAGGTGAGAGAACACATCCCCGTGCCCTATGATAATCTTTTTCAGTCTATTTTAAGCTTCGCGCCACGCTGTGAAAGTTATTTTTGGTTTCGTCCCCATGGCCGCGCGGTCCATGGTCAGAGGATCAGATGCCATTGTGAAGAAACTTGCGTAGACCTTTCTCGCCGTCGCATGATCCATTGAAATCCTAAATCGAAATTTGAAGATTTTTCGAAGCTCGATATTTCAACATCTTCCTCAAAAGAGCTCGCATCCCTACTTTCTGTTGATTCGACGTCACCTTCATCGGATTCAACTATGTACAGCATGAGCCAGTTTTTTCTACGTGGACGGGAACTTTTCCCACTCTTTTCAAAATCAAAGTTTTCAGATTCATCGACAAACTATTTATGTAAAGTTGCCATCTAGCCTGAAAATTACGTTCTGTATTATTTTTCGTAGTTATATATTTCTCCGTTCTAAATTTAGCCTAAACTTTATCCTTAAAAGCACTTAGATTAGGAGTTACACCATGATTCCTGTTTATCCAAATATGTAGTTTAACAAGTGTAAGGAAGAAATTCAGCAAATTTACTTCTGCATCTAATTTACCTAATAACACATCTTGTAAAGTGAGGTCCACTCGTTTGCCAGAAACCAGAAACCAAAAGGATGCGAAATCATTCCAGATTTGGCTTGTGAAAGAACACTCATAGAATAAGTGATACAAAGTTTCTGATTCAACTCCGCAAAAGCAAAAAGTACGAAGGTCGTTTTGGGCATAACCTATCTTAGCTAGGCGATGGTTAGTAAAAGTGATATCATTCAAAATCTTAAACTGGAAGCTCCTTACGAAGGTCTCAGACGAAATGGATCTCACCATAAGAAAGGCTTTGGAAACAGCTGTGTCGTCCAGACAAAAATTTTCTTTCCACTTAGTAAAACTTCTTGAAACTCTAACTTTTTTTGAAATAAGCAATTCATAAAAATGTTTCCTCTTACTTGCCTGAGAGACCGGGGCAGACTTGTAAATGAAGGTCGGCCGATTTCGCTTAAAATTGGTACACAAAGTACTTATGTCGACTTATGTAATATGCCAAAGTTTCAGCTTCAACGACTTTTTTTTTAGCCGAGTCATGGATATCAGCCCCACAGGGGTCCCCAGAGGCTGATTTTCAGTGCAATTTTGGCCACTTTTAAATCTCTCTTTTAGCAACATGAAATTAATTTCAGGCAAAAACAAAACCATCTTTGTAAAGCCCTATCCTTAGGCTTTAATGGGTGAGAACATTAGCTCATGGAAATTTCTCGCTAGCCTGTGGCTGTTATCACAACTTGGTCATATTTGAAGCATATGGGAAGCAACCGGAAATGGCCTGTTTTTCAGACCAAATATTTTCCATGCCCATGTTTTATATCTTGAGGTCTTAGTATCCCTGCAAAGTTCAGTCCTTAGTTTAGTAATATCAAGAAAAAAATACTAAGGTTGAGGCTTTTTACTAAGAAAAAAACTTACGAGAAGATGGCTAACCAGGCCACATTCGGTTAAAGTTTCAACAAAGCGTGTCTGCAAAAATCAGCCATTTAATTTCGATTATCTTTTTTCCTTCCAAGTTATGGTTAAAAGAGACTCTGAAGTTAATTGTCACCGAGAAGACTTGCCGTTAATAAGACATTTTTATGTGATTGTTTTAGGACCGATCAGATAGTGGTCCGACAGCGGTTATAAATTTCTTGGAAGAAGTCTTGAAAATTACGGACAATAGAGCCGCTGCGAAAACTCTTTATTTACCTAACAACACATCTCTTGCCGGTAAATCACAATGTAAAATTGCATCTTTTTCGTCCAAACTGCAATGTTGAGTTTATTTCCTTTGTTCAACTCGTTCAACGTATCACGTCTGTGGCCCGTAGTAATGAAGCGCTAATTAAATCAGGATATAAGCAGGCTTTGTAGTTCCATTCAGTAGTACTATAACCCACCTGTTTGGGCTTTAATATTTTCTGAAGAAAAAAGAACTTTTCGGTCTCTTTAAAAGCAACCACAACATCTGTCGTAACACTACTTGAGAATCGTTTTGAACCTTTCGAAATTATTTTCGAAATTTTGAATATAATTAAAGCTAATCGTCTAACACAAATTGCAGTCACTCTTCCAGTGTATTTGCAAAGTGTCTGGATAAATTCGCTTACAAAAAACGCTTACCTGGCTTCACTTTTACAAACATGCCCCTTTCCTACAATCCCTTAAAAGTGAGGTAACATTAGAAACTTTAGCCCCAGTGATAAATTGGTCGCAAGTGCGTCGTTGTGAGTTAGATATACACAGGTCGATTAATACCGTACGTGGAGAGGTCATTGTAGTTTGCTGGCTATGACTGACTTGGAATTCAGTAGTTTTCTCGTGCAGATTCGTTTTCTTGATATTGCAGAGAATGATTATGATACAACTTGTATGAGAACCTCAATGGCATGATTTGTTTACTGAATATTTACGCAAACGGGTGAATTTTCAGCGGAGACGTGGACATATCACAAATCGTCTTTAATTCATCTTTTGTGACGCCAGACGGGCCAGCTTGGTTAAGAATTAACTTTCATTCAGGAAAATTATCAACTCTGTGTGACGCAGTCAGTTTATCACCAGCAGCGCCCACTTTGACTAGCAGGGCGTAACATCTCGATCTAATGTCGCTAATGGGAGAGTCACGGCAGGCTCTGACGGCTTGTTATCTCGTGCCCCACATATGTCAACTTCTTTGCAAAAGGTGCACCGTATACTTATGGTTTTGATTTTCCAAGAGACTAAATTGTGAAATCCAGACTTTCGCTACTCTGCCTTTCATAAGCACTCAAATGGACTCAAATGAAACAAATTCCCTTACAGACTGAATAGATTTAATTAGTTTAATTAATAGATCGCAGATAGTTTCTTTTCTGGATCGTGAGGTCCTGGGGCCCGTTTCTCGAAAGTCCCGAAACTTTACCTGCTATTTTCGGGTGTCACAATTCCCTTTGTATCTCAAGAACGGAGAGGACTTAAGTCGTCAAACTTTACAGTCATTTTCCTTTTTGTTACCTTGAAAACACGTTAAAAGATCGGCTTTCTAAAACAAGTGGTTGGCAGTTTCACAAATAGCTTTTCGGGCCCGAAACGTTTTCGGGACTTTCGAGAAAAGGGCTAGGGCGTTGACATGTCGTCTTGGAAAGGCAATTTTCTTTAACAGTGCCTCTCTCCACCCAGATGTATAAATGGGCACCAGTGATTATTATCCTGTCCAAGAAAGAAGAGCAGTAACCAATTTAAGCTCCAGCAGGTACGAGCGGGCACTAGGCCTTGTGACGACTTACCTTATCACCTACAGCATGCATAATGGCCCTCCGGGGCGATTACCGCCTAGGTTGCTTCTTATTACCGAAACCAGAGTTACGGGTCAGCAATTCAGTGTGAGTCCATAAAGACTTCCTTTTTCATGTGATCTACAGCTACGGGTGCCATAAAAGACCCCCAAGTCCTTTAGGGCTCCAAGAAAGCTGAAATATTTTATTTCCCAAGTTGCCAAAACAGTAGTCTTTACCGGAAGGATAACCCACTCCATCCCTGTCATATCTTTGGATATATATGCAGTATGGATGCCACCATGGATCTGTGCTGTTTGAGAAAGCAACAAAAGGAAAATGCTGATAAAGAAAGGGAAAGAGTGCCCGTGAGTAATCTTCTAGCAATTTAGCGGATTGGCGGCGAAAACGGACCGTGTTGGACGTCCTTATCAATCATTTACAACATACGTGAGCCATTTACACTGGGGCACTGGGTATGAATAAATATTCAGTAAACAAATATACAAATCATGCCATTGAGGTTCTCATACAAGTTCTATCATAATCATTCTCTACAATATCAAGGAAACGAATCTGTACGAGAAAACTACTGAATTCCAAGTCAGTCATAGCCAACAAACTACAAAGACCTCTTCACGTACGGT
>NC_090885.1:59096275-59098775 GCF_036669925.1 Montipora capricornis
GTTCAATTGGCAATCGATGGATTGCCACTCACGTCTGAGGGGTATGAGCGTGCAAAAAATATCCTAAAATCTACTTATGGGAAGACCAGTGAGATCATAAACGCCTATGTAGAATAACATTCAAACACTTCCAGTTATCTTTGGATCGAACCCAGAGAAGATCTATAATTTATACAGGACACTTCAGCTTAATGTGCAATCGCTTGAGATACTGGAGAAAACAACAAAATGCTGGTCAATGGTTGAGAGGAGTGCTTGATAAATTACCCAGGATCAAGTCCGATCTAGTGCGAGAAAAGCCAGGCTGGCAGAGCTGGGGATTCTCTCAGCTTGTGGTTGCGTTGCAGGAGTGGACTGAAATACACCCTGGCGAACCATCCACCCAAGGTCACAGGCAACAGAAAAGTTTCCAAGCTCAAGGGTACTCACCTGCCCCCTACGGGTGTGTGTATTGCAGTGATCCAAGCCACAAGTCTGTGGATTGTCCTACACTGTTGACCGTGACAGAGCGGAAAAGGTTTCTGGTGGACAACAAACTCTGTTTCAATTGTAATGGTGGGAAGCACAGAGCTAACAAATGCAAAAGCCGAAGCACTTGTGCTAAGTGCAAGAGAAAACATCACACATCAATTTGTGACAGTGCTTCTTAGAGTGGATCGGCGATGACCACCTCCCAAGGTGAAGGCGTTTGTCACCCGGTTGTGATTGTCAAGGTGAATAACATAATTTGGCGTGCTCTACTGGACACTGGGTCCTCTAGCTCTCACATCTCATCCTATCTGGTAGAACTGCTGGACATCAAGCCTGCAGAAACAGTACCGCGGAGTCTCAAGACTATTGTGGGACTTGTCACTAAGAATGTTGAGATATATGATGTTGACATCAGTGATTTTTTATTTTTTTTATGTTTTTTTTTTACATACACAATTTACATTACATTGACTAATACAAAAGACGCAATACAACTGGGAGAAAAGAACAATACTAACTGAATAAAAGAAAAGAACAAGTAAGAATTACTTGCAATCTACCTTCAACACAATGGTTCTTACGTGTAGTGATAGATCGACGTATAACTGCAAGTGCATCGCTTCTAGTCTTTACCTCCTTTTTGAAGTAATAATTTCACAGAGTGGAGAAACACAAATAGTAAAGAGCACATTTCTCTATTTGCCATTGCATCAACATTTTTGTTTGGAATTCTTTCTGGACCGGTTTTTTCTCAAAGCACTTACAACTGTAGACATATTGTTTTAAAAGAATAACAAACAAGTGTAGTCTGCGTCTTAGGTATTCGGATAATTGATGAAAGTCGGGTATTTCATTAAAAGTAATTTGCTCGTTAGAGAGATTAATTTCGGTATCGTTTACGCGGTTAAACCACGCTAACGCTTCAGAATAGAATGATTTTATCTCGGGGCAATCTAGGAAAGTATGCTCTATTGAAGCTGAGTTAGGAGAAAAGATACAGGTTGCGTCATCTGTTAATCGAAATTTGAGCAGTTCTTTTTTAGTTACTATAATTCTATGCAATAATCTGAAAGAGAACTGTCTTAACTTGTTGTCTCTTGTTGATTGATATACAAAAGAAAATTTGTTTTTCCATTCTGTATAAGTATCGGCATAATTGACGTTCCAGGCTTTGATACCAGTTACTTCTAATGAGGGGTTTTTATTTTAAAAAAATATAACAGTGTTTGCAGCGCATGTCTGCCAAATCTACAAGACTGCCTCCAGGAAACAAAGATACCGTAGTAGTATTTAGTAGTTCGTGAGAGGGAGCTTCGCATTCCCTTGCTTTTTTCTTCAAGTCGGTTGGAATCGCTGCTGTAAGTTGGAAGTAGTGGAGATAATTTTTTTTTATGTTGAACTTGTCTTGAAATTCTTGGAATGTTAGGAAGTTTCCATTAGGATTTAGGATATCTTGTACAGAGAGGATGTTCTTCTTGAACCAAGATTTCCAGAAAAGCGTTTCTTTATCAATGGTTATTGCCCCATTGTTCCATAGCAGGAACTTACCATACGAAAATGTATTAGTCTTATCTTTAAACTCTTGAAAATATTGTAAAAGTTCCCGATAGAAAGTAGGCAAATCATTATTTATGGAGGCCGAACTGGGGATTCTCTCAGCTTGTGGTTGCGTTGCAGGAGTGGACTGAAATACACCCTGGCGAACCATCCACCCAAGGTCACAGGCAACAGAAAAGTTTCCAAGCTCAAGGGTACTTACCTGCCCCCTATGGGTGTGTGTATTGCAGTGATGCAAGCCACAAGTCTGTGGATTGTCCTACACTGTTGACCGTGACAGAGCGGAAAAGGTTTCTGGTGGACAACAAACTCTGTTTCAATTGTAATGATATGAAGCACAGAGCTGACAAATGCAAAAGCCGAAGCACTTGTGCTAAGTGCAAGAGAAAACATCACACATCAATTTGTGACAGTGCTTCTCAGAGTGGATCGGCGATGACCACCTCCCAAGGTGAAGGCGTTTGTCACCCGG
>NC_090885.1:59111275-59136275 GCF_036669925.1 Montipora capricornis
TTTTCTTCATTTGTTAGCTTCTCACGATCGTTAACGTACTTGGCTACATCAACAGATAACGATTCTGAAAAATGAAATGAAATAATCAGAGACAATTTAATCTACAACTTTTACAGCGTCTAAAATTTGTTTAAAATAATCTATTTTGTGCAGAAATAGCTACTTTCTATCCTTATTGTTCACTTTTCTTTTGGGGGGTGGGGGTGGGTAGGAATTGATTTAAAAGATCACTGTCACTGACGAAGATACTTGGTAGTTCAGCAAGATAAACTCAGAAATTCCTTCAGTGTGATGTTTTTCTGAGGAATCAGAGTGAATTGACTCGAAACAAAAATAAAAATAAGCCGGTCGAGGGCTACAATGTTAAATTTATAAAAGTCATGCGAATTACCCAAAGTAAGTGAGCAGCTAGGTCAAATAATAAATTTAAATTGAATTTTAACAATGCTATTACCTTGATGGTCTTTAATAAGCTTTCGTCTCTTTGCTAACGTTGGCTCAGCATCTGCGGTCTGAATGGAATAATCTTCATCCAAATCTACTGGCTCAGCTGATGCCGCTAAATTTACACTTTCTGAAGATGTGCCCTGATTATGCTGTACATGATCGCCATATTTTTCACAGAAGACAGCAGTAATTGCTTTTTGTCTCGACATTTTGATCATGCATTCATGAGCAGTGCAGTGAATTTAACTAGAGATTTTTCCAGCCGACGACAGCTTTTCCCGCCGGCGGGTACAACTGAATGGAAAACTAATGCCCCGTATGTGAAATCTTATCCTGTCACGCAGTCTGCCAAGGTTATGTCACGATACATCTCCGTAATAGCCCGCTCCGCACAGTTCACATGAAACGAATTAACCTCAATTAAGTGCTTTTTTTCTCAATCCATCCACCTTATATTAGCAGGTTTAATCTGTAACATATTTTTTTTTTTTCTGGGAATTTTTTCCTCAATTTAACGTTTCTTTAAAAAAACAAAATCAAAATCAAGACGAGGCAATTGCCTCGTCTTGCCTCATGCTAGCTACGGCCCTGCAAATAAAGATATTAGTAAGAATAAAATTTGTTCCAATGAAAGTGCAGAAAGAAAAGTAAAAAATAGAAAAAAGTATAGCTTACCTGATGAATACCCCGCCACTTATTTGCATAATGATAACATCGATTTCGTTCTGAAAGTCGTCTATAGTAATGAAGTCGGTACGAAGGTTCAAGTTTTTCATCAAATAGAGTCCTGTTTTAAAACTGTTTTCTAGTCTTTTACAAGTGCTCGCGGAGCCAGGTGATGCGATTCATTCACTTTCTCTTGGTTTGATTGGATCAAGAACTGGACCAAGACCAAGAATTGTTTGCTCGTATTTTTTTCATGATCACTAAACAAAAAGTGTGCGATATACCATAATACTACCCTTTACTAAAAACCTAATTGTCTGTTTTGCTCCGGGATTCTCAATGGGTGCTTTGTTTTCGAAGGAATGAACTACGGTATTAATAGCGCTTGTCGACTTCGTCCCAAGTTTTTAAAGCATGATGTGGGCAGAACATTTAATCCGGGAGCAAATGTCGTAAAATTAAGTCCCGTGGGAATTTCGTGCTGAAAGCAAGCCACCTGTCTAAAAGTGTTCATTAGGGTCTAGTAAACATGAAAATTTTTGGTGGCAACTCTGCAACTTGCTAGGACGGGTTTTAAGGAGGGTTGAAAATCGGACGTATATGAGCCAACATGAAAACGAGGCCGGTACCTTAAATTACTTATAACATCCTCAATTAAGCCACAAAACTTGGCAGATATTCGTAAGTTGGCCATGTGGTCTGCGTACCATTCGTTAGTCAACGAAGCGCTACCTCTGACACGTGTTGGTGCACCGCCATTGTCGGCACATCCTGCCCACGAGTGGAATACATTACTGACAGTTCTTATGAGGGCTCAAGTCATTTCGACGGCAGTGGTTGGTGATGAAAGGAAACTGTTATCTCTCTCGACATGGGACTATATCTCCCAGCTAAAAAGCTTCAAATGGCTCGAAAAGACCTGAACCATCTCGTCTTGCGCCCTGGTGAATTGCATATCGTCATGGCAGTGCTTAAGAAGATTGGAGCTTACATAGAAAGTGGTAGAATCGACTTGAGTTGGCAAGAGGCTGAACTATATGGATCGAGCACTGTCAAACAGATTCTTTAGGGAAAGCAAGAAGGGGAGAAGAACCGCACTTGATGTCTCTCCAAGCCTTCTTTAGACTATACTTAGAAGGGTTTCTAAAGAATGAGCCACCCCTACGACAGTCTTGAGCAGTTATCAAGGGAACTCAGTGACAAGTGCAGAGAGGGTGTAAATGAGAGAATCGAGAGCGCACATCAACGATTCATTGATGTTATTAATTCATCTGAAGTCATCACGAAATGTCTGAGTACCACACTCAGAACAACAGCAGTCTGTTGTTTGTAGTAACACGCCACTATACGAGGATGTTTATGGAGATGTTCTCCTTCATCAAGGCTGTGCGCACTGGAAACTGGCAGTTTGCGTACATCTTTCTTCCCTAGAAGTATTCACCAAGTACTTCTTTGCTCATGACAAGATTAATTACGCAAGAATGATCCCTGTCTATCTGGCCGAGATGGCATCCCTGAAGGACACAGACCCCCGCTTATACGAAGAGTTCACCAACGGCAACTGGGTAGTAAACAAGAACCAGGAAGTTCCATTTCGTACGGTAGGAGGCGACAACGCTCTAGAACATCTAAACCGCTCCATGAAAGTGTCCGGTGGACTAGTCGGGATCACGCTGAATCTCAGCGCACGGACAAAGTTTTTCCTTTATTAGAAAGTTATTGATCCAGAACTAGCAAGACTAGCAACAGAGGCCAAATCTATGACAGGCCTGACTACAGATTCCAAAGAACACCACCATGACTTCTCTCCTGCTATTACGACCAATGAGAGAACAAAGCCATCCATCAACTGACGCAGACAATCAAGACCTACACTGACCCCTTTTCACTTGGTGATAACGCTGGATCAAATACCGACCTTTATAATCGAGTCACGAAGAAAGCTGTGTGCGAAAAAACGAAGAAAGATCTGGTTCAGCAGGTTGAAATAGGGCAAAAGTTGTTCAGCTCGTTTGTACTCAAGTGTATTAAGGCTTGACCAATCTAATTATTATGCATATTTTTATTTGAAGTAAAGCGTTTGTCCAATGTCTATGAAACTTAGCAGAAAGTTTTTTATCGGTGCTGTTATTGATTCGCCAAAATATTTTGCGTCGCATTTTGGTCACGTGACCCTAAAACAACTTATAACGTTTATATCCTTTATTCAAAAATGGGGAACATTTATACTTCAAAATGTTGAAAACGTTTGGCATTAACACGTTTAGTACAACTGTGCGTATCGAATGCCGCCTTTTAATGTGGTACTCCGTATTTACCTTTTAAGATATTTGGATGTTTATCATGTCACGTGACCTATTTTCCTCAATTGTTCATTACTCTTAACATGTGGACATGATTAAAAGGCGGCATGACAAAGCCCTTAGAAGGGGTCATCGAATAATCAAGAAACAAGATTGATATAATGTAGCTGAATGTTCCCCATTTTTGAGTAAAAAATATAACTGTTATAAGTTGATTTCGGGTCACGTGACAAGAATGTGGTACGGGATATTTTGGAAAAGTTATAACAATACCGATAACTAACTGCCTGCCAAGTTTCATAGGTCCTTCATGCCTTCCCTTCAAATAAAAATATGCATAATAATTAGGCTGGTCAAGCCTTAATACACTTGAGTAGAAGATAGAGTCAAATATGGTAAGATAAATCTCTGGGCTGTGATGAAGCGTAACTTACAGACATGAAAAAAAAAATGGGAAGGTGATCAAAGTTAAGACAGTACGGTGGAGCTTAAAGTGCCCATAACGTGAAAATTTTCATTTTCCTATTTGAAAGTCCATATCGAAAAATTAACTGTTGGGAAAGAATTTTTCGATTCGAACGAGAGGTGAATTTTCTACGATTTTCTAATGGCATTCAAATTGCCCGCCATTTTGGCACACCACTCACTCAAGTCTTCTCTCAACTTATGACGTAGATTCAGGAACACGTGATTAGAGAACATGAGGATTTGAAAGTTGATGTGAAAAAATAGCTGAAAGATTCGTTACCGCTCGATGTAACAACACAGCTGATCCTGAAAAAAGAAAAAGTATACATGGGAATACTTTTCCCGACTCGGAAAACGCAATAGCCCAAAAAAGAAGGAAAAAATAGCCGTAGATTTTGTCTTGGCGGAAAGAAAGAACTGTCCCGATAAAACTTCGTCATTTTGCTAGATTCACTTCAAAGACGATGACTTCTAGTATTTTTTGGACAGCAAAATGAAAAGATCGTTGAAGACTGACAAAATTCGATTACAGGAACACACATATAGGCGTTGATTTAATTCCCTCGCGAGACCTTCCTTATCTTCTTGTTCTTTTTTGCAATTTTTTAGCCATCCCTCGTCTGCTAATGGTTCTTCCACGTAGGGTTCCGTGTAGTTCTGGGTTTCAGTGCTAGCCCTGGCTGACTCGTCGAGACTGCAACTACTCGCCTCAAATTCTTTTTTTTTAAATCGCCAGTTTATTCACTTCCGGATTCAGAGGCACTATCCTTGATGATAAATATAGGCATGATTGATTTTTTTGTTTACTGAAAAATACCAAAAACGATCGCTGAGCGATACCTTGGCGTTGATTAGTAAGAAAAGATAAGACCTACGCCAACATAGCATTCCTGAATCTACGTCACAGCGAGCCCGTGAAGTCCTGACCAGCGGAATGGGTGTACCAAATAAAAGTAGGATTGAAAAAATCGTAGAAAATTCGCCTCTCGCTGGAATTGAAAATTCTTTCGCCAAAGTTCATTTTTTAATATGGACTTCCAAATAGGAAAATAAAACTTTTTTACGTTATGGGCACTTTAAAGAGGACAGGCCTCTGTTTGCGCGGCTAATGATGGTTTGCAAGAGTCGCCCAGATATTGATATCAAAGAGGTTATCGGTCTCTATGAGTTCACGGTAGTTCCAAGGTCCCTGTTTGCTTCAGATGGGACAATGATGCATTGCTCCTGCAAAAGCACGTTGATGCACATCCTTGAGAAACAAAGTGGAGAGTCAAGTATGAGTTCCATAGGCAGTAGCGATGTCACAGTCGCAATCCTTGATAGCATGGCAGAGGTCCAATTGTTAGATAAGCCAGACTGGATCAAGGCTTGCAAAGACATTTCATCGCCCGTCTTTTCATCAAATACAATAACACCTAGCAGATCCGTTTGATTTTTTATAGGTATGATGTTCTGTCTTCGCTTAAGTCTGCTACTCGGAGCAAGCGACAAGGCACTCAAGAACCCACTCAGTACCATATCACGGATTCAACTCATATCGCTAAAGTCACCTTGAACTCATATCCCACACCAAGACCTAAGCAGAGCTAACCGCTTTTCAGGCCCAGAAGGTCATGGAGAGAGGTGAGGCTACAGGGAAGAAGGTCGTTGTGGTGTGGGCGACAGTGTGTAAATTGACATAAAAGGACGTGAGCCATTTGCAGAGCGCCCACAAAGAAGCGGACACAAAGATTATCCTCCATTCGCTAGACGCTATAGCTGACGGTGCTACGGAACTTTCAATCTATTCTCCAGACACCGCTGTTTTAGTGCTAGCTATCAGACGCTATCAACAGATGTGCCCAAATACAAGTTTTGTGACTGGATCAGCAACAACTCGCCGAACAATCAAGTTGCAACCAATTGTAGAAGCACTTGGACCAGCCAAGACAGCTGCACTACCAGCATTCCATGCCTTAACAGGGCTAATAACACGGGCAGTTTTCCAGGAAAAGGGAAACCGACTTGCTGGAAAGAATTTGAAGAGGACAATGAGTCGATCCTTAGATCCTCAGCCAATCTGGGTAAAGATGAAAAACCCGACGAAGAAACCCTTGATGGGATTAAGCAATTCGTCTGCCAGCTGTACCAGCCAAAAGCCACAATTAAACCTGTCAAAGAGCTCAGGTGGTCGTTGTTTAAGAAGAGACAAGCTGAATCAGACAGATTACCACAAACTAAGGCAGCTCTGCACCAAGCCATACTACGAGCACACTGCCAGTTGATGGTTTGGAACAATGAACGTGTACCTAATCCTGTTTTACCGTCACCACGAGGTATGGTTGGACAATGGAAAATGATGAGTGGATCGCCGTCATGACAACTCTTTCACCCGCTCCCGAGGCTATAATACAGCTTGTGAAGTGCAAATGTGCAACGGAACGATGCTCGACGAATCACTGTCAGTGCCGCAAGGCAGGATTACCATGCACGGACCTCTGCAGCTGTCTCGAAGATGATGATAAATGTGAGAATCAACCAGGCGAATGTGATGATGATGATGATGATGATATCAGCGATATTGAGGAACAAGAGGATGATGATGATGCGTTAAATTAGATAAGGTAAGGGTCCTTAGACAAATAATTTCTGCCAATTTTGAGTACGTTTGACAATCCTTTGCAAATATTAAACACAGTAATATGTAATATTCTATTCCAGCCTCGTTTTCATGTTAGAAAATCACGTGATCACTTCATACTCAGCAGTTGTCACTAAATAATCAATGCAATGTACCAGCTTCGTTTTCATGTTTGCTCATGTACGCCCGATTTTCAACCCTGCTTAAACCGGTCGTAGCAAGTTGCAGATTTACCACCAAAACCGTTCATGTTTACTAGACCCTAATGAACACTTTTAAAATGGTGGCTTGCTTTCAGCACGAAATTCCCACGGGATTACATTTGCTCTTTGATCACATTTCACCGAAGATTATCTATCCAGTACACTGGTCAACCGGGAGCCCTGGGAAAAAATGACCTGCTTCAGTTGAAGGAAGTTCTTTTCTCGTCCGAGGACCAGATACTATAACCCGATAGTTTCACAGTGGTCTGTTTATCTGTTCACTAAGCGCCAATGATAACCCTCTATTATTATTATTATTATTATTATTATTATTATTATTATTATTATTATTATTATTATTATTATTATTATTATTATTATTATTACTGATTATTATCATGCGCGATACGTGAGATTTTCAACTGAGCTAGCAGGTAGCTCTTTGTAAGTAATTTCGGAGGTCCTATAGACATGCTATATGACACGACGAAATCAAATCATCTATATACAGATATGATACACCATAACACGTAAGACAACAACGGCAGCGGCAAAACAAAAGAAAAAAGGGAAACTTAGTCACTAGAGTGTAGTTGAATAATTGAAATAAAATTAATTTTAATATGTGAATTGTTCAGTCAACCACTGTTTTGCTTTCCCACGTTAGTCCTGAAGTGTGTCTTGTAAAAGTTGTTTTCAAGATATTACATGCACTCCAACACGAGGGATTTTCATAGCCAATGAAACCGGTAAGAGAGACAACCAGATGGTCTCATGTCATATTCTCCCAACCCCTCTCATAGGCATCCCGATAGCTTCCTCCAAACTCCTCCAAAATTGTTGCACAAAAATGAGGTTGAATCAAGGCGCTGTAAATAGACTGCAGCGTAGTCTGAGGAACAAAGGGCCGACAGCGCTTCAGGGCTCCAATGCCAGATGCAATTTTCTTAGATATCTCATTTATGTGGAAATTCCATGAAAGATTATCGTCTATATGCACTCCCAACGATTTTACACATTTTATAATTACTTGCTTTATAGCGTTACCATCGATCGTGAGATTAGGGGATGTATTATACGTACCTATCCTTTGCCGCGACCCAACTAACATAAACTCGCTTTTAGATGAATTTAGAGTCAATTTATTTGCAACGAGCCATTTATTGACGTTACTTAGGTCGTGATTCGTAACATCATTGATAGTTTCAATGTTGTTGCAGGCAAAGGTCAAGTGAGTATCGTCGGCATACATACGTGCAAAAGCGTTAGAAAGGCAATTAGGGAGATCATTTATACAGAGAATAAATAACAATGGCCCTAATATAGTTCCATGTGGAATACCACTAGTACGAAATTCACTGTCTGAGAGCGAACCATTCACAGAGCATTTCTGGTTACGATTTTCTAGATAAGATTTAAACCAGTCGTGTGCGATACCACCAATGCCATATTCAAAGAGTTTAGACAACAGAATTACGTGGTCAACGGTACCGAACGCCTTTTTAAGATCAAGAAAGACCACCGCGTTCACCCTACCCCTGTCAATGTTGTAGGCCCAATTATCAGTGGCTTCAAGAGAAAATGAGGGGACAGAGAGGGGGGCTTCCGGTCCAGCCCTTGGGATATGTCATGTCCACGAAAGTTATTTTTAGACGGGCGGAAGTCTTTGTTCTAGCGGAAGTCTGTTGTCCGAGACGTCCGCATGCAGGCCAACCTCGGTATGATGTTTGAAAGAAAATAAATATTCATCAGCCTTCCACGTGCGCCGCCATTTTCTCTTTTCACTAAGAACCTGAGAGCGAGGCAAGACTGCATGCGGACGTCTCGGAAGACAGACTTCCGCTAGAACAAAGACCTCCGCTCGTCTAAAAATAACTTTCGTGGACATAACATATCCCGGCCAACGCCCTGAGCCTCCCTCTCTGTCCCCTCATTTTCTCTTGGTGGCTTCTAACAGGGCAGTGACGGTCGAATGGAGCAAACGAAAACCCGACTGATGACTGGTTATTATATTATTTACAATTAAATAATAGTAAATCTGATCGTAAATGATACGCTCGAAGACTTTAGCTACAACAGGGATAATAGAAAATGGTCTATAATTATTCAGGTCAGAATGATCACCCGCTTTAAAAAGCGGGATAACTTTGGCGCACTTCCATTCCTGAGGGAAAACGCCTGATTTAATTGAAAAATTAAAAATAGAACACAAGGAACCAGCAATTAAATCAGCGCTTTCCCGAAGGAGTCTTGCAGAAAAAAAATCTAGGCCTGTTGCCTTGGATTTACAAAGTTTAGATAGGAGCGAAAATACTTAAGAATAATTAGTTTCTCTCAACTCAAAACTGCTATCGGTTCTCGTAATATACTTTAGATGTGAAGCGCCATTATCAGAATTGATCTCACTAGCGAGTTTAGTTCCAATAGAAGAAAAATGAGAATTGAAAGAATCGGCCAGCTTTAGAGAATCGCAATGGCCTTGCCATTGTTTGCAACAATTAGTAGTTTTCCCTATGGGCAGCCGTCACCGCCAAAAATACAAGCCTAGTTAATGGTTAAGAATAAACCGGAATGGTTTAATTGTCCTTTGTAGAACGGTTTATCAGAATTTGAAAAGATGTATTTAAAACACAAATGGACAAGTCACCTTTAGTGAAATGAAATAAACAAACAATAAATGGTTTAGACAATTCAGAAACTGTGTAGATACCCTTGGTGAATTGATTCAGTGAAAACACGAGTGGTTAAGTGTTCAATGAAATGGATCAGTCACTTTATGCAATCATCGCAGTTAACACAGAATTGGTCAGTGCCAAAGACCACCGGTGTAATGATCCTTGTCAAAATGACAAAGTCAAGACTTGAATGGATCAGCGTGCTTTGACATGATATGCAGTGAAACGGCAAACGGTCCAGCTTACCGTACATTGGTTCAGTGATGTGACAAACGGTTCAGAGTAGTTTGAAATGGCTTATTTTATCTGCAAATGGTTAATCGTGAACCGCAATGGTCTAGCATAACATTGATCGGTTTACCATAATGTCAAACGATTTAGCGTTACCCCAAATGGCTTAGCGTGACGACAAATGGTTTAGTAGAAAGTGAAATGGTTTAGTGTTGCAGCAAATGGTTTGCGCCGGAACCGCCAAAAATACAAAAGTGAAATGGACAAGTCAAGATTGAAATGGAATAGTCAATGTGGGGTCTTACGTCACAACCCATACGTCATTCAGATAAATATTGGCGCGAATTTGCCCCAACGAGGTTCGTACCGCGAAGTGCACAAGTCGGATCGGGAACAGGTTATTTCTACCAGTACCGCCTCGTTTACTCGACTCAGTGATCCTTATTCCGATAACAATCCTTCTTTGTTTTTGCCTAGTTTAGCTGGATTGGTAATTTTTCTACTCTGATCATTTTGCCGTGATATCGGCAAGTTATACACATGAATGTGGATCAAAGCAAAGTAAGCACAGGAGAAATGGGCAGGCCGTGTGTCTTCAACTGTACGCTAGTTAGCCACTGACAATCAGTTTCCGGCTGAAAATGTGAGTTTCCGTAGAAACCTGAGCATATTTCTCTATCGTTTCAAGCCTTTCCTTGAACCTCTGAGTTAAAGTTAAATACACTTGCTACCCGTTACTCATAAACAGCTTCCATGTCTTAAAACAATCAATCGCCTTATCACGAATGCTCTGTTTCAAAGTGTCAGGTAGCTGTCCCGTAAAACGATGCCTCTTAAACAGTATTTTTGTCAATTCTTTTGTTTCAGGTTACAATTTTTATCTTCAATTCCATAAATTCTAATAAAGGTAAGATAACGTCCATAACGACACTAAAAGATTGGTATCGTTGAAAACCACTGCCGTTTTCGCGGGTAGATAACGCTGACAGGAATTTTAAGGAGGGTCTCATAGTGTTTCTTTCTGCTTCTTTCAATTCCATCTGAGTGTTTGACCTAAGTAGATGCCCCTTGACATGTCTGCATTGCTGATTGTTATGAGCAATTTTGCTTTATGTAGAAACGCGCAGCGGTTTTCAACGATACCAATCTTTTAGTGTCGTTATGAAGCCGTGTTCAGGAGTTTCACTTTGCAATTCTTCTTTTATCCTCTTTCACCTTCTTCATGTTCTAACTGGCTATTGAAGGGTATTTAAAATGCAGAGGGGAAAAAAACCCTACCATGATTAATCCTTTGTTATTAGAATTTATGGAACTGAAGATAAAAATTGTAACCTGAAACAAAAGAATTGACAAAATACTGTTAAGAGGTATCGTTTTACGGGACAGCCACCTGACACTTTGAAACAGAGCATTCGTGATAAGGCGATTGATTGTTTTAAGACATGGAGCCGGTTTATGAGTAACGGGGTAGCAAGTGTATTTAACTTTAACTCAGAGGTTCAAGGAAAGGCTTGAAACGATAGAGAAATATGCTCAGGTTTCTACAGAAACTCACATTTTCAGCCGGAAACTGATTGTCAGTGGCTAACTAGCGTACAGTTGAAGACACACGGCCTGCCCATGCCTCCTGTGCTTACTTTGCTTTGATCCACATTCATGTGTATAACTTGCCGATATCACGGCAAAATGATCAGAGTAGAAAAATTACCAATCCAGCTAAACTAGGCAAAAACAAAGAAGGATTGTTATCGGAATAAGGATCACTGAGTCGAGTAAACGAGGCGGTACTGGTAGAAATAACCTGTTCCCGATCCGACTTGTGCACTTCGCGGTACGAACCTCGTTGGGGCAAATTCGCGCCAATATTTATCTGAATGACGTATGGGTTGTGACGTAAGACCCCACATTGACTATTCCATTTCAATCTTGACTTGTCCATTTCACTTTTGTATTTTTGGCGGTTCCGGCGCAAACCATTTGCTGCAACACTAAACCATTTCACTTTCTACTAAACCATTTGTCGTCACGCTAAGCCATTTGGGGTAACGCTAAATCGTTTGACATTATGGTAAACCGATCAATGTTATGCTAGACCATTGCGGTTCACGATTAACCATTTGCAGATAAAATAAGCCATTTCAAACTACTCTGAACCGTTTGTCACATCACTGAACCAATGTACGGTAAGCTGGACCGTTTGCCGTTTCACTGCATATCATGTCAAAGTACGCTGATCCATTCAAGTCTTGACTTTGTCATTTTGACAAGGATCATTACACCGGTGGTCTTTGGCACTGACCAATTCTGTGTTAACTGCGATGATTGCATAAAGTGACTGATCCATTTCATTGAACACTTAACCACTCGTGTTTTCACTGAATCAATTCACCAAGGGTATCTACACAGTTTCTGAATTGCCTAAACCATTTATTGTTTGTTTATTTCATTTCACTAAAGGTGACTTGTCCATTTGTGTTTTAAATACATCTTTTCAAATTCTGATAAACCGTTCTACAAAGGACAATTAAACCATTCCAGTTTATTCTTAACCATTAACTAGGCTTGTATTTTTGGCGGTGACGGCTGCCCATATTTCCCGGACGTGAGCTCATTTATAATTCTCCAGGTCTGGCGAGAGTCATCTTCATTTGCATGAAGTACGTTTTTATAGTACGATTCTTTGGTTTGCTTAATTTCGATATTGACTGAATTACGGCAGCGTTTAAAGGCTAGCCAGTCATTTGAATCATAGAGCGTGATGCCTTCAGTTTAAGAATGTCTCTGTTATGCATTCTTTTCCTTAAATGGGGCGTTATCCAAGGCGATTTTATTGCAAGAGTACGCTTTTCACAAAGTGGTGCGTGCTTGTTAACGCATTCAAGGAATAATTGTTTCCATGCCGCCCACATTGAATTTGGATCAGTACAGCTTTCAATGTTACTCCAGTTTTGTTGAGAAGTATCATGGCGAAAGCTGGTAGAGTCGGAATTCTTAAATTTCCTATATTTGACGGTCGCGTGGCCATTTTGTGTTGTATGGAAACTTTGCAAAACCCGAGCTGTGATCAGTGATACCAATGTGTGACACCCCTGAACAGACAACCCTATCTGGAGTGTTTGTAAATATAGGACCAATCAGGGTCGAGGACTTATCAGTGATTCTAGTATGTTTGGAAGTCCGTATACATCGGCAAGATTTGATAGAACAATAGCACTGCAATCTGATCGGCTCTAAAAAGTACGGTTCATTCACGAATCGTACCATTTTTTGGTTTTAAATCGCATCATCTCTTAAATGAAGCAAGATGGCAAATGAAATAATAGCAACCTATAAAATTTCATGGATATACAAATGTTAATATTGGCCAAAAAACCCTGTGATTTTAAGATGGGCCTAATAAAGAGGTAATTGAATTTCTTCACTTGTGTTTTCAAATTGAATTCGCGCGATCTTGAAGTGGTGCACTCTTCTCAGGTCAATAAATAAAACTTAAATGCATAATATAGACAATTATACATACAAGATTAAAACGATTACATTTTTATCTACATTGATCAAAAGACGTGTTATGTTCAAACACAAAAGCCGTAAAGTATCATGTTTTGACCAACGATGAAATTGAACAAGGAAATAAAACACAAATAGCGTTAGGTTATATGATAAACCAATTGCAGTTTATAGGGAATTAAATACTAGTCTCATATATTTTCTAACGTAAGCGTTATAATTTTGACAGTAACCAAACGAGGATTTTCTTGAAACGAGGAAGAGAAAAAACTGATCTTACCTGTAGATCTATTTAAGACTTAACTAAAGCTTTAACTTCTTTAACAGGCTTTTAACTGCTCATCTCTTCTCTCTCCGCTTTTTGTGTTTTATTGTTATTGAGAAAGCCCGGAACGCATGCAGTTAGATCTGCAAACGCGTGGTTTAAAACTGTGTAAACCTGCGATAGGATGTCAACTAAACGGTTAAAGAAAGAAAACCAGGAACTTAGAGATGAAGTTTTTAAATTGACGGAAAAGTTGGATAAGTTGTCTTCTGAACTGCTGAAGACAACTTCAAAAGCGAATGAAGAATCTCGACAAGATGGACGCCATGATTTGCCGCCGGATAAACAATTCGCATTTGAATTTGTCAGTGACAAGAACGATGATTTCCTGAAGGAATTTAAGTTGGTAAAATTCAGGGTCGATCTGATTAGTAGACGATGCGAAGATATTTCTAAGGCCATTGAACACATGGAATCGTACAGTTAACAGTACAACATCAAAGTCACTGGAATGCCCCTTCTCGGTGAACGAGAATCGTCCGAGCAAACGGCAAATCTCTGTCTAAGTCCATAGGTATAATTTCTTGAGCGTCCTTTTATTTATCTACGAGAACCAAATTATCCTTGTATTTTTCTTTAGTCTACCCCTATTTAACTTACTGCAACATTGCTTGGTCGTCTACTTATCGAGCTCATACTACTCCGTTATTTTCTAAACTGAAAATCTTAGATATTTTTAAGCTTAATTGTTTTGATGTTGCTAAGTTCATGTTTTCTTATCATCATCGCCTATTACCGCCGTCATTTCTCAATTTATTTGTTACTAATAATCTCGTGCACTCTTATAACACCAGAAGGGGTACAGATTTCCGTCCTCAGTTTTGTCGAACTAACGCTAAATTCTTTTCTATACTTTTTCAAGGTCCAAAACTTTGGAATTCGCTACCAAATGATATTAAGCAATCTGAAACTTCTTTTTTGTCTTAAAAGACGACTACACCATTTTTTATTTAATCGATAGACGTAATTACAATATAGTCGTAGTCACTTTTTTCCATCGATATAATGCATGCGTCCCGTTTAGTAAGGAGGCTTCCCTCGTATAAGCCCAGTGGTTTCTGGAGGCCCCCTTGCCATTTCAATTATGTCTTTGTCAATGTGTGTTAGTTAGTAATTTATTTTATTATCTGGTCAACTTATAAGTTCATTTCTTTTCTTATAATTATTTTGTTGTGTGGCGAAACATAAAATTGTTAATTAGGCCTTGATGGCCCAAAAACAGAAACCTATATGATTTCAAATTGGATGAAAAGCGCTTGCATATAGAAAGTCATATTTTTTGTGTGCAGGAAATTGCAAAGGCAAAATTGCTAAGAAATTACGCATTATCACATCTTGACTACCGCCTCTCCACTGTCGCCACATGCATTCTCTCGTCCAAATAGGATTGGAGATCTTCTCTTCGCAGACCCTTTCTTCTATTTCGGCCCAGTTTAAGTTGGCTCCAGGCAGATTCCACTTCTTGCGTGTGCACGCCTGTACGAGGATCCACGAAATCGTGCGCATGGACCACAACTTGGTGTGCGTTAACGTTAGGCAGCCCAGTCAAACGATGGTATGCTGCCCAATCGTCAGAGTGCACGTCAGTTCCCCTTTTTCCTGAGCAAAGCTGCAGCAGCAGCAACTTTTTCCCTGAATATGCTTAATACGTGCAGCCGCTCCCTGTGCTTTTTCCCTGAGCAAATCTGCAGATTGATGTCTTACCTTCTAAAAGCTCCAGTAAAAAATGTTCCTATCAGGCACAGGCACTCAATCAAAATCAATCATTCTAACTTTACTCATGTGACAAGGTATGCAATTATGAGTAAAAAGCCATACTAATATTTGACACCTACTTCCGTAACTGCCTAAACAATTCCTAATATAAAATCCCATACAGATTTATTTATTTATTCGCAACTACAATATTAAAAAGAATTTCATGAATTTAATAATTTGAAATCCCGGAATAAGCAAATAAAGGAAGGAATACATTGTAAATCAATCAAGTTGCACAAGTCCAGATCCTTGTGGTTCGTTAGCCTTAATTAGGGTGGTTCTTGATTTTATAGCTCAGCCAACAAAGATCGAGCTGCTTAAAGTAATTCAAACATGAAATCTTCAAAACCATACAGCGATGATGCTTTATTGAGAACAACGATGACCCACTCAACATGAAATAAAATTGAATCCACCATTCAGTAGCCAACCTTTAGGGTGGATCCAGAAGAACTCTCCTTGCGTGACTTTATAGGAGCTCTATAAACGAGGGCTTTCTTGCTAAAAGAAAGAGAATCGAAAAATAAAAATAAAAAATAAATTAAAATATTCTAATCAAGCAACTTCCATCTTCACGTAAATTGTAATGTTTGAGCACAACATGAAATCTGCGGACATCTCCAGGCTAGCTCTTCAACGTCATGGATGTACCCAATCTCGTTCTTAGAGACCTCTGGCTTTTTGGTGAGCGCCCGGAAAGACTCTGGGATAATGGCCAGCCGAAATATAGTACAGTACACCACTAAAATCTAATCTACGTTGTATCGGCTCTTACTCAAAATATTTAGCTTCTAAAATTTTTGTTTCTCGAACACTTTCAACCCGCCATTTCTACAGTGTACTGTTTCCGTTAAAACTCAAGCATGCGCAATAAGACCGGAACCCACCCCGCACCGGTGGCTCAGTTGGTTGAGCACCGAACTGCCATGCGGGAGGTTGTGAGTTCGACTCCAGCCGGACTAACACTCAATAACTGAGGAGAAAGTGCTGCCTTTGTAATTACATCCTCAATTAAATGGTTAGACTCTCAAGTCTTCTTGGATAAGGACTATAAACCGTAGGTCCCGTCTCACAAATATCTTCCATGTTTACAAGTTCTCGCACACACTATTCGAGAAGAGTAGGGGATGAAGTTCCCGGTGTTGTGGCTGTCCTCTGTGAGTATGCTCTTTCCAGCAGAAGAGGCCGGCTTGGCGTAATGTCTCTGAAAAGGCTTGTGGCGTATGAGGCTACCTAAGCAAAAACAGCCACAAGTCAATAGGACTTTGCCGAGTGCTGGGACATGTAGATGTAGATGTAGATGCACGTTTTCTGGGAAAATTGGAGTGCATTATCCCAGAGAACTCACCCGCTGACCAAAAAGCCCGAGGACGCTGGGTACGAGATTGGGATGTACCATGTATGAAATACCGGGCAATCTAAGCAAGACTACCGCTTACAAAAAGGCTGAGGACTCTCCATGGACGTCACATTATTCTCATGCATGAAGTACCCTCCTCTGAAGGAATGTCACGCTGACAAGTCAAGGCAAGGATATCGCACCAGCCGAAAACATGTGAACGGTTCAAATGAAATGAAGTACGTGGTTGGTCCATAAACATGCCAAACGACGTCATGAATTACTTCAAGCCCGAAAACATAAGGACTGCTCAATTGAATCGCATCTTCGCCCATCAACATGCAAACCGAGAGAATGAACTTTAACCAGAAAACATGTAATCCGCTGTATTCAATTGCACGTGAGACCAATGTCATTCAAAGTGACCAATTGTATTGTACTTTGGCCCAAAAACATGCGACATGTTCAAAAAACATTTTTGTCCAACATTACCCTTCATACTACGCTGCATGAAAATATCCAGGCCTATGATATGACACTGGAACCAATGACCGCGAGTGACTGCGCTTTAAAGGACGTCACGTTTCAACCATGGATAGTAAAGACAAGTCTCTTTACCATCCATGTTTCAACTGAGCTATCAAGTCATCTTGGAGCTGGTGAATTGATCTTTTATTTCGTCTATTTTTTCCTTGATATCAGGTATTAGAGGTAACGTAGAAGAGTTTTTTTTTTATTGGAATTGCGGATGTGAAAGGATTTTCTCACCGAAAGATCTTTTTGTTCCTCAAATGGAACAAAAGAACTCTTTGCTTCCACATCCAATAAGGCTTTAGCTGGCACGTTAAAAGCAATGCATGACGCAATGATATCTTCGCGAATGCAACACTCTTTTTGACGTTGCGTGCATTTAAACAAAAAAAATTCCGATTACTCTTTCGCGTCATTTTTTTTCCAAGTTCTTTGCTCATTCTGTAATATGACTTCGGCGCGTAGTTTGGCCAGCGGGATCGGTCAGATTCAGTGTATCAATTTCGTTATTACAAAAGGTGCTGCAAAGTTGGCTTTTTGATATTCTACAATCCATTTACAAACTGCCTTTCCTGATCTATGACCATGCAGGCCACAGCTGTTCAAACGATGGATAGTGATTTATCCGACGGATCGCGCTATCCATTGTTTGAACAACTAGGGTCAGGTCCAAAGGTCTTCGCGTGTGTCCCACAGAATTCTCCCTCTATTTTGACATTTATAAACGATTATGTTCTACAGAAAACAGCAAAAAAGCCAGTATTAAATGAATGAAATGCGTGCAGCAAGAGAGTTTTTCCTCCTGTCTCGTTGCCGTCTCAGCCGATCGAATCTTATTCGCTCTCAAACAGCAAGAGGTCCACGCTGCTAATAGTCGGGGGAAGGGTAGGGGGGCTTTACTTACACAGCGGACTTCAGTTGGGATAGGCACACAATGAAGCCACACAGTGTTCCGTGCAGAGGATCGTTTTTATTTTTCTGCAGGCAAGTGCCGGATACAGATCGTAATGAACTATGGACTAATCGGTTGTGTGAAACTAAGTCATCGACAGGTATCACGTCAGGAGACAATGACGGCAAGTATGATTTCATTACAAAAGATCATTATGACTTAGTTTTAGGTAAAAAAAGGTTTTTGTCGTTCGCCCTTTTCTTTTCTGGCTTCAGTTGGCCTGCGCAGCAGCCCGCTTTCCAAACCAATCGGTTGGTAGTTCCACAAATGAATTTTCGGGTGCGAAAAGTTATCGGGACTTCCGACGTTTCTCGAACCGGTCCCGGTACCTTTTCGGGCCCGAAACTGCCTTCAGCTTGTTTTCGTAAGCTGGTCTTGTTTTCAGGATAACAAAAAGCAAAATGATATTGAAGTTTGTTGACCTAAATTCTCTCCGTTCTTAAGAGGGGATTATGACACCCGAAAAAAACTTGAAAAGTCTCGGGACTTTCGAGAAACGGGCACCAGATTTTGTGCGCGGCCATTTTCAAAACAATCACTCGAAAGACTTTCGAAAGGCAACCCCGGTGGAGAGAAGCTTCGAAAATTCGCCAAACCGCCTGCTACGCAGGCTGGTCTTCAGTAAAACTAAAATACTGGTCCTTACGAAGTCTCGGGAAACGCAGAGAAAATCGCAATAACCGGTCCGTGATCCCCGAATAATCGCGGAAGTTCGATCGTTATGAAAAAAAGCTTCAAATTCCCTTATTAATAGACTTCTTATATTCATGGGTAACGGTAAAATGAACGGCTTTTGTCTCTTATTGTCAACCTTCGTTCATGATATTTGTTAAAACGCACTCTATAACCCACACTGTGAATTAGCAATAAAACAATGATATCGTAGAAAACACCCCGCTAAACATCATTCCCGTGGTGTGGGAACTGTTTTATAAAATAACATCGTATAGGTAAGAGCTTATTAGAGCTTCGAAACAAAACAATTTCCTTGTAGTGGTGAAGATTGAGTTCCGGCAGATAGTACTTCAATGCGCTTCGCAAGGCAAAACACGTGAAATTGAGCTCATATTGGACCCAAAATATGCCGCATATGACAGACTTTTGAAACATATTGGCAGAAACTTAATTGGGAATTACGAACTTGTTACGTCATCGATGCTATATTGGCAGTCAGCGAACAAAGAGATTCATTGTGCAATGATATTCCATGCAACTTATCTCGAAACATCTTTTAGAGGGACAATTGAATTCAAGGCTATAGTGCACCAGCACATTCAGATTGAATATTACCTGAACAGTTAATGGAAAGTTAACGAAGCTATTCAGCAAGAATACCCGACCTCTTATTTGCATATGAATACATGTATTGTTTTTGCCCCGTTCTTCAGACGATGCCGCAGCAAGAACAAAGATCGATGAATCAGCAAAATAAGTTATTTTCCTATATTATGAATAGGTGTCGAACACGCTCTTTCCAATATTAAAAGCGCTTACTTTCTCTCTGGCCTTTCGACTAAGCGCGCTTACCCCCGAATTAGCTTTTTCAAAATTTGATTGGCTAAACGCCAAATGTGTTTGTAAGGTAACAATTCTCCGAGGGTCCGGTAAAATGATAGAAAAACCTTAAAAGTAGTATCTGTCTGCAACAATGGGCGAAACATCGACTTCGGCCGTAAGCCCGTCTACCTCCCACAGGCTTAAAAGCGAAAGACGCACCCTACTCTTGAAGAAATTCTAGATGCGGCTGGCCAGGTTGCATTCAAATATGGCGGCTAATTGTTAACTGTTCATTGAAACGAGGATAAAATATTAAAGTTATGCAAAGTATTCGTCGAAAAGTTACCAATAAGAGGCATTTGATTGGACTGCTAATTTGACGTTCTTCCTTCCGTCGATAAATAAGTCATTGCCACGGGTTATCCATCGGCAGATGAATCGAAAATGTGTTTGGTCTTTTGATCCAGTTTCGCTATTTTGAACGCGTGTTTTTGGACACTATACTTGTTTTGTCTTGGCAGTTGTTGCGATCTTTTGTCATGGGCCATCAATAATCAAAGGACACACGAGCAGTGAATAACGCCGGTAGGTCAATCATGAATTGTGCCTCTCATACATGTATACACTTCCTGCAATCATACGATGTGCCTTTCCTTTATCGAAGACTGAAATCTAGCGATCTAAAGCGTCTAAAAATCATGTTTATACGTTTAGTTTTCCATTTCTCGGGAATTCGTTTCTCTTTGGTATAATTTAAAGCCTTCCACATTGTTAACAAGTAGCGTAAAAGTTAATATAAATTGGAACTCGCTGATCGCATGAGGAAGTTATTTGTATACTAATTTTCTCATGGCATGTCTTAACTATTTAAAACTTTGGCATTCGATTAACACCATTGGCACGTCAGTGATGTCTTTGTCTTAAGGTACATAATTTTGAGCAAGAAATTAATGTTTCCCATTGGATTCTGAAAATTGTGAAGAGACTATGCCAAAACATGCTTGAACAAGTTAATTTTTCTGGTATTTTCCCTTGGGCAAAAAACGCAAGCTTTAATTTTAGTTAGTACAATGCAGTAAAATAATAGTAGTTATAAAATAATGAGGATATTATGTGCACTTTCATTGGTCAATAGCTGTGTATAGATGAGAGTATGGAACACGGCTGTGACATCACATGAATTTTGATTGGTTATGTGTTGTCAGACTCGCATTTTGATTGGTTGGTAGGAAATATGAGCGTGTGTCCAGAAAATCTGTTTCAATCAAGAAGTTAAAAAAACAGCATTTTCCTTCATTTGTTGAATTATCTTTGAGAAATATTTTATAAAAGCAATAGAGGACTTTTTTTCCATGTTTCCATAGCCTCATGTAAACACTCGGGGGAGTTGGGAGAATTCGAGACAGTTATGCAAACCCTCGAATGCGTCTCACGTTTGCGTAAATGTCTCGAATTCTCCCAACTCCCCCTTGTGTTTAGATGAGGCTATGGAAACACAGAAAATGTCCTCTGTTGCTTAAATAAATCACTTAATTTGTTTTCAAAGGCAGATTGTGTGAGGAAGCTTAAAGGGGCCGCTATGCCACATTATTTTAAGGTGTTTAGATTACATCTTTAGTTTATCACAAGTTTAAAAGGTCGAAATGGTAATGTGGAATTCCTTTACTGACAAAATTATCCTTACGTCACAAACAAGATGATTCTAAAGAGGCCTACGAATGGTGGAAAGGACATAGTCAAAGGGAAATGAGTAAACAGAGGTAGTGGCTTTGGCCTTGAGGTTCCTTTCATGTATCAGTTTGAGGTGACAGTTTTTCTTGTGGTTGGCTTCAACAGAAACTGGTAAAAGGGGAATTCAACGTGTGCTTGGGTTAACCCACCACAGACACATGTATTTAATATCCAGACAATGTTTAGGTTGCGTTTGATGAGCTGTGAAAGAAACTGGACACACTTCACTTATCTTCCTGACAAAAATATGTCTTTTATTGATTGTTATCTAAAAATGTGACTATTTAATAGAAGTGAAAAAATACAATAAAATTAGCCATTTGGGAATCCAAATGGTGACCGTGTGACCCACTTAATGAGGTCAAATTTACAGTAAATATGGGAAGCAAATTTCGGGAAGTTGATAGGTGGCCGCTTAATCAATAGTCAAGAGGGTGACTAGTTAATAAACGGCCACTTATTAGAGGTTTGACTGTAGTTTTTGATGAGAGAGGAAAATTGGAGCACTAATGAAGCTGAGTCAGTGGAACACATTGGTGGAATGCGAGTAGTCTCTCACCACTATGCCAGCCCTCCCTGCTTGACATCAGTATTGTTAATGGTTGTATTTACAATTTTATATTATTACGTGTACCATACTTATCTGAACATTCTCTTTACAATTCATCGTAAGTATAATGTATTGATACACCCAAGTTTAAGTGAGGTTGTATCTTACAATAGATTGTGCACCATATATTGAAGGAAGAGTCAATTCCTTGTGCTACTGTGATCAAAAAATCAATTCCATTAATTTTCTTCCATCACTTTCCATTGATGTATCCAGTGGATAGTGCTATCCATTGTTTATGAGGAAAATTGCAGTTAAAATAAACAGGTGTCTTTTTCAAATCAAGGCTTAAAACTTGGGCAACTAAGTGTTTTATTAAAATAGTTTTGAAATCTGAAGAAAAAGAAGATATTAATTTTTTGGTTATAGTAGCACTTTAAAAGGAAACGTTTTTATGTTCAAATCACTTGACTAAGAGGATGACTGCTGCTTGGATTATTGAAAATAATGTCGATTATTGTCACCAAAAACAGTCTTTTTGAGGACTGCATGTAATATCACTTTAAGGATGATCTTATATCCAGTTTTAGTATATACTAAAACAGTGGATAGCATTGAACGCCTGCAATGATTGGCTACTCAAACTCCGGGTATCCTTTGCTCCCAAAAATGTTGTTAGTAATCTTTGCAGGAATAAATGAATTTAAATCATCTTTTTGTGCAATATTATCTCACTGTTTTAGTATATGCTAAAACAACTATTCACCTCAGTGTCGGTGACTAGTCATGGATATTTACCTTGCCGCTTCGCGGCTCAGTATATATCCACCACTAGCCACCTCCACTTCGGTAAATGGTTGTTAAATATAATTTGATTTGTCTCTCCACCAAACTGTAGCTGGTAGAAATGGCTTCCCTGCCTGGCCGAGTTGGTTGGTCAGTTACTGGCGATAGGACTCTAGATTTTGCTCGAGATCCGGTTGGATTTATCCAAAGAAATGTCAAGGCATTCAACTCAAGGATGTTTCAGGGGCGGTCCCTAAACCGACCACACGCTTTCGTGGCTTCAAACCAAGGGGTCAAGGAAATTTTGCAAGGTATGACCAACCATTTCCCTCATTTTGGAACATGAGATTGTTTTGGAATAAAGGTTCATTTTTTGTATATCATGAGTCTGAAACAATGCTGAATTTCCTTTAATTGCACCCAGTGCTGCCTAAGGTGGTTCCCCAAGGACTGTTAAAATCGTCTGGCGTTAGACAGAGTAAAATCTATAAGTGGTGGTTTTGTTCAAGAAAGGGTTAAATTAACAATTATAAATATTAGATTTATCAGTAAAAAGACAAAAAATGATGTATTTATAATGCTGAAGTCAAATTCATCATTTCATTGTCATAAATTGTATCTTTATGTAACCACAGTATTACATTCATTACAAGTACAGTGGTCTTCTAGTGAGCTGTGAATACATCAAATGTAGAAGGAGCTGCTTTAATTTTACAATATTATTATGACTAAGAAATCTATGGGTAAAAGCTATTAATTTTACAATAATCGCTAATCTTCCCTTCCTAAAACCGCCATTTGTAGATTTTACTCTGTCCAACGCCAGACTCTAAATAATTATTGAATTGGAAGTCTTCAAGCAAAAAGAGCAGATTTTGCTTTAAGGTAGTGTATTTGAATTTCACCACCCAGGAGGTGAGGGTCACCTATTAAACTGACCAACAGCCCTAAATGATAGCGTGCCCTTTATGAGACAAGCACAGACTACAACACGAGGAACTCCATGTCCTGTTCTCTGGGAAGAGTGTGTGTGTGCGTGTGTGTTCGTTGTTGTCGGCATGCAGAGGTCCTGAACAAAGATTGGTGACATGGTGCCTACAGTAGTCCTTATCTGAGAAGACTTGAAAGTCTAGCCATTTGTACATGAAATTACAATGGCAGCACTTTCTCCTCTTCTGAGAGTTGGTCCGGCAAGGGTTCAAACCGACGACTTCCCCCTACACAGTAGTCAATCAATTGAGCTAATGGAAAAAAAGACCTTGTACCTGTTGTGAAACTCTAGCTTAAACTTGTCGATGACAGCAGTGATACTATAGCCTTTCAAATTATGAAAAATTATGACATTAATCCACAGGAAACCAAGAAACTATGTAAAGTTTTCTTTTACAGAGAAAGCTGATTTGTTCGACATGGGATACAAAGACCTTGGTTACATGTACAGTTTATTTGGTGATGTAGTGATATTTAACAGTGACGATGAAGCTCTACGACTGAGGAATATTCTCCACAAGGTCTTCAAACCTGAAGAGGTCACAAGATATATGGGTCAAGTGGAGGAAGTTTCTTCAAGATTATTGAAAAGCATTAATGACAAGGATGTTGTGATTCCTTATAAACTGTTTAAGCTGATTACAACATCAATTTGTTTAAGCCTGTTTTTGGGATTGGATGTGGAAACTGCAAAGGAAGAAGCAGCATCTATCACTGACCTAACAATTACTCATTGGCATGGTAAGCTCTTGCTTCACAAGAAGCCCCACAAGGGTCATTAACAAGGCTGCTGCCTGCCTAAGAAACGTTTTCTGGAGCCCTTCAGGCTTCCAACATTAAAAGTTAGTAGCCCAACTCATTTTTTCAAGAGCCTAGAAGTACAAGTGAGGATGAATCACCTTGTGATAAGTTAGGCGCCCGTTCGGGCTACTCGTTCAGAAATTTAGGCAGCACCCTTGCATTAAGCTCAATAATTAAACAGTGTGCCATTAGAAGCAACTGCAAAGATTTGTATTGGATCCACAGAGATGAGTTAAAATTAATGATAATAATTTTTATGAAAAGTGAGAAAATCACAACGAAATACCAGTAGTCTCATACCTTGCTTGATTTCCATTGTGTAACAGCTTTTACAAATTGATAATTATGACAAAATTACTGTATGGCTGAAAGCTGTAGTACACAACAGGACAGAAAGCACTACTTTATTGCACCCCACTTTGCATGTTTTTACTCTGTGTGATAAATATTACACAGTCAATTATTATTCAAAAATTTATACCATACAAATCTTTAAAGGGTGTCGTCACTGTACAAACCATAATTCAGTTTTTTAGCTTGGGTTGTCTGCAGCTGCGACATTGGTACCAGTTTCCCATTGATTTCATACTTTCCCATTCTTTACATACTTTTCGAAGACT
>NC_090885.1:59138775-59148775 GCF_036669925.1 Montipora capricornis
CAGGTTTAGTGAGCAAAAACAATGGCTCTGCACGCTCTGCACGTGCGTTTTACATTTTGGTACATTTCTTTGTCGTCATCTCCTAAATGAAGACGTGAAATGACCAAATTCAAGGTTCTGTGGAGGACGTTAGCACATGACGATGAATTTTCAGTTCTCTCTCTACTCTTCCAACCCACTCATACCAGTTTAATTCCTTGACAGTTACTACACATTTTTAACGCGAAACGACATGAAATAGCTTCGTAGTGATATAAATAACGCGAACTTGTATTAATAAATGAAGTCCTCGTAGCCGTCGTCGTCCTCGTTTCGTAAGCTCCCTACTGACAAAAAAAACAGCTCCCAAAGGGATCGGTAAATAGCTCTTTTGGCCTCGTTTATTACTTTTTTCCAAAGTTCTTTCCAACTTCATTGCTTGCTTTATGAGCTTTGTTGGTCCTCCGCTTAGAAAACCGTTTCATACAGTGTCCGCAATTCCGATACATGATCGTTTCGTGATTTTTTTTGTACATTCACCATCAGTGCACTATTTTATCTTCAGTTTTCTCAGCGTTGTGAGAGATGCAGGATTCCAGTCCAGGGCGGAGATGGCCAATCATGTGTTGTTGTTTGTGTCTGCTTTGATTCCAAAAGCTTTGGCCGCTTTGATGACGTCTTTCTGCATTGAGCTCGGCAAGCCTCAAAATGTAAGTCAATCCAAAGCACTCACTCACCCACCCTAAGATCCGTGCGTTACTGCGTTTTTCATAATTCTGCGCAATCTCATCGTTAACGTTAACGTTATTTTAGGGTGTTGAGGGGGAATCTTTAGTTAATCGTGAGTCTAAAACTCGAAAATGATGATATGGAATTCCTTTACTGATAAAATTATCGTTACATCATAAACAAGATGATTCTGAGCAAAAACAACATTTATCCAGGTGATTTGCCATAAACTTGAAAAACGTTGGGCCGACTTTTTTCAAGACTACCCAAAAGCAATCTGGTTCAATCATTGTCCATTTGTGTCCATCCATGCTTCTCTTTCCTTTTGCTGTATTTCTTTAATTTTGTTCCTCAGTTTTAAGTGGTTATTGCAATGTTTCATTCTACTTTTTGAGTGACATCATTTTGAGTGACATCATTTTGGGTGACATGGCCCCTTTAAGCTCCAACGACCAAAGGGCGCTTTGGCTTCCATCAATCAAACTTCCGACGCCTAACCGAGAGTCGATCCGAAACCACAGATGCCGAAATCAATTGATGCGTGACATAACCTACCAATCAGCATCTTTGGTTCCCACGGTACATATTCGTACATTAGAACTCGGCGCCGCCAATGGAAAGCGATGGAATCTGTACGAATTCTTTTTTTTTACTGAAGAGCCTGTAAAAAGATATAATGGTTATTCGAGCTCTGAACTGAACAAAAACTTTAATTCACTTTCCGGAGGCGGAGTCGATCTTCCCGCCTATGTTCGAAAATTTGATTAATGGAAGCCAAAACGGAGTTTGACGCTTGACGCTTGAGGATGAGATTCCGCAGAATTATGAAAATCATAAAAAATCAGAAAAAAGTAAGTCAGCGGAGTATCCGGTGAGTCCGTCAGGCAATCAATAACTCAATGCTTTAACTAAATGTGCGTTTTCGCTGCTGTAATGACCCCAGTAAATGGAATGGAGAGATGTTTATTGACTCGGTATTACTGGGGTAAAGCCCAAGTGTTCCTTTGCAGCAGTCGAACCTACGACCTTCGGATTACTCCATTTCAGTTTCGAGAACGCGCTGTTACGACAGTTTTAGTCTTCGTACAAGGAAGGGTTATCTTTTTGCAAACGTTGGCCATGTAGTACTTATATTTCAACAGAATTAACTAATGGAGGGTAATGTGAAGTGCTAGTTTTCTACCCATGTAAAACCATGTCAGCGTTAGCCCTACTAATGGAATCCCATGGGTAATAATTTCTCATGCAAGACTTGTGATTAGCTGGAGAGGTCTGTTTTCGCGGGAAAATCAATCTAAAAATAATTCGGTATGTAAAACGCCGTTCCACAAATACATGTACAATGAAATTGTACGCTTCTAGTCATGGGCTCCTGTGTATGTTCGACTGCTGAAAAGGCCGAGCACTCCCGAGTATCCCCGATTCACCGATGAACTTTATCGCTTCAATAGATTTACGGTTTTTGTGGAGGACAGTATCCCGCCGTGAAAAGAAGCAATCGGTAAAGTGACTGCATTGATTTGTCTCCCTTTTCCAAGTTGTCGTGTCTTCAAAGTAGTTCCTGGATACGAATTAGTTGGTATGTTAAGCCCCGGCTACACGTTGTAGCATTGTTAGAAGAACACGTCCGAACTTTGTTATAAGAACGCTTCTAACAATGTTGGATACGCATATACCATTCTTGGAAACACCTCACTTTAGTTCACCCCCGCCATGGAGACTGGGTCCCCTTAACTGTGATTGGTCTTTGCAACACAACATTGGTGAAAGGGCGGCTACAAGCTTCAACGTTTGTTGTATGTTGGGGAAAATGTTTGATCGAAATCAAAATATTCTTCCAACAAAAAATGTTGAATAAGCATCATCAAACATGCATGCTACACCTTCTAACATTGTTGATCCAACAAATGTTTTTTAACAATGTTTGAACGTGTAGCCGGGACTTTAGGCGAGATAGTCGCACCACATCATTTTGCAGTCAAAAATACGTTATACCAAATATCAGCATATTTCTTAAAGCTTCACCTTATTTATTAATCGAGACTTCTATTTATCGTTTTCTTAAGACTGAGAAGAGACTTAGAGCAGCCCGAGATGACAGATACCTGGAAAATGTCCTGTTAGAAGTTAAACGGCTTTGGCCGCCGTTTTTGGGTGGACGGCGATTTACAAGACAGGTCAGCGATGAGTAGCTTTCCATTCTCCTGCTCTGGTTGAAAAAGTCAAGTCAAGTATCCGTTATCATTACACGTGCTATTAATGTTTTCGTTTATATCAATATGTAACCTAGCGTAAATACAAAAACTAACCCCAAATTAACCCTTATTCTTCTTAAAGGTTAATTCAGACTGACTTAAGCCTGGTTTTCAATTGCGACGCAAGCAAGCAAACAAGGGAGGGAAAACGAACGTCGACATAAGCATAATTTTTCATTGAAATCAACCCATTGCGCAGAATGCCTATTGCACGGCCTCCGTCAATTTTTCTCAAATGCTCAGACGCGGGGAATCTGGAACGAGTGCTTTAATTGGCCAGACACGGCTAGACGTAGTAAATTTCCTTGTGCCTATGCCGTCCAGATTCCACTCGCAGCACCGCGTTGTAAGAGAGAACATAGAACTAGTGAATCTTTTGTCTCTGCGCCGTGTGCTTGTGCTTGCGTGAAGGTTCGTTTTCACTTGAAAGGAACTTCTTGTGCTTGCGTTTATGCTTGCGTCTTTAGTGAAAACTACCCTTTACCGTTGCTTGCTGCTTCTTACGAGCTTGCTCAAAAACGACATGAAATTTTAAGTAAGTTTTAATGAGCGCAGACACGAGCGCCTATTCATATTGTAGTTTTTACGTTGTTGGATTTTGTACGATAATGCGGGCCTGTGGTTTGCTTTACGGGCCATCTTATGATCAATGACTTTCATTGAAGTTCGTTTTAAAACTTAAGTCAGCCATTTTATTCCTTCTTTATACACTTGTATCTTTCTTTCCTTCACAGGATGTCGTAATTGATGGCTACAAAATTCCAGCTGGTCACTATGTTGCAATTCTTACAAGAGCTGCTAACTGCGACCCGAAAATATTCCCCGAAGCGGAAACGTTTTTACCGGAACGATGGGACACATGGTGAGTTGCAACACGACCTTTGAAGTGGCAACTGAACAATCTCCTTCCCAGAGCCCACGTATCTTTTGGTCAGCGCCAAGATACGGAGCTCTGGAATAATCAATTTCAGGAACTCCAAGATTTTAGGAGTTCCGGTTTCACCGAAATGTGAAATGGGAGGATCATTAGAACTCAAGGGTTTACCACAGCAGCGACAAATCTTCGTGTTTACAAGTTTAGTTGGAGATTTTTGCACCATATTCGTAAATTACAAGCTATCTTATACTCGGGAGTTTACGCATGAGCAGTTTGATAAATCAATTAGCCAATCAGCACAGTTCAGAAAATTGATTATTCCAGAGCTCCGTGTCTTGGCGCTGACCAAAAGACACGTGGGCCTAGGGAACGAGATTGGCAAGTGAAGCGAGAGGTGGGGCATGCGCAGTTGAGAAACGTGTGGATACACTTGCCAACGAGTGTCACAGACTTTTGTATTTGCTATCGTCATTGTGCTGTTTCGAATCACTTTGCTGCAACTACGTTCCCAGAACATGTTTACACAAATTAAGCATAAAGCACCACTTCGTTGTTTTGTAATTGTTTTTTTCCTTCTTGTTTCCATAGTAACCAGTTGGACCGAGATCGGGTGTGGACGTTCGGTTCAGGTCCCCGGATGTGCGTAGGAGATAAATTTATTCACAAGATCTTAAAGGTGTGTTTTCCTTTACATTTCCAATACCGTCTTCTTGCCATTGTGTTCCTTTCACGGTAAAGTGTCAATGGTCTCAACTCTTAGTGGGTTCGAAGGGACCAAGGGTGGAAGTTGTTTCCCCCCCCCCCCCCCCATCCTTATCGTGCATGTGTGTTTTTACTTTGTTCGTGTTTACTTCGTGCCTTTAACAGGAGAAAGTTGTGGCGACTGCCTTTGCATGCGGATTTTCCAACGGTTGCTAAGGCTTTAAAAGAGCTATTGTGCCTCTTCAGTTGTCTCGCGGGATAAAAAACGTCTATTTGCCACTGAAGAACATGACACTCGAATGAATGTCAACGCAGTCTGTCCCATGCATTCCGCGTGATGAGCCCTCATTCGTATTCCCTTACAGCCTCGTTCTCAACCTTGTTCGCATGCCTTTTCTCCGCTCACCCATCTCTTGGCTTCGAAAAGTTAAAACCCAGGCTCATGTGGAAGGATCTTTGCTTCAATAGCCGTTTTGCTGCCAATCGGAACCATATGACCGATCAGGCAATTTAAACGTATTAAATAATTGTCATTTTAAGATTTTCGCACGACAACTCGTTTTGAATGGCAGGCAAAAAGCAACTCGGAAATGAGCTATTATCTCTTCTTGACTTGACTTTTTCAGCCAGCGGGAGAATGAGCCTCCACCGCACGCTCTTTCCAGTCCAACCGTGAGAACGGGAGTCATTTCGATAAATTTGTGTTTTGTTGGTTTTTCTTTGCAGCTTCTTGCGAAGCAGCTTCTTCAGTCATATGAGTGGGAACTGGTGCCAAGCCAAGACCTGACGTACAAATGGTTACCGGTGGCTCGCCCAAAGAACGACATCCAGGTGGTGTTTAAAAAGATAGGATCGTAGGTGCAGTGGCCATTTAAAACATCTGTTTGTTTCATAAAAGGAAAAACTGTAATCATGGTGAAGAGAAAAAAATTACCGTGTAGTGTTACCGATCTGTTATCTTAGAATTGGACACATTCCGAAGTTGCAATTACGAGATATTCCCACAATTTTTTTAATGTTTGTCAGACGATGCATTCGCTTTTTTCAATAACATTGTAGCTTCGTACACAGTCTGCACCCACCCGCTCGAAATATAAGGACAAGGGCACACGTGTATAATATATAGATATATATCTGTATATATATATAGGTTATATACATAACTAGGCGCAACGTGCGTAGCTAATACCATGGCCTTACTAACGCAGGGTGTTTGACATTTTCCTGTTTAGTGTCATAGTCAGTCTCGATAGTTGTGTATCATTATATTCAAACCACGGTCAAAAGATGACCTAGTAATTTCATTTCATTCTCCCATTCGAGAATTTGGTTATAAGTACGCAATTTTTTATTTATCCTTTTTGCTAGAGCAAACTATATCAATGACCGATTCAATACGTTTTTTATATAAACAATATATCGTAAATAAAGAAAATCAAATTGTAGTAATTAGAGTTCAAGTTCCGTATATGTGCAATGGCTTAGCTAGCAAACGTTTTTATTATTAGTTTTTCAACCAAAAAGTCCTCTCAGATAAACGTTAGAGCGATTTATGTACATATTTATTAGACAATTACTTGTGTAAATTGTGTTTAAGACTTTCCGCTTTTGAAATTCTATTTTACTTTTATTCATAAATTTTTGTTATCTTGGTATGTTTTATTAATGGGAGATACATCATGTAACACGCACTGTTTAAGTTAAAACGCTTACAGTGCCACAGTTCTATCTCAATGATCGTTTGAATTGGGGTAATAGTTAGCCAAGTAGGCATTTAAAATAAATAAGAACAATGAGTCACTTAACGTTTTAGCTTCTTTCCAGTCGGAGATAAGGCAGCATTTGTAGTTGCAAATCTCCTTGATAAGTTCACTTAAACAACAGTAACATTTATTTTGTAGCAGTTACACTTACAGTGCTGTTCGACTGTCCGTATTCTGGAATAGGAATACATGGAATAGAAGTTAGAAATCCATTGTTTTTACGGAGATTCACATTAAAATTGTCAAGTATTTGCAAAAAGGCTGTTTTAAACTTGTCTTTATTATCATTGCCAAACATGCGGTTTGAAATCATCACTCGACGTATTCTTATTTCGCAATAGAGTTTATTGAACGCACCCTTCTAATAAGTTTAGTCCCTGAAGTAGCTATGAAGCTGATCGTGATAGGACAAGACCATCACATTAAAATAGCGTACCTGGCTCGAAGGTTCGACTCCTGCAAAGGAGCACTCGGATTTTTCCGATCATTTCCTATAGCTCAGTGGTAGAGCATCCGAACTAGTAATCGGAGGATCGAAGGTTCGACTCCTGCAAAGGAGCACTCGGATTTTTCCGATCATTTCCTATAGCTCAGTGGTAGAGCATCCGAGCTAGTAATCGGAGGATCGAAGGTTCGACTCCTGCAAAGGAGCACTCGGATTTTTCCGATCATTTCCTATAGCTCAGTGGTAGAGCATCCGAGCTAGTAATCGGAGGATCGAAGGTTCGACTCCTGCAAAGGAGCACTCGGATTTTTCCGATCATTTCCTTTTGCTCAGTGGTAGAGCATCAGAACTAGTAATCGGAGGATCGAAGGTTCGACTCCTGCAAAGGAGCACTCGGATTTTTCCGATCATTTCCTTTTGCTCAGTGGTAGAGCATCAGAACTAGTAATCGGAGGATCGTAGGTTCGACTCTTGCAAATGAGCACTCGGATTTTTCCGATCATTTCCTATAGCTCAGTGGTAGAGCATCCGAACTAGTAATCGGAGGATCGAAGGTTCGACTCCTGCAAAGGAGCACTCGGATTTTTCCAATCATTCCCTACAGCTCAATGGTGGAGCATCCGAACTAGTAATCAGAAGGTCGTCGGTTCGACACTTTCAAAGGAGCCCTCGGATTTTTCCGAGTATCCCCGAGTCACCATCGAAAGAAAGACATCTCGTCACAATCTGCCCTTTGTCCATAACTCCTCATCCATCGTTTAGGTATGCACAGATATTCTTGAATGACAGAGGGGCTTACCCAAGCTGGGGGATCAGAAACGGCAACATCGAGACGGGACCCCTAAAAGTTATTTCCGGGGCGAAAAAGCGACTGGGAATTTTAAAACGCGACCAACCGATAACATCTTTTAGTATCACCCAACTAGTGGACTAATGCAAATCCTGCATTTTGATTGGCTACGCTACTAGAGGACTATTAGTAATAGTCCTCGAGTAGCGGAAAGCGTCACGCTTTCTTTCGTTTTATTCCCAAATAAATATTTCTTCAATTTGCATTTGCTAACTTTATTATCGCCTTTTCTGTCCGACTAGGTGGGTGATACTAAAACAATTAGACCCTTCGCCCGCAAGGGCTACGGGTCTAATTGTTAAATAACATATGACGGCCATATTCCCGTTAGGAGCTTTATCGTTGCTCAAATTAGTACAGAGCTTTGTGTTCGTCTATGGTGGATTGACAAATCATCCACATGCGCGTAAAGTACCACACCTTGTATAGTGCGTCCGCAACTGACCCTCGGATTGGGTACTTTTGTTGCGAAACAAGCATAAACAAAAGAGAAGTGAGGAATACTGTTCGTTTATTATACGCTTTTGTCCATTAGTGTCAATAGTTTTCCTCGATAACACCGCCAGCGGGTACTTCAAGCGAATGAAAAGGAAATTAAACAACCTGCGTCACGCTGATGGAATGACGTGCGTGACGGAAATGTGCACATGCAAGTCTTGCGAGAGGGATTTCTGCTATTGCTGCACATGTTTACGCAAGTTAGAAATTAAATGG
Source organism: Montipora capricornis (assembly GCF_036669925.1). Taxonomy (NCBI): domain Eukaryota; kingdom Metazoa; phylum Cnidaria; class Anthozoa; order Scleractinia; family Acroporidae; genus Montipora; species Montipora capricornis. Next base: position 59,147,090 of record NC_090885.1, read on the forward strand.
ATAATTTTTTCGAATTTATGACACGTGAAATAAGATTGATTGTCATGTTAAGTTGTTGTGGGTACAGCATGTTGATTCCAAACCACTGGGAAAACACACCTCGAACGGGTGGTTCCAAACCGCGCCAAGATGGGCTTCTGATACTTATTCGTCGTGTTACACGTACATCACCAGTTTGAACCATTTTCTTCCCGTGTTGCGAGTTCTGGACTCACAACGCTTACACGTATGTCGAGAAACGTACCTCATTAGATGCATGCCCAATTTAGACATCCTGCGTAGTGTAAGAAATTGCGCAGAGAATCGCTGATAAAATACACGCGTTGGCAGCGTAAGCTAATAACCAAAGCGGAGCTCCTGCGTTATATTTTACTTACAATCAGTTAAGCTGGGTTGAGCCTGCGATCCAATGGAAAACCAATACAAGTCAGCAGTCAAGTTTTAAAAAAAGTTGACCGCGATGGGTCCGCGATATCGTTACGTGATACTGGTCTGCGGGTACCCTGTTTTGACAGGTGTCAATTAACCATAACATGAATGTCCAATATCAAACATGTTCCCACCAAAAACGCGTGTTGCACCACCGAATTTCACAATGGCGAAATGGAGGGGCAGTGGACGTAAAGTCGTACGGTGAGTCGTTAACCAAATTCGATGAATTAAAATTCTGCTTAAAACAATGAACATTATTTCGAGGCTCAGGGGAATAAACTCATACAAATCCTTATTTTTATTCCCCACCTTGCATACGGCGGCTGCGCCCGTAGTACGAGCGGCAGTCAAAACTTAACTGTCCTACCGAAACGACACGATAATAGACTTTTCCTTCAAAGGTAATAAAATTAAAGGCAATGCTAAAGTTGCCTTGGCCTCTTCTATTACTTTGTTCAAAATAACGCAACTGTTACCCTACCTGGCGACACTCCACGAACTACGAGCGATTTGCCATGCCGGAAACCGGTGACCTATTTTTTGACGCCAAATTGCAAGCTTGGAGACACAAAATGTTTCGTATTTTTCACTTCGAAAATTGTAAGTCCCTTTTCCTCAATATTTAATGCCATATCCAGTGAGGTAAATGGCCTTATTCCAATGCTATTCCTGTTAACTTTCATTGAAGTCAGGACAGTAAAGTTTTTCCCCCCTGCTGAATCCTGATTGGTCAATTCAAATTTCAGGCGCGCCAGCCGTAAGCAAGCAGAGCCTCGAAATCATGTTCATTGTTTTAAGTTGAATTCCAATATATCGAAGTTGGTCTAGGCCTTGGCGGATTGTGCTAGCATAATTTTATGGCATAATTGGATGAAGTACTTAGTTACTAGGCCTCTTTTGGCGAATTCTGCGTGCGCGGTTAATATTTTGGAAGAGTCTGGTACTCTGGTTTCCATCCGGCTTCACGTGGGGACGGTAAGCTAGCATAACTGCCATACAACTCCAACATTTGGTGTCGTTATTGCGCACTTATATGTACAGAATCTATGTCATTTTGTGAGCATAATGTCGGAAATCAGAAGCATAATTTGGGAATTCTGGCATAATTTTGATATAATTTGGCAAACTTTCGATCACTGCTAGTTATGCACTTTTAGGAGCACAATCCGCCAAGGCCTAAGTTGGTCTATTAGCGAGTGGGAGGCGCAGTGGCCTCATGGTTAGTGTGCTCGACTCCGGATCGAGTGGTCCGGG
>NC_090885.1:59158775-59166275 GCF_036669925.1 Montipora capricornis
TTCAAAACTTATTATTTCCTGAAAAAAAAAACAAAAAATGAAACAAGTTTTGCTGTAAACATTTCTTCGGTTTTAAAGCTATAGTTGAGTTCAGTAGGAGAAAAAGTTCCCCGGACAGTGATCTATGCAAAATAGAAATGGTGTCGTAGCTCTTCCTATGCACAATTTGGCGATATTGGCGATATTGTCTCTGTATTTATTCCCTACATTGTTTTTTTGAACATTCGTGAAGTCCGTTTAGGAAGCTACGACTCTCCCGAAAAGCGCCCAGTCAGCGACATAACGCTTTCATATGATCAGCTGTCAGAAAAGCTTTTCTCTCTTCCGGTGCCATTGGTTAGAACGCGTGACATCATTCGGAAACTGATATCCCAATACTTCTTTTCACAGAAATGTGCGTTGAAAAAATACCAACCTTAACACAACAGTTTTGTTGGGTGTGGCGTTCATAAAATTGAAGATCAGCAGCACAACAGCGCCAAAGAGAAACGGAATAAGATTCTTGCAATCTCTGTCACAAGTGCCTTGTTTTGCAGAGCCATAGAGTTTGGACTTGTCAGAGGAAGGGATGCAACGGCAGGTCTCAAACCACTGCAGCAAAAAATAATAAATAACTAAATAATTACTTAAAAATAAAACAGAAAATTAAGCGGATTAGCAACTAGTTTACGCTTACTAGAGCTTTCGCGAGAAGAAAAATCGTCACGTTGGAGTTTCTCGAGGCGCAGGAAAGGGAACTCAAGCGAAATCCAAAAGATGGCGATGTTTAAATCAAATTTCCTGTGATACAATTTCGGTAAAAAAAATGGTCAAGTGCTATTTTCTTTGTTTCGTTTGATCAATGACAAGATCGCGCGAGTTTTAAAGCAAGTTATACTTCTCCGGTGAAGAATTCCTCCCAATAGGGGGGCACAGTTGTGCTAGAGGTAAGGGTGTTATTCGAATACAACATAACGAGTTTGAAAATCATGTAATAGTTCAGTAAAATTAAACACTCGCCCTTTGAAGAGCTAGTAAGTTGGTCTTCCCTCCTTTTCCATATTCATCCTCCCCTCGTAACGTACAGCCAGCATAACAAGGCGAAAAGTAAGATATCTGATCCTCTCCACACACGGGGTCATATTCAGTACTGCTACAGTGACATAACGAGTTGCATTGTGATGATTTGCTTAATTCTTCGAGGGTTCTATAAATGGCAAAAGAACAGGCAAGGATAATGAAAAGAAAGTTAATTAGTTGAACAACTCAAAGGAGTAGTGTCATGTTACTTTATTCAAACTTCAAAGCACATAAAGACTTCTTTGCATCAATGAAGACCAACAGTTTTGTTGCCAATATCCTGCGTGGATAGCGGTATTGTAAATGCGCGGAATAAAGAGGCCCTGACAGTGGGGGGGGGGAGGGGGGGAGGGGGGCCGTGTCGCTTGTCTGAATTTTAAAATCACTCGTGTCGGGGTTTAATCGGATCATTCTCGGCGGCCTTGACGTCACTGTCGGAATTTTGCTGGGAAAGGATGTCTTTTGTCGGAATACTTTTCGGGCCATGTCGCTAGTCGGAATTTACACTGTCAGGGCCTCAATAAAGTTTTGGCGGGGGAGCCGTTAATCGCAAGCGGGCGAAGCCGCGAGAAATACCGCCTGCCATAGAACTTGGGTTTTTGGAATGCCGCCCACGTTTATCACCTCACTGACCTCAACTGATCCCAATTAAACTAACCAATTTGAACATGCTTCTCGGCAGAGTTGAATGCAGAAAATTTGTGCGGTAAACAGAAAACTCTACTTAAATTATAGATAGTTTTATCCGAATGGCCGTAAATTGATTCGCACTGTTCTTTCGAAGTTTAGAGACGTTCAGTCCTTTGAAGGTTTCAGTGAGTTGTCACGAATGTTATACGTTTAAACGTGTGAGCTAGAGTACTAATTTAGATTTTTACTCAGTTTTGACCTAAAAACAGTAAATTTACATGTAGCATGCACGGTGCTCCTTTAAGTACTAATTAAGTAATTTAGACTGTTTACCCAATTTTGATTTATAAATTTTGACCTAAAAACAGAAAATTTAGCATGACATTGCCCCTTTACTTGTAACCAGTTGCAAGGAAGCTACAACCGCGTGATTGCGCTACACATCAAGTTGCTATAGCAACTGAGCTGTATTGACAAGCGGGGAGCTGGTCAAATGCAAGTGCCGTTTTGATCTCATGGTAACAAAAAATGACAGATTTAGTCAAAGAATTCGCAACGCAAGAGAGAAAAAAGAACTCTTGCATGATTTGCTTATTTCTACAAGGGTTCTGTAAATTCGTCACGCAAGAGAGAGGAACTTTACAATGCCTGAGTTTTTTGGTGACGTCAAATGAAGAAGATAGGGGAACAGGGGTAGCGCAGCGGTGAGAGCACTCGCCTCCCACCAATGAGGCCCGGGTTCGATTCCCGGCGTCATGATCATAACTGGGTTGAGTTCGCTGTTGATTCTCTCCTTGCTCCAAGGTTTTTCTCCGGTTTTCTCAGAAAACGCCAACACTGCCAAATTCCAATTCGTAAACCGTGGATAAACAAACAAACAAACAAATAACCGTGCCATTCACAGCCGACCTTTCGAAATTCCGACGCCCAAATTGTAAAATATGTTCTTTTGGTGTGAAGATTCATTTTATCAACGAAAAATATTCGAGTTCGGGTGAATCTTACAGCTGACTGCGTGTATTGGCTCAGCGTTTATTATTGGCTTATTCGCTCGTTTGTGTCTGTGGTGACAAGGCTAAGGTACACTTCTTTGACTACTAGCTTTGCGTTAGTCAATTCAAAACTACTGAAAAAAGATCACTGAATCAAAATTTTGGTCAAAATCATAGAGCGACTAAGCGACAGTGTTTTGAAAACTGCGATCCACTGTTTGTGCGTAGATAACATAAAGGAATGAAACCGGATTCTTTGAAAACCGATACAGGAGGCAACTACATTGACAAAAGTGGTTTGTCTTTGGTTTGCATTCAAAGAGAGCATTTTACTTTGAGACATTCTTTCAGTTTTGTGTACAACGCTTTATGATTGACTGGTCCGCAAAAAACAAGTTCGCTGGATCTTCTGCGTCTCTTATCAGTGGCAATTAACAGCCTACCCAGTTTACCTGTTGTTGTAACTGTAAGGATGACTAATACCAGCAAGCAGTGTGGTCTTACATCCGGGAATCAGGAAAGTTAACACGGCCCAGGTCCCCATAAACTGAAAGATGAAGCAGTATTTGGCAGCTATCTTGCACGACTTTCGCACATCCACTCGCTTGACAAGGTAACTCCCAAGGAAAATACCGCCCGCGGTCCCTGGGATTATGACAATGCCGGAGAGGATTCCTGGTTGAAGAAAAAAATAAAATAAAATTAGGCCATTCTGAAGTAGTTTCTTTTTCGCAATGCACCCGTAACTGTGTAGTCTCAACACCACCCGGCTCAGTCTGCAATAGATTATTTTCAAATGGGAGGCCTTTCCAATTGTGCAAATCACTTTCCCGTAATTAAGAACGAGGGTCAACAAATTTGTTTTCGAGATACAAGTGTTTAAAGACTAAAGACATGGTTAGGGTGGTTTTAGATGCCTTTACTGTGGCCATGGTAACCTATTACATCGCATCTGCGAAACCATCTTGATAAGGAGTTATTGGTGGTTCACATGGTACCATAACATTGTCGTTGCGTGAAGTAGACTGAATCCTTCTAAATAATACAGTTTCTTGAAAGTGTTGAAACTGGCTTGAGCCTCCTTAATTAAGGAAAAGTAACAACGTGCTACAGCATGGATCACACAAGCGACGCTAACCACCGCAACGCAAAACGCAAGCCCCAACGCAAAAAATGGATTTTTTTTTTCATTGTCTTGCACTTCCATTTTCGATTGCGTTTAGATGTGAACGTGGGCAACGCAACGCAACAATACTAGTTCCATGCCACCGCGGTTAAAGTTGAAACCACGAAGGACGTCAGCGTCACCCGACAATGGTAGAACGTTTGCGTTCTACGAGAAAGCGCCGCTTGCTCTTAAACTTGAATTTGGGTCGCGTGTATTATCCAGGCTGACCTTTCGGCACAACTCACAAACCTGCTGTCGAAGAAGACTTTCCAAACTGCGACTGAATAAACTTGGATACAAAGGGTCCCAGACCGGTTGCTATGAGTGTGGTGCAACAAAAAGCACACGTGTTTAGCATGAAAGTTTTGTTGGTCAGAAGAGCTTTAGTAGCGGGTAAAATGTCCTTCAGTCGACCTTGAATGTGTTCGTCGCGCGGGGGTAAAAGACCTTCTTTGATTGCGGCCATTCTTCTTTCCTGGGCACCTGGCATCTCTTTTGGGTAGCCAAGCAGGGCTACGGACGTACATAACAAAAGGAGACCCCCGAAAAAGTATCCGAGCCACCAAGCCCCGATCCAGCGGGGATCGTCAGGTGTTATGTCAACTCCAGGGGGCTGGGAAAGAAAGAACTATTTGGTGAGATCAAAGCTCTGTAGCAACGTCAAAGACCCTGAATTCAAAGGACTCTAAAACTTACCTGAATGAGGTCCACCCAAACGTTCAGCAGTGACCCTCCAGCCACGTACCCGATTCCTGGTCCGAAAAAGGTAGCTATGAACCAGACCCCTAGATACATGGGTGCTACCTTGGGGCTCACATTCTCGTCAATGTAGGCTGGACCGAGCGTAAACAACGGAGTTGTTCCGGCGCCTAGCAGAAGTTTAGCCCCAATAAACACAAGCATATACTTCCAAGCCGTGTGGCCTTTAGCTTCTGCGCAGGTTTCTACAGTGCTGGGAATTCCTGTGCTATTAAATAAGCAAAGGTCTCCTGTTGCAGTATTTTGAAATTCTAATGGTGTGTACTTGCCGACAAGGAGATGAGGTAGAGCGAACAGTAGACATCCCAGGCTCGTAACCATGGCTCCTATGCCAAGCCACCGAGCCTTGTTCCTGTGGCCTCCAAAGTAACTAATGAAAATGATCAGGAGAAGAGCGGACACGTCATTGGCTGCAATGATCATACCACTTTGCTTGCTACTGAGTTTGAAGCGTTTTTCTAGTGAAGTGAGACCCGCTGCTGTCAATCCTGTAGCTATCATTCCTAAAGACAAAGGAAAGCATTTGTTAACTGCGGTTAGCCATAGTACCAGCGGTTTTCAATGAAATGCCGTGAAAAAAAACATCAACTAATCACGGCAGGGCAATGGGATACAAAATGAACTGATCGAGAATCGACAAGAAAAGAGAACTGACAAGAAATGCAGATGATGTTACTCGCAACGACTTTGAACATTACCAGAAAGCGTTTTAAATTTGACGACAACCCACCCGCTAAAATATGGTGCCAGCTGTTCGCGACGAAGTTAAACCGAGCCTTACATATATGTCATCTACCAATATACAGCGTTGTGGTTAGGATTAGAGTCTGGGTGACTATGGTTATGGCGTCATTTATGAACCTGAGCTTACTTAGTGAAGGAATAGCATTATGGCCAACTTTACACTGGCACAAAAATCTGGCACGGCACTCCGAAATCTCGGTACCGTACCTACGCTTTTCGAGCACGGCACGTGTGTGAACAGAACAAACAGAAGGCAAATTAGGCACCCGTGCCAGAAATTATATGGGGTGCTGAGCAAATCTCGGCACTCAAAATATTGGTACCGATTTTGGAGAGCCGTGTCAATTTGTACGTGTGTAAAAGGGGTTTATATTTCTTGACGTATGTCATTTTTTAAAGTGCCCCTGTGATAAAAAAAATCACTTCCTTTGTTTCTTCAGATTTTGAAAGTGTGTTTGTCTGACTGGCAAATCAAGACACCGATAAAACGTTACGTGGATGAGCTTCATTGAAGCCCATAAAACACTACTCGTTAGAATTTTTAAATACAGAATGGTAACGAGGCCCGCCTTATTTTCTTGTATGCTCACACTTTGCACCATTGAATGACTCCAGAGGTACACGCTTTTTGTGAAATGTTCTTTGCGCAGTTAAAAAAAAAAACTCGATAAAACACTCTTGCTCGTTTGTTAAACAGTAATTATAATAAGGCACTTCCCTGCAAGGGAGCTCTCAAAAATGATTATTGCCCTGAATTTCGCTCGGCGCCGCCATCTTGAATAATGGTGACGTGTTACGGTTGCCGTTTGTTCACAGTTAATCGAGGGACTGGTTGCGAAAGCTTAAAACCTTCAAAAGCGAAAACCATGTTGTCGCAACCGATGTTGAATTGACCGTGACAGTGCACAATCTTTTGCTCTCGCTTCACACGGGTTCGCAAATTAGTTGTGCATAATTTAATCGAAAGATTTGATTGGTTATCTTCTCGAAAAAAGGTGTGTTTTGTGCAAAAAATACAGACAAAAAACCATCTTCCTGCATTATTATACATGTTAAATGTGTGAGATCATTCTGTACCAGGAAGGCCTTGTATTCCAACTTCTGTATACCTCAAAAAACATATTGCCACACCACGGCAGCTCACCTTGCATAAAAGAATAAATAGTGAGAAACACAAGAAACCATTTAGGCGTATTGAGCTTCTGAAGAAACTCGGGTCGATACGATCTCCAACCACACAGCAGATCCCTTTCATTGGGCTTTTCATCGTCCAACTCCATCTTTAGCAGCAAACGGGTTTAAGTATTTTGTTCAATCCAACGGTACGCCAAAATTTAGAAAGAAAGCATGGCCCTAAAAAAAATAAAAGAGTTAAAAGCTGAATAAAATAATCCAAGTGACCAGTTAGATTTTGATAACTGACGGGGCGATGTATACTCTGCTAAAATTTCAAGTTCAATGCATGCGCATCTAGATTTGGATACGTCATATGCGCAAATGACGATCGCACACCTCGTGATTGTTTTGCACTAACACGCGGATTTTTGGCAAGGGACATTTTTAGTAATAATCTCTCGGCAAATGTCAACAAATTCAAGATTTTCACTAATCAAGTTTCTATGACGTCATCACCTTTCTATTTTTAGCCACATTTCACAAGCTTCATACTTCCGATGGACGTTCATTACATAAATGAATTGCCTTTTATGGTATCTCGGCTCGTGCGGTGATTCAACCCTCCAAAGTTTTCCCAATGAGGTGAACACGCTTCATTTAACAAATAAAGAAGCCTCGCTTGTGATCGGTTCTGTGTTGTAAAGCACGTAGGAAGCGGATAGAGCTACTACTAGAGCACGGCTTCCCGTAAGTGCGTTACAACAGAACAGATCACAGGCGAGCCTTCTTTTTTGTTTTTTGATCAATTATTACTCCTAGTTTTAATCTAAAACCACTCGAACCAATTTATTCATTGCACGAGATGAATGAGATCATCGGGAATAAGCGAGAGACTTACGATAGCGCAAAGTTAGATTTTGAGGTGACCTTTAAGATCTACGACATCGACGCCATCCCTATAACACTATACATGGCACCCTGAAGTGAATTTAAGTCTGTTCGCGTAGAGGCTCCATAAAATATGTCCTTCAC
>NC_090885.1:59176275-59193775 GCF_036669925.1 Montipora capricornis
GTTGAGAAACCTCCCAATATAAATAATACCTTTCAAAGACATCTCTTTAACACAAACCAGAAGCGTTGTTGAATTCATTTTTGCTTCAACACCAGAACCGTCTATCAAAATAGCTGGGTTCTTGTTAAGAGCCGGTAACCGGTTATTTTTACCGGCTGTTCAAGTAAATGTTACCGGCTGTTTCACTGAAATATTTAACGAAATTATCCAATGAATGTTCGTCTGTTCAAAGGTGAAATTACATTGAGTTTATGAGAAAAAATTGCTTTCCCCCTCCAACCAATCCTGTGAAGATATCTGGCACATGTTATCGCTTCGAAAATATAACATTTGTTAAAGCCATCCAGCTTGATTTTGCCAACTCATCCCTCGAAACGATGTCCGCCATGTTTCCTTCCCATTCCTCCCGCGACCAGGGGAAACCCCCCATAACCATTATTAAAAAGTAAAAAGTAAAGTAAAGTAACCATATTTAACGTCGGTAACTCGTAACAGTAATTCAACTGACAAAAGTTCGACGGTGCGCTCATTTAACTCCCCCCTCTCCATCAGTGCTCCATTTTACGGGTATTTAAAGCTACTTAGCTACACGGAAAGGAAAGAAGTCGAAACAAGGATGCGAGAACCGGGGAATCGAACTCAAGACCTCTTTGCACCAAGGCCGCGTACTAACCGACTGTGCCATTCTTCCTCCTTACTAAACGTTTACAACATGGCATCCACGCGTGGAAAACGACAGAAAGGTCTTTCGGAGTTTAGTTTTCAACCAAAGCGTCAGAAAAGCGGTGGTGAGTGAAAATCAATGAAATAGCATAACCTACTTTCCTTTTGCTGGGTATTAAATTCATTTAGCAGGTGCTGGCACGCGACAGCGATCGATACGAACGTCAAGTTAAGACTTGAGCTCGCTAACCCGAGCAGGGGCAGGTAACAAAGTTACCTGCTATTTTTGGTTTTTTACCTACTGTGCAAAAACTTAGGAAGAACCCTGAACTAGACGCATGTTTTAACTATTGGAGGGTGATGTGAAGTGCTAGATTTCTACCCATGTAGAAACGTTTCCAAAAACGTAACCCTCCTTGGTCCTCCTTGTACCAGACGCCATGCTTGTTTGTTTGTTTGAAAAAGGCGCCAAGCACTTACCTTTTAAGGTAACTGATTGGACACGACATGACACGTGTTTCAAGGCGAACAAACAGTGTGTCGCCGATAGAACACAGATCATCTCAGACACACGTTTTCATTAAAAATTGTCTTAGTCGAAAGTGTCGTAATGGTCGGGAAAGTGGGAGCAGATTCAACTTTCCCGATCACCCAGACCCTGTGCGGCAGATCGCCGGAGACAAATGTTTCCGTATGTCTGCGACGTGGGCGCACACCTCTCGGCGAGCGCGTCGCACACCGATCGCAGACCGTTGCAGATCATACCAGGCTTTACTGACAGTTACTGAGGATTGTTTTAGAATCGGATTTTAAGCTAAAATTAAGTGTTAAAAAGAAAAAAAAAACTAGAAGGAGGTAGCAAAGCTTGTTGAAGGTCAAAAGAAAAACCGGTTATTTCTAACAGTGTGATTTAGACCCAAACGCCCCATATACAAAACAAGCGCCGAACGAAATCTGCGGTGACGAACATAATACAAGAAAGCACAAGCCAACGATTTTGTATCTGTATTTGCATTTTTCTTGGATAATGAGTTCCTAGAAACACATTCTTGTAAAACAATAACATTATTTCAATTAACTGGGGAAATAGAGCTAAAAAGGCATTACCTTGATTTTTGCTCGTTCCTTACAAAGGCCTGGTAGTCAAAGTCGGCAACTCTGGTAGGGGTTTGCCGAATCGAAACGAACACAAGAAGCACAAGCACAGCTGAATCACAAACCTGTAAAATGAAGGACAATGCAAGTACATTTTATCTTCAACCCAATAAATTGATAAATTGAAGTGATTTACACTTTTTTTAGTAAAGGCAGAAGTACTCGGGCAGTCAAGTAAAAAACTGAAGCGTTGCAATGAATAAGTGAAACTTTCATTGCCCACAAGCATGAACGTACTTTTTTTTCCATTTCTGGGATGCACTGTATGCATAGCTCAATGTCGTGCCAGTTTGAAATTCAATTTATTTTCACTTTCAATTTTACTTAATAAGAGAAATTACAATTCCAGATAAGCTAGCGTTGACGCTAATTTGGAACGAAACCACTCCATTCAAGCAAATTTGGTTGCCAAACATACCGTCCTTTTACGCTCCTTTTTTACGTAAAACAAAGCACAAAAAAAAGCTTATCAACAGAAAAATTTCCAGTCGTTGGAATATTCTTTGAAGAAATAGCGTTTCGTATTTCTTGTCTAAAATACGACACGACACGTTGTTCGAGGCGGGATCTGTTTTTAATTGCTAATGTAAATAGTTGCAAAATTGATAAACTTTATTTGCATTTTGTTGGGAAAGGAAAACGCCAATTTACAGTTCCATAATTGCGTTTTCAAGAAAAGATACTTGGGCAAATAGGTAAATTCGAAGTTGGTATTGAACTCTATTCAATCAATGACAATATGTCGAAAAAACGAGGCTCCGTTGACAAATGCCACGTGATGCCATGGAAACCAATGAAACGTCACAAGAACGGACCAAGTGCATTAAACAAAGTTAACCTGTACATTCTCAGGAGGACACAAAATGAAAGCGAGGTTTTAGATTCTCAAGCTAAGGCTCACCAATATCTGCGACTATGAAAGAAAACTCGGATACAAAAAAAACTGGTATTTCTTAACGATCTCGGCAATCAGTCTCCTTCATAAGTTGCCACCAACAAATTCCGCGCTCTTTCTTTCCGTGGAGCAAAGATTCCTAAAATTTTACGCTTAAGGATTAACACGATTCCTCGAAACAACCAGTTGTTATAGAACTGAGAGAGCTAAAATAGAGACAACTCAGCTACCTGTTAATGCTCTTCACCGCAATTCTTCATCCACGACAAGCCTTGAAAAACTAACGAACCTTTGAAGTAGTCATACGCCGAATCACCTCGTTTCCCGTACAGCCGTGTATTTGCTCGGATATCGCGTATGACTTTTTCGCGAACGCTTCAAACGTTTGAAAGTGTAACGAAATATTCAAAACAAGTCTGATATAGACTCTTCACTGGCAGGTACATCTATTATTGAAGACAAACATAAGAGCTAAATTCACCAAGCCAAAACCAACCACAATCCGAATGACTGAACACTGGCAAAGTTTGGTTCGGTTCAGGTCAATATCGCTGGCAGCAAATCCAAAGCACTGAATTCGACAAAACAATGCCATGCCTACTCCTAACGAATATTGTGTTGCTTCACGATAAATCTACCTTGATTAAGAGCACTTTATCACAACACGCGCGATGTCTCACGCGTGTGTTTGACTTCTCTTCAAAATATTCACACTCAAACAACAAAGAAACATACATGAAGAAAACTGGCTGAATTTGAGCTAGCACGAGCTCCAAACTTTGAAAGGGGTCTTGAAAGGACGAGCGGAGTTAAAGACAAGTCGAGTTGCTGAGGATTCCGCAAAGAAATCTTTCGCCGCCGTTGACAATCGCTGAGTAAAAACAAATCGTCTTAATACTCTAGATTGAGCTTGATTTATTTTGGGGAGGATTAGGTAAAACAGTTACATCATATAATACATTGCATCTAATAAATACACAGCTGAGTTTGCCATTCAGTTTTTCGCTTAAGAAACAAAGTGAATGGTAAAATCTAAAATGTAATTTGCATATTCTCTCAACTCTTCCGTGCAAAAATTATTTGTAATAAATCTTTCCTAATTGATAATGCTCAATCTTGAAAGTGGTTGCGTTTCTATGAGAAACTCCTGTCGTGGATATTCTGCTTCGCCAAAGTGCCATTATTTTACATTCAGCTTTTAAGGTTAAATTATGTTAGTTGTGGATGATGTTACCAACATTGCACAACCCGAAAAACATGGATTACATGTAATCGCGCCACAGTTGCGATAGCTACGTTTCGTCGCTTCTGAAGCTTGCTTTTCCAAACCGCGCAAGAACGCGAGACACACTCGCGCGAAGTTCAATACGCGCAAGGCAGGAAGAAAGCTTGTAGAAGAAACGACGTCCCCTCACGTCCCGTGCTTGGCTCTTGCAGTTCGTACTGGGATAAATAAATGACTGGTTATACTTCGACAAAAAAAACCCCGCAGTCTTGCATTTTCGTGCCAACAAACAAAAATTACGTTTGATTAGGATTCGGAACCATCGTGGCAATAATGTTAATGTTGATATCGAGATAAGCACTCTCTCGCGGTCAAAAGTGCTTCATATTCTTCTTAAGGCCATTATTACAATGGAAAGCAGATTTGTTTCGTGCTTCTCTTCCAAGCCTAAACCTATATCTCAACAATTCACCATTAACGGCAGGTGTTGATTTCCCAAATAATTAAAGCAAAAATGCCCATATGTCTATGTTTCTAGAGAATATTTTTAATGTGTTCTCAACACCTATCACTCATGCCGAGACAGTCAAAATATTGAGTGTTGTATTTACCACTGTCACTATTGAGTTGACCTAAATACCCACTCTTCGTGTATGATTTTCAACTGGTTTTCAAGCTCCTTAAATTTCACATCCGTCGTGTAAAGTTAACACAAAAATCGGATATGACAAGTCCGACTGATGTTTTCGTGCTGCACAGACCCAAAGAGATTAAATGTTGTATTACTAACAGTAGTATATTGGCACAGTGTTTTTATCACTGGGACAATCTCAATACATATATATCTTTGACCTTTAACTTTGCAGGCTATATTTAGATGGATGGTTTTATCTCACGTGCTGACAGAGTAAAACGCTGGGAATATTTAGCCTGCGTCTCTGGCAGTAGTGTTCGCGCGAGGCAAATTAACCCTTTAAGCCCCGAGGGGTTCCCCATTGACGAGTAAAATCGTCTGGCGTTAGACAGAGTAAAATCTATAAGTGCCATTTGGCACTATCGGGGCTGAAAGGGTTAAACGGGGACATAGTTTTTTCACGCTGTTAGCTTAACCCTTTAAGCCCCGAGGGGTTCCCCATTGACGAGTAAAATCGTCTGGCGTTAGACAGAGTAAAATCTATAAGTGCCATTTGGCACTATCGGGGCTGAAAGGGTTAAACGGGGACATAGTTTTTTCACGCTGTTAGCTTAACCCTTTAAGCCCCGAGGGGTTCCCCATTGACGAGTAAAATCGTCTGGCGTTAGACAGAGTAAAATCTGTAAGTGCCATTTGGCACTATCGGGGTTGAAAGGGTTAACCAGCGGCGAAGCCGCGCGGAAAATGGGAAGGAGACCTCTCCGTCCTCCGCGCGGCTTCGCCTCTCGATTTGCCTCGCGCGAACATTATTGCCAGCTACGCAGACTAAGTTTCTGGCCTTGAATTTCTTGTCTCTATGCGTCGATCCACACTGAGGACGAATTCTCTTTTTGTCCGGGCCAATTTGAATGAATTTGTCCGACTCAACAAAAATTATTTGCACTGGCGCATCCGCACTGCTTGTTTACAGCCTGTCAACACTTCAAAAAAAAAAAAGCAACTGAAAAAATCCGAACTTGTCAATGACGCCTGTCATGAAAACAAAAGAACGTAACACGGACAAAAAAATTGTAAGGGTTCGAGGCAGGACAGTGGCTCGTTTGATAAATTTGTCAGAGTCAAATTATTGTCCTTGCAGGACAAACCATCCTCGCTGATGAAAGTTATGTGTTGCCAGGTTTTTTGGCTAAACAAACTGTTTTTTTCCTCAATGCGGAACGACCCTATAAACTTGACCAGTATTACATAGGCTTGGTGAGTTTCTTTTGATAGAGACCCATAAAATAGAACAGTTACTATCATTTAGCCACTAAAGTCTAGTGAGTGTTGAGCTTATTAATACAGGTGCCTTGGATACAAATTTTAAGCCCATTTGTCTGGGGCACCCAATGATACGTAATCTTCGGTGAAAAATGTGTTCGGGAGAGTCAAACTGTTCTAAGAATTTAGGTTCTACGGTACCAAACAGCTATACAGAATTCTGTACTAAAACATCACCTAAAAATTTTGCAATCAGGGAAAAGTAGTCCCTTACGTTTTCGGAAGGGATATTTTTGCAATTATTGGCACTTAAAAAGGTCACCTAGCACAGCAGTTTCGTATGAGCAACTGGTTCGCTGGGAAGTTCTTAGAAGGCCACCGACAGCTAGCAATTTCTGAAATGAAGATATCATTCCCTATAATTTCCGGCCACTTCAATTTTCAGCTAAGATCTCTGAACAGATAAAATTCTTCTACGTGATAAAAACTTCTCAGTTCTTATACATGAGAAAAGTACCTCAAAGGCTTTTGGATTATTAGACCCTTCTCCAAAATGGCGGCAACGAATTTGAATGAGTTAAACTTGAACTGAATGAAAAATTGATACCAGAAATACAAAGACCACCTTTACTTTACTAACCCTGCAAAGTTTCAGCGTATTAGGTGTTATATCAGCTGAGAAAATGTAACTTGAAATTTGACAAATTTTCAGACGTTTGTATGACTGGGGGTATACGTCATACCTGCACCTGGGAGTATACGTCATCCCCAACCATACAACCGTGTGTAAATTTTTCATTTTTCAACTCGCATTTTCTCAGCTGATATTACGCCTGATATGCCGAAACTTTGCAGGGTTACTAAAGTAACGGTGCTCTTTCTATTTCTGGTATTAGTTTGTAAATTTAACCTATTTAAATTTTCGGCCGCCATTTCGGAAAAGGTTCTATTTACTCTTTGGGTGCCCTGGATTCATAGACGTCTTTCAAAATCGCAGTCAAATAAAACTTCCTTCTGTTTTAATGCTAATAAGCCTTTCTAGCCTCACTACGACGAGCAAATTTCAAAAGAATATTTGCTTCAAAATGAGGGCAGTAGGTCTAGTTGACATAAACACAAATGATTGTAATCATGGTCACCATTTATGAAAGGGGTTTAGCTCTCAGGCAATTCCTTTAGTCGTGCCAATCATCCCTTAATTCATACTTTTATATTATCTTTTGCGCTGTGATTTCCTCTACATTCTTAAATCTACTGTAGTCCCTAACTTCTACTGGGTGGCTATCATTTTCATTGTAAACAAAAATGTAACATTGCACTTTATTAGATTTCAATTATTCATTGTTAGGTGTTCCTGATTGGTTGGGCTCCTGTAGCCAGCTGGAACACATGGCATAATAATAAAGTAACTCTTCTTCATTCATTCTTATTATATTCATGGCCGTCACAATGCATGCAACATTCAACAAAAAAACCAATTCAGAAATTTACTTTCAGCCTTTTTCATCTCTATAGCTGTTAAGTAACTAAGCCTGGGTACTCTTACAATGTAGCATAAGACTCATGTTTTCTGAGGGACTCCTTACCAATTTTTTTTTTTCAATTTTAGTTACTGTATGTACTACGTAGTGTATGGGAGGCGTGGTGGCCTCATGGTTAGAGTGTTCGACTCCGGATCAAGTGGTCCAGGTTTGGGTCCTGGCCGGGGACATTGTGTTGTGTTCTTGGGCAACACACTTTACTCTCACGGTGCCTCTCTCTACCCAGATGTATAAATGGGTACCAGGGAAATGCTGGGGGTAACCCTGCCCTGGACCAGCATCCCATCCAGGGGGGAGTAGAAATACTCCTAGTTGCTTCATGCTATGGAAACCAGAGCTAAGTGCCGGCCTGATGGGCCTTCTGGCTTGTAAGCAGAGACTTTACCTTTATCTTACGTAGTGTACATGTATGTGCTGAAATGTTCCTTTGAAACACACATAATCATCGATCAATCCAATTTTTGTAAACCGGGCAAAATTCAAACCTAGCCCTTGGAGCAGGGATGGTACGGTGGGGAGAGCACTAGCCTGCCCTCCCTCCCATCCAATATAGTCAGATTCGATTCCCAGACTTGGGGTCACATGAAGGTTGCGTATGTTGGTTCTCTAAGTGCTCTGCTCCACGGGGTTATTCGCTAGGTATAACCAGTTTTCCCTTCCCCTCAAAATCCAACCACCAATTTGATATGAGTTGATTCAATTTGATTTCTTTACAGTGTCTCTAAAAACTGAACTACGGATATCGGATTTCCAGCATTCTTAATGGCTCACCAGGCACAGGCTATCAGTTCGTTTACCTGCTGTACCTGATATGGTCAAGGAAGGCGTCGGCAATAAAACCAGCTGAAGACATTTTTGCAGCTCTAAGAAAAATGGCAGACAAAAGCCGTTTTGGACTGGAATTTACCGAAGCAGAAATTGACGCTTTAGTGGAAGAGTCCTGGAGTTTTAATAAAACAATACTCTGGCTTGCAAGATATAAAATTATTATAACCAACTTGGTGATACGTGCCTCGTTGGTTATATATCACTTCATATCCCGCATGCCCTCACTGGAAAAATTTCAGAAACACTTGACAGATTTGCAGCAGGAACGCACGAAGTTTGAGGCGATAGAGTTATTTTCCACACTACTTTTTGGGTCAACTAAATTAATGAAAATGATCCAAATTCATGAAAAGTAACCCTGAGATCAACCATAATTTAAATATAACATGAGGTGCAGTACTCAGCAAGGCAGATCAGTTATGACAAAAAGAAACAATATAATGTATTATTGTGACCAACTTAGTAATTTAATCACATTTGATGCAAGGAACAGTTAAGATTTTGACGGCAAATTTTAACCCTCATAAAGCTATCCTTATTGAGCTTACTACCAACAATTATCTAGAATTGCCGAAACTGAGATTATTACATATCTGAGTTTTGGCCAATTCTTGGTTTTCATGTGATGTCATCAAAATTAAAAAATAAGGAATTATCAATCAATTTAGTTGGCTCTTACGTGACACGATATTAAAATGCCATCACATAGGTTTTATCCGTTGAGATTGTGCCAGCTGAACAGTCCTTGTATGAGAATAAGTACTCATATACATGTTATGAGCCCTCAGAAGACGACTACAGGCTTTTTATAGTAAAACTCGATGACATACGTTTTTGTAAGAGGGACACAAACATGGCGTCTCCATACAAAGCCTTATAAATTTGAGTAAAACATTTCTTTGAATATCTCCCGCACGAAACACCGCACAGACCTGAACCTTTGCGAGACTCTTTGAATGTTCATCTTCTTTTATCTCTTTGATTCTTGATTTCATTTGTTGAATGGCTTTGATGATGGTGTGACAGTGAAAACCGGCAATTCCGGTCCTTGAAATTTCCGGTCACAAGGTTTTAGTTCTAGATGCCACCGAAATAAATTCAGTGTTTGGCAAAACCGACCAAAAATTAAATTTAAAAAAACACAGAGATGCATTAGTGAAGAGCTCTTGCGCGTATTTACTTCTACAAATGAAATCAAACTTTGTCCACATGTACAGAAAAAGAAAAGGAAACCTGCGGCGAAACAGACCAGAACTCGTGATCTACCAACCATAAGAGCTGAGAACTCAAAACGTCGATACAACTGAACTCGTCTTCTCGGAATACAAAACAGACGATTTTACCCAAAAAAAAAACGTAATAAAAATGAAAAGGAAAAAAAAGGAAAGAAAGTTGTGAGCTCACCGGTAAGGAAGGGCAGAACTGAGGAAGCCAACTTGATTCTGTCATCTGCTCCAATTATGTCGTCAACATTTCCTATTACATTTAGCAGCTTTTGCCCTTGAAGTGAAGAAAAAGTGTGATAGCAATCGAACTAAAAAATACAAGATAACATTTTAAACTAACAATTTGAAGAAATTATCTCAGCAAGTTGAGCTAACATGAAAGGGAAATCAAATTTGATGAAAGACTCCTTTTCCTATGTTCATGTAAGCTTACTAAGCTTATATCCCGAGCACGGAATTGAAGACGCATTCTATATGCAACTCTACGCATTTGAATGTCTAGGTATTCAAGGACTCTGTACAATATAAGTTACCATGACAGACTTAATTAAGGATATCAGATGAGAAGCTATCGAACACTTCACCGATATAGCGAAGGCTGAAAGGAAACGTCTATGACATCGAAAATTATTGTAAGCTAAATACCCAACGACTATTTCGAGATGTTAATTGGTTTTACAAGCGAATAAACGATCAAGCTTACCACGATAACTTCTGGAAAAGTTGGCGAAAGAAACTTTTAAAATAAATTGCCTCCGGCTTTGGATTGATCGCGGAATAACTCTTCTTTGCCCTTTCCCTTTCAAAGCCGGCGACAGCTCAAAAACACAATTTGTTACCAGTCTTCCGTCTTGCCTCGTATTTCATTCCATTTGACATTACGTCATTAATTTATTAACTTATTTTACTTGAGAAAATTGAACTTTTTGCCACTCCGTGTTCTTCTGGGCCACCATAATGTTCCTCGTATTTCGCTGTTTGATTTTTAAATCATCAAAACAATTTTTTAAAACCTATTTTACTATTATCTGCATTTTATTATTTCAGAAAACGGACTATACTCGGACAACGCTAAGACAGACAACATAAATAAAGGGGTTTAGTTTCTAAAGAACCGATCTGTGGTGCTGCGTCGGTGAACGTTTCGAGCGTTTTAATTAATAAGCTACGTCGACGAAGGGCTAACGTTCGAAGCGTTCGTTTTCAAATTTCTCTACAATGGTGAACCCCGGGGGTCAAGCCACTGGCAGTTGATAATCACATCGTCTGTGCTAAGAAACTTATTGTTTCAAGAAAAAAAAATAACTTTGCAAATGATTGTCAAATTTTAAAACTTTTTGCCAATTTATGAATTAAAGTGGTTAATTAGAAATTTTCAGGTAAACTGGTCGATTAATTAATCCACTTTAATTTAATCTTTCTTTTATACAAGGTTAAAATTCATCAGGAATATGTGTAAAATAAATGAATTTATATGTGCTAAGACTACCAGCGAACTCCTTGAGGGAAGTACTGCTCTAGTCTTTATAAACACTATACTTGCTGGCCTTTTTAATTTCTTATACCTGTTGTTATTTAATTCCTACCCTGGTTGGCAGAGTTTTCCATAATTGATTTGAGGGAAATAAAAATCGAGAACCGTTGCCAATCGGGATATTTAATTCCAGTTTTAATACTGGACATCTGGACATGCGTTGCAGTCTAAAATGTAAAGGAAAGGATATATTGTTTTTGTGTCTACTGCAAAAGTGAACTCGCATAACAGATTCATGGGATTTGTGTAAGAAATAGAAAAACAAAACTAAACAACGATAACCAATGGGGTTTTTCAAGTAGTTAGCCATTTTAAAGTTGAATAGCGAACCTATCGGGACGGTATCCTGCGCGACAAACTTACTTTTGAGGTTGTTCAACTTGCGAAAATAAAAAAAGCGTTACTTATATTTGTCTTGGATATTATTACATGTGATATAGTTCACACACTTTTGCGACAATTCGACTGCATACTAAATATTTTATTAGCAGACGAAGCCAACTAGCCGTGAAATTCCGCAGGCATCGAGATTACTGCAGGAATTATCACCAGTTCAAAGGCGGATTTAGGGGTGGGCCCAGCGGGCCCCAGCCTCCCATTTTTTGTCCAGAAATTTTTTTCTTTTGTAAACGTCTGTCAGATGGTACTTCGAGCTTTGTTACTTAAATATATATTCGTTAAAATAAACATTGGTAATAAGAAATTTTATCGAACGTTGTTCGAATCCAGCAACGGCCCTTATAAACTACAATTGTAGCTTCAAACCAACAAACTGAAAATATTACAGGCGTCGTATTTTATTCCGTAAAAAGACGAGGGAGGCTGGATGCGAATGACTGTTACATACAGCTGCACCAGTGCAGGTAGGTAAAACAGGGGAGGTGGGGGGGGGGGGGGTGCTCTTCGTCCCACTTTTTCTGGAATTTCTGGATCCACCCCTGCAGTTTGGTTCTCCACAGGACTTTGTTCGAGAATTACTACTACTACCACTGCCACTACCACCACCACTACCTCCACTACTACTACTACTACTACTACTACTACTACCACTACTACTACTACCACTACTACTACTACTACTACTACTACTACTACTACTACTACTACTACTATTACTACTACTACTACTACTACTACTACTACTAATACTACTACTATTGCTACTACTACTACTACTACTACTACTACTACTACTACTACTACTACTACTACTACTATTACTACTACTACTACTACTACTACTACTAATACTACTACTACTGCTACTACTACTACTACTACTACTACTACTACTACTATTACTACTACTACTACTACTACTACTACTACTACTAATACTACTACTACTGCTACTACTACTACTACTACTACTACTAGTACTACTACTACTACTACTACTACTACTAATACTACTACTGTTGCTGCTGCTGCTGCTGCTGTGGACTTCGTTCGTAAACAGCTTAAAGATCTTAGCAACAACATCGGCAAGTGACCCAATACAATCATTATTCACGAGTCCAAAAATTGGCGAGCATCTTAAACTTCAGGAGAGGAAACCACCTGTTGTTGGCCGACAATGCGTTGTCTATCAATTTAAATATGATCTGTGATACAAGTTATATCGGCTACACTACTCGTGATCTCCATCAGCGAATTGAAGAACGGCAAAGCCTCCGCCGTTGCGGTGCACGTGTAAAAGGTTACCACGGAATTTCAAACTCCGAGCTTTTGAAACAGTTCTCCGTTTTGAACTGAGAATTGTCAGGGAAAGCTTGACTATCTAATCCGCGAAATTCTTTTCATCCGTGAGAGGAAGCTAAAGTTGAACACACAATCAGACTCAATTCGCTTGAAAGTACTTGTTTAGAACGCTTATTATACCCGATTCACATCAACTAAACAAGTTTAATTAAACCAGGTTTAACAAAATAAAAAATGAGCAACGGAAGGCTGAAAGACTGAATTTTGCGTAGGGTTCACGTAAGTTCTGTGTGTCTTCATTGTGTTGAATTTGGAGTCTACATTATTTCAGGTAGTAACTTGTATCAAGAAAACAATTTTAAACCATGTTTAACTAAACAGTTTTTAAACGTGTTTAAGCTTTGGTGTGAATACCGTATGTGAATTAATGGTGTGTGAATTAATCGCGCGCACTAATTCGTAATAACGATGACTTTATTTAAGTCTCAAGTCTCTTTACTGATGGAGGAGACTTAATGGAAACGCGTCGTTACAATGTGCAGTTTTTCGTACAACTTGTCTTGCAACGCCTTTGCGAGCTAGGTTGCACGAATCATTGCCCAGTGTAACATACCTTCAGCTGATACCTTGCAACGGCGAAGGACGTTGCGAGACCAGGGGCCCGTCTCTCGAAAGTCCCGAAACTTTACGGGCCATTTTCGGGTGTCACAATTCCCTTTGTATCTCAAGAACGGAGAGGATTTAAGTTGTCAAACGTCACAATCATTTTTCTTTTTGTTATCTTAAAAACATGTTAAAAGATCGGCTTTCCAAAACAATCGGTTGGCAGTTTCACTCATGGCTTTTAATTTCGGGCCCGAAAAGTTATCGGGACGTTCGAGAAACGGGCCCCAACGATGCGCTGTGTAATACAGTCTCACGTCCTGCAACTTGTATCGCAACGGTTTGCGGCACCAGCCAATGAAAATGTTCCTTTAAACTCATGTGATCATCCAAACGAGACAAGTTGCATGGAACGCTGGTTAGTGTTGGTTAGTGTAACACCCGCAAAACGACTTGTTTCGTAATGTGATGGAACGTTTGTAGAAATGCAGGCGTTGCGAAACGGCAAGTTGTACGAAAAATTGCACAGTGTAACAGCGCCTAAGTTGTCGATAATAAAAAGTTATCAATAACAAAACATCGCGTGTGTTCATTTGGCATTTAACGAAAATTTGCGGAATTTTTGGCTGAATGGTTTATACAAGCACTTCAAATCTTCGAGAGGCTATTTTTTTTTTTTTTGCGGTTTTGCCGCGATATCCGCTTTGACACCAGTAAAATTTGGAGCGTTCACAACTCAATAAAAGTTTAACAGGAGTCCGACATGTATCTTTACAAACGTCCAACTTGTAATTACAAGTGCAAACTTCAAGTCATAATTTACTTTTAAGTGTATCGTACGACTTGTAGGAAGCGTCTTTCGAAATTTTGATATGTTCTCGTCGAGCGAAGAAGAACTTGAAGGACTATCGAAACACCGAGTTAATTATTCGACAGCCTAGAAATTCAGGGGCACCCAACGTCAATTTTCGAAAAATATCTGTTCGGAAGACGACTTAACATCTAGGATTTTCGGATCACTTGCTGTAAAATTTCTTGCTTGCCTGCCTGTCCTAGGATTTTCGAACATCTAAAAGATGGTAAAACGCCCATTTTTAACGGATTTTTACCCTAAAAAGCTCACCTAGAATTTTCGGGAGCCTTTTTTCTGGCTGAAATTTTCGGAAAGGTTAGTTTTGATCCCTATAATTTTCGGCTCACTAGACTTTCAGCGAGGAAATCCGAACAGATGAAAAATTCATAGGGGATAAAAATATGCCTATATCTACCGATTAACTATATTCTCGTAGGGTGTCCCTGGAAATTTTGAGAAAAGACGGTTGCATGACATTGAAAATCCACGGGAGAATTATCGCCTCTCTGTCAAAGCATTCGGAGTATTTATTTGCAGTAGTGGGCCCCGGGCGGGGGGGGGGGGGAGGGGGGGGGGAAGGGGGTTCTCGATATATCCCTGGGTGGGGAGGTGCGGAGCGGCCCCTCATACCCTGACCCTGTTTAATGGGCATGACTTTTATAGACTTTTATATAGATATTGATGAAATGTCCAGATTTAAAACAACTGGTTTTACTCATTTTCGAAATGATGAAAAAAGTGGTCACCGACCGAGAAAAACACGCATGTTGTGTAACATGAAACTAATCTCGTACCCAGATCTCATTCTGTCACCGGAAATGTGAGATCTGGTAAAGTTCGACAGTACACCATTTTTCATTGGCTACTAAAAAAAGGTCGCGGCAATGCAATCTACGCTCCGATTGGCTTATTACGCGGGGCACTTTTTCTCAAGCTCATGTGCAGTTTTGAATGAATGCCAGTTGTGCGGAGGAAAGTTTTGTTTTTTCCGACGCCGGAAAAGCTTTACAGTTGAGGAAAATCATTTTAAGAATTTGCCACGTTTGTGTAAATGGTACCGACGAAAGCCCCACGTACCCTGCCACTCGAATAAAGTTCTGAGTATGCAAAAACTAATAAATTCAAGTTGAAGTATGTAATTTATACAAAACAGTATTTCTCGTTCTTAAAGCGTGACTCGCGCGTTCGTTGAAAATGGATGAACTGTTTCCCAGACTAGTTTTAATCGTTTCTACTGATGAGGAAGGCGAACTTTTTTCGTCTAACCGTACAACTGTTCCTGGAACAGTTGCCTGAGGACGATTACAAGAAATGTTTTGAGCAAAACGTTCGACGAATTTCCGTGGAGACGTAGAAAGCGGCGCAACTAATCGGGGGTGAATAAATTAAGAATTTGTAGCTTGCTTTGCTTGTTCGGAATGGGTGATGACCTGGAAGCGTCATAAGGCGAAGGCGTCTTGAACATATTCGAGTACAAATGATTCACAGGTCGGTAAGACAACAGCGGCATGAAGTAACGCTACACCTTTAAGTGAAGCTGTGATCCTCGCAGTTATGAGAAGCCTGAAAAAGTCAGGACTTCAACGGGGTTTGAACCCGTGACCTCGCGATACCGGTGCGACGCATTAAGTCGAATGAGTCAACGATGAAATGATATATGAAATGGATCATATATGAACTGCGGATATGAAATCAAGTGAGGCTACGATTCTCGCAGTTATGAACTAGTAGTACGAGTATGTCTTTTTTGGAATTTTTTTTCTCCTATATGAGATAATGGGAGGTTTCTGTTTATTTCCCAAAGTCGTGGTTGATTTTCTATCAAATGCCAGTGGGCCAGGCCATTAATATTGTTTTTAAGTTACGCACTGATGAATGGGGTTACGTGACAAAGGACAGTAGTTTCTTTTGTGCGTCCTCTTTTTCTGTCCCTGAAATTCACTTCAGAGGGGATTTATTCTGTGAACAGATGCGGATAGCCCCTTTTGGATAGGCGGAACTTGAAGTGGCATATATTCTCTTCGAATGTCTTTCGAGAAGGGTTCAGTGTTCTTAGCAGGGGCTTCATAGCTCAGTTGGTTAGAGCGTCGCACCGGTATCGCGAGGTCACGGGTTCAAACCCCGTTGAAGTCCTGAATTTTTCAGGCTTCTTTACGCAATTGCAAAAATTGCGTTTATAACTGCGAGGATCATAGCTTCATTTGATCCGCAGTTCATATATGATCCATTTCATATATCATTTCATCGCTACACCTTTAATCAAAACTTCATTACGAAAGATCAAGCAGTCAAATTACCACCCTCTTCCTTCATTTGTCAGCTTTCGTGAATTGTTTACCTACCACAATTCAAGAGCATTGCAGAGTGCTCTTGAGCCAAGCTGCGGATCCTGTGAAGTTTTAAGCAACTCCGCCTCTTTTTTAAGCAAGCAAGCAACGCCAAGCGGGTTTTGCTAAAAGCAGGCCCGCGGCCCAGCGGCCCGCGGCCCACGGCCCACCACGGCCCAGCGGCCTGGCGGCCCGAAGGCCCAGCGGCCCGCGGCCCACGGCTCGCGATGGCCCGGCGGCCCGGCGGCCCGAAGGCCCGGAGGCCCGGTAGTTTTTCTACCCAGCGGTAAATCCGCGCGCATGCTCAGATTTGCATCGGTTTGGGCGCGCAAATGAAAGACGGTGAGTTTGAATTCGTTTACCATTTTAATAATCATTTCAATCCTTTTCGATCCTTTCTTTCGTCGCATGTTGCTAAGTGAAAAATGTTGTCTTTCTCTGTTGTTTTCGTCCGTTTACAACAACAAACAGAAACAAGGATTCAAATGATTAAAATGGTAAACGAATTCAAACTCACCGTCATCCATTTTGCACGCCCAAACCCGATGCAGATCTGTGATGCGCGTGGATTTACCGCTGGATAGAAAAACTACCGGGCCTCCGGGCCGCCGGGCTGCCGGGCCGCCGGGCCGTCGCGGGCCGTGGGCCCCGGGCCGCTGGGCCTTCGGGCCGCTGGGCTGCTGGGCCGTGGCGGGCCGTGGGCCGCGGGCCGCTGGGCCGCGGGCCTGCTTTTAGCAAAACCCACGCCAAGCTTGGTCGTTCACACCTGCGACGAGCTAGGTGACCAAATATTGGCCAAGCAAGCAAGGTTCTAGCGAAATGTGATCGTGGTGTTAGTTCACTCATGAGAGATACTTTCAGCGCTCGAAGATAAAATTCGTATCCCCCGCGCGGCCATGTAATATCCTCTATTATCCTCTATCGGAGGGGTTGGCGCAGTGGTAAGATCTCTGCCTTCCAACCCTAAGGTCCCGAGTTCCATTCCCGCTTCTGCCGAGACTGGAATATTTGGCGACCTTCTTTCCCGCTAAAGTTCACTCAGCTTTCCATCCTTC
>NC_090885.1:59196275-59201275 GCF_036669925.1 Montipora capricornis
TTTCTTGGCATTAGAAATAAAGAATGGAAGGCGGACTAGCATTAAAGCAAAAGACTTTTTTATTTAGTGCCATGTAGTGGCTGAACACCTGGCTGCCTCAAATAGTTTTGTTTTCTTAGTGATTGTATCTCGTTTAGGTAGTGCTTGTATCATTGTAGTGTCAAGGCATTAAGATCTTCCCTCATTTATCTCTGAACAAGGAAGATCTTATCAGCCACATGAGAACCAAAATTAATAGGAGTTTTGCATTGAAAAACATCATTGGTGAAAGGACAATCATCATTTTGGGGTTTTCCTGTTATTGGGATGTAAGCAACCCCTTATAGGCTGGAAGGATATGACTTTCAAACCCCTTTTAGCTTCCTTGACAATATGATTTTAAATTAGTTGCTTTATTTTTAGTTTTATTGCTGTTTCATCAAAAGAGAATACACTCATTGCCTGATTCTAAAACGGTGACTTCTTATTTTGGGACTTAAGGGACTTTAAAAATGAATTTTTCTTCTGGGTCAAGGATATTGAACATTGCCTGAACAGCAATAGTCTTCCTCAGCTTTCCAACACATTTGTGCAGGGTGATAAGCAGATGCACAATAGTTCTAACACTGTAGTTGTTGTTGACAGAGTATTTTCTTGTTTACAGCGTCATATTGTTTCACACCAACCATTGCCCTCTTGTTGCGTTTGGTTGTGGCTTTGTGCTGCATAGGTATCATTGCTGGTATGTTCTCCTGTTTGTTGGACTTGTGTGGTACGATGAACTCGTGTCTAAAGGTTGTCAAAGATTATTCTATGGGAAACGTCATTACAGGTAATTCTTTAAAACAATAAATAATGTATTATAATTATCTTTAGTGTTCCCTTTTTACTTCAAAGGATAAGAGATCGGACAGAATATAATGCAAGAGCATAATAAACTACCCACTGAAGTTACAGTACATGTAGCTTGAGCAGTGTGAGAAACCTGTGACTGGGGAAACAAGGAACCGCCTGCCAGGATTGACTCCTTTTCGATTTCCACCCTCGTTGGCATTTTTGACAATAGTGACATTTTCAATTCAACCAATTAGAGAGGAGGCAGTAAAACGAAGTTGGTGCGGAAGTGTAAGTGCCCCAAATGAATTTGGAATTCTTGCATCAGCCTCTGGAAGCTGGTGAAATCTCAACTTCTGACAAGACCGTGGAAGATTTGATTAAAAGCCTAACTACAGAGGTGAACGTCACCCAAAGTGGGCATTTGGATATGTTGAGCTTATTTCAGGATAAACCTAAATCTATGTACTGAAAAATGGACAACAGTTGCAAATTTGGCCTTTGTGCATCCTTATGTGAGAGAAGAACTTGTGGTTCTTTGAGAAAAATTGTGGGCAAGGAATTTCAAGAATAGTGCAGTGATGAAACAAGTTCATTCTTACCTGTTAAGAACAGGAATTCATCTCATTTTTTACATGTCATTTAATTAACTTGAGGACTCTAAAATTCAAGTTCAAAGCAATTGTCTTGTCTTTTTTTTTCACTGCTGTCAATCACTGTAGCATATGTGGGGTTTATTGGTCACATCCAGTGTTTGATTTTCAGTTTTCCCACAAACATGATTGCTGGATGAAAAATGACTAGTTGAACTTGACTTGGTTCTCATTGGTATTTCTAGATCTAGTTCAATGGTCACACTTTTTGTTTGATATTAGCATCAAACATAGTCATAATTATTTTAATAGAAGCTCTTTAGCCTTGTTAGTTTCTTTTTAAAATGTTAAGGAAATTTTATTGCAAGTTTTATGTGAAAAAAATTAGGCTTTATTAGTTATTTGTTGCTGTGTTTTCCACACAATAAATTGTACTTGTTCTTGCCTTTTCTTGCAGTAATCATGTGCGTTGCTTCCAGTCTTCTTGTTTTCTGGGTCACAAAGATTCTTGAAGCACAACCAGGCAACTTGCACACACCTGCTAAGGTCAAATTTGATATCAGCTTTTTCCTTGTAGTAGCAGCTGGGGCATCAGCGGTGATGGCAACTGCTCTGAGCTTGGTCATGCACTGTTATTTGCATCGCACTAGAGAAAGAACTCACTCTGAAGAAGAGCTATCACTAGATCTTTTGTACTCCATGCTGCCCGCAGATAGCTTCTCTGACATTCCCCCACCAGCCTACTCTCCTTAAAGGGATTTATTATGTAGGCAATTTTTGCAGTTTTCAATTTTACAAGTATTCAATGCATTGGTATCCCTTGAGGCTGCAATTATTTCAGTTAGTACCAAGAATAACAAGCTTTGGCTGGTTCCAAACCAGTAAGTCCGCAAATCACCAAGATGACTCTTAGATTAATATTGTAGAACAATAGTAATTCATTGCCAATTATTCTTATTGTTTAAAAAATGAATTGACCTAGAGGTCATTATACATGATGGCCTCTGGAAATGAACATAGTGTACTTGTAGGTGGCAGTGCTATGTAAACTATGTGATAGGCTTTAGTGCATAATGCAATAAGGAATAGGACTTAGTCTAGGACTAATCATGCAGACGTGAAGTGCATTCGACTATATAATGAAGAGCACATGGAATACAAGCTCCTAATATCATTGTTGCAACATGCACTCATTCCCAGAGCTACTCAGCTTTATTTGGGTTTGCATGAGATCGAGATGAAGTGCTGCAGTTAGTTCAATATATGTACAGTAGATGTTCCAACATGGCTGCCAAAATGTGAACTCTAATGGCATTGGCTGATACCTGCAAAAAAACATGATGTACATTAGATGTTCATCACTCTGGTCACTGACTCCTCAAGTTTCCTGTCTTAGAACTGCTATGCCATCATATACATGTAATGACCTGTAGATAGTTTCATTGCAGATCATCTTTCAAGAGCATTTTCAATATTTTTACGGATATTCAACATGTGTGTAGATTTTTTCACCAGTACTTTTCCAACTTGTTTGAGGATCCTTTTCAGCATTATTTTTTAATGCTGGTAGCTTAGCAAAAAAATTTAATGCTAAAAAATAACCTTAGCATGAACAGTCAAGGCCTTTATGTGGTGTTGGCACATTTAGGAAAATATTCTCATCTTACTTACATTGAAGAGTGATTGCTGAGTTTTGCCAAACGTCTATGCACGGGATCTTAAAGATTTTGTTTTGACTTGTATCAATTTATAAGGTCAGCGGCACGCTTGCTATTATAAATGTACTCCTGGTATTTATTTACACAGCTTCTGATAACAGGGCTAATCTATTTCACAAGTCAATTCCAAGCCCAAGTCATATAAAAGTCCAAGTTATACTTAAGACAGTCTAATCAGCAGTTTTCCTTTCAGATTCCAGTTCATGATGTTACACGCTTTATAATGCATTTAAATTTGGTTTTAGTCTTGTTCTTTACATATATGATGCTAACCGACTGTGCCACCCTTGCTCCTCGAATAGGACCGATCTTGGTTAGGGTTGCTTCCTAAAGTTGGACAGACTACTTTGTCACTGAAAGCTCCTCAATTTGGTTCAAATTTCAGGTTATGTTTATTGCTTCTTGTAAAGTTGAAAATGCAAATTTTTTTTATGTTATGAGGCTCTTCCAGGGGAAGAAAGGGGATCCATGTTGCTTGTCTGAATTTTAAAAGGTCTTGTGTTGGTGACCTGCTTTATCAATGTTTCACGTTGTTGTAACCGTTGCTGTCGTAAATTTAAAGAAAGGATATCGTTTGTCACTATCGCTACTTTTTAGGCCATGTTGCTTGTCAGAATTTACCCTGGCAGAGCCTCTGTTATCACTTATCATAATATGATGTTTTGGTTTGCATTCTCTTGCCTCCTGATCAGAAGTTAGATAGCAAACAATACGGCACAGGATAAAAATTCTATTTGCATGTAAATTTTGTACTGTACATGTAGTTAATACACGTTTTAAGCAGGTAGAAGCCAGAATAATTTGAAAAAAGCATATTTTTCATGATTTGTAATATTCTTAAGCAATAATTATTGTAGGCCTGTTGCAGCCTTGAAAGACCTTAGCGTACATGTAAGCTCAGAGTAAGCTTTTGTGATGTGAATATTTTTATAGCAAAGTCAATAACAAGCAGTAACATGTCTTTCTGAAGGACCTCATATGATAATAAGGAAAAATACTGTAAATAAGCATAATTATGAGACTGACTGCAGTAGAACCACTGGCTTGGTGGATTGTTAGTGTTTATACATTGTAGGAATTAAAAAAAAAGTTTGAAACAAAAATGGTGTTGATAACTTGGCATCGTTATTTTATTTAAAGGAATGAAAAACTATATATTCATTTGCAAACACATCATTTTTTATGTTATCTACTTATTATTAAATATCTTTTTTTTTTCATCAAAAATAGAAAACTATGGCCATGCAATAAGCATGTGAATGAATATACCTTGTTTATTATATCTTTGAGATAGCATGTGTGCTGTAATTAATTGGCTAATTAATTTTAGCAGGCAGTATATTCCACAGTACGGCCAGCTGTGTGGCCCGCCAAATTTGAAATTTTGATGCAACTCTTTCTATTGTGTTTTTCATGTTATTTTTGTCAAATAAACTTTGAAACGGTTTGAATCTTGCAACAACTATTTCAAAACACCAAGAAGATTTATTTATTTTTCGGATTTCGATGCATACCAATCATGCTCACTGGCAGTTGATTGTTCTGCTGGACTTAAACTAGTTTTGTTTGCAGCATACCTCACTATCTCAGAGATAATTATGATCATAAAATGCCTTAGCCCTTTCACTACTATATGCTAATTAGACCCAAAACCCCTGGTTCCTGAATTACTTAATTAGGCACCACCAAGATTTCAACACAAATTCAAAACATGCATGCTCAGTAGATTTTAATTGAATGTTACATCCCGTAATGGGAAAAAAAATTACAGTCTGATAATTTGTTATTTCACTCATTCGTAACTTTGACTGCAATTATTAATCTGTTAACAGCATTAAGCACTGCCTCAAGCAAGTAGAGAAATGAAATAAAATTT
>NC_090885.1:59206275-59226275 GCF_036669925.1 Montipora capricornis
ACAATTTTGATTTAGATGACTTTAAAAGTGACGAAGAAGACGGTGAAAACCAAGCGACCGATGATAAACATGAAGCTCGCTGGAATGATCAGGTCGATAATATTCAAATTCCAGATTTCGTGGCAGCTACTGCTCTTTATTTCGTTTTTGATAATCGTAATGAATTAAATATTTTTCTTAGTTTTCATAGAAGATGATCCATGGGAATTAATGGTAAACGAAACGAGTAGGTATGCCTGTCAAAAACTCTTAAAATCCCCGAGCGCATTGCCCTTTTTTCATCGAGTAAGCCGCGCAGAATTAAAGGCCTTCGTAGCAATTAACGTCATAATGGGCATTGATTAGCTCCCGAATTTAGCTTTATATTGATCAACCGATGGATTTTTTGCAAATAACAAGTTTTTTTTTTCCTAAAACAAATTTGTAATCGAAGGAATTTTCGCCTTCGGTATACCTCGGAAGATCGGTATCCTCAACAAATAAATCAATCCGATCGTGCGTTTATATTCTGCAAATGCGAGAAAACTTCCAGCGATTTTCTCTGTTGTTTTTCTTGTGTTGTGTAAGTTATCTTTCAGTCAAAGTTTTCGAAAGAGCATTTTTGTACACAATTTGACCTTGTTTGTTCTCTCATGAAACATGATAGTGATCAATTAACTAAATTAATCTTGCGGTTTTGTGTATTTTGACAAGCAGAAAACACGTGGTGAAATTTTGTTCGGCAGTGGCTTTTTTTCCCTTTTTTTTGCACTTATACCTGCAAGAAAACAAAGCGATTGGAATAAATTTCAATCAATTTTTATCCATTGAGTGGTTAGACTTAACTGTAAATTGCATAAGGCATATTTTGAGTTATAATAAATATTTTTCAAGCGCTTTGTTTAGTTAGCGATCAAAAACTTTCTTGATTGCTTAACGCGCGCTGCTTCGAAAAATTCTACCTTTACATTTTCAGTTGAGCCTTAGGACGTGTTTTGAATCACTTTTTAGCAATATTTTTACATCATCTGGAAGTTCACTGTTTCTTCATCAAGGTGAACTTAATTCTAGAACTCAGTATCTTGTGTACATTTACTGCGCATATGGTTTATTTTTAACGCTCGCTTTCCAATGCAAAACCTCGAAAATTTCCCAAGTTATCTTGCCCAACAAAACAGCGCACGCGAATGAATCATTGGGTTAAATACTGGTAGCAATTATTATTTACTGATTATTTTTTCAGTTATGCATTATTGATCATCAGACTTCAGGAATTTATCAATTTGATCAGCCCCGAATTTGACAACCCCTAGCCTGCGTAGCAAGTGTTCCTGTTCGCGTGGCCAGTTTGCGGAAAATCATTTCGGAGCTCTTCTGTTAAACAGGAACGCTTGCTATGCAGGCTAAGCGGTGCAAGCATTCATGTAGTCACTGAAAATTTATTACAATATATTATTTAATCTTAGTCAGTCTAATTCTGATCGGTGAAAGTAATTTCTGAGGCATTATCAGAATGCTTATAACAATGTTGTTGGTAGGAAATCTTGAATCAAACTATTTTGCAGATTGAGGAACAATCTCTTTCCTACTCTCATAACAGTGACCAGTAACAGCAGTCTTTAAAATATTTTATTTCTACTGTTTAACCCTCTCTGGAAAAGAAAAAAACACCTAAAAAATTTTCAAAAGAAATAAAATTTTTGCAAAGCTGCGAAGGCATTTAAATACTGGACAGGTATAGTAATTAATATTTACTGATTATTTTTTTTCAGTTATGCATTATTGATCGTCAGACTTCAGGACCTTATCAATTTGATCAGCACCGAATTTGACAACCCCAAGCCTGCGTAGCAAGCATTCCTGTTCGCGTGGCCAGTTTGCAAAAAATCATTTCGGAGCTCTTCTGTCGAACAGGAACGATTGCTACGCAGGCTAGACAACCCCGAAAAATTTCAACTGAGGAAGATGAAATTGGACTGAGATTAGCTGTACAAATTTATTAAAATACTGTGTAGAAGTTATTTGTGTAAAACAGTTTTACACTTCCCAAAACCTGTCGGTACACATCCATTTATTTTGTGTCACGGCCTCTGCATTTTCCCTTTTCTTTTTTTAGTTTGTGTACAAAATGTTCACTCAAGCTTTGGTTACAGAAAAAGGCTATGATGCCTGCTTACTTGAAGATGAATTTGAAGATCTCAAGGACTTTTGGTATTTTCATCCTTTTTTAACCGTGATTATGTGCCAAACTTAAAAAAAGTAGTTTCATTTATTTAATATTACTTTCAAATTGGAAAGATATTCCATCTCGAATGGTTATTTTATATATCAGACGTACAGGCCATTAGATGGCTTACGTCTATCAATATTTTGTAGTATGTTGTTAAAAATTGGGTTTGCCTAAAATCCAGAATCTGGATTCAATAAGAAATCCGGAATAAAAAATCCAGAATCCGATAAATTTTTAAATTATAAGAGCTTCAACCAAAGGCTTACACTAAGTTACTGATGCGAAATGAAACAAAACGAGATGAAATTCAGGAAGAATCCTAAACATTCATTAAACCTAACCTTAGGCCTAAACAAAAGTTTTTAGGCCTAATGCTAGCATTTAGTAAACAGTTTGTTTAGGACTAATTACATGTAGGCCTAAGATTAATGAATGTTTAGGATTGTTTCTGTATTGTTTCATTTCATTTCGCAAAATTAGTGTAAGCAAAGTGATACCTACACCTAGGATAACTAATTATAATTTACGAGGTAATGGCCTAAATGTTGTGCAGCCATCATATAACAGGCTCGTTATGCACAACTCATTTCTGTATCAGATTGCCCACATTTGGAATCAATTATCAGTCATTACAAAATCCTCGACCACTTTGGCTCAATTTTGCTCTCGTCTGAACAGTGTTGAATTTGCAGGGTGCCATGCAGTGTATGAACTGTATACACTAGCTATTTTCGAGCCGTTCACCCTGAACATGTAAGCTTTCAGTTTGTAAATATTGTCAAAACCCTCTCCTGTTTGCAGGATATCGAAATAATAGACGAATAAATGTATGTTCAGTGCGCTGAGCTGCAAAATAACAAGGGGACATATTCTCCCATAAACTTAAATGTATAAAATGACGGCAAAGTCCACGCAAGTAGAACAAGCGTCGAACCTTCGAATGAATAGTCCACGATAAGTCTTCGAAATAATCACTGCAATCAAAATACAAATGCATGTCGCAAAGAAGGTTTCAAATGTGGTCGGAATCTAGCTACAGTAGGGATATTCTTTTCGCATGTAAAAGGAAAAGGAAACCAAGGTGCATGATTAGCGGCTATAACCCTCTTTGCTGTTCGCAATTTTCAGCCGAAACTTGTTCAGTTTCTGTTGTTCGGTGGGATTTCAACATTACAATCTACAACAGCTTATCGAAACACAAAGTCAACGGAAACCCAACTCTACCGCGGAATTTTAATTACCAAGGGTTTACCTCGGTTGACTTTCCCGCGGCAACTTTGGAGCCTAGCCGTAAATTTCCCTCGGCAGAAAAGCGGCCTACCGCGGGAATACCGAGGGAAAGCCGCGACAGGGTGACGCGGCAATGACGCGGTAAAGGGGTCAATACTTCTAGGCGGTACTGTATCTTAATATTTGCACTAGTTTCTTTTTAAACTATCTTTTAATACAGATCTGGATTCTTCTAGATTTTTATTTTTTATATGTAAATAATAATTAGTTATGGTATTGTAAATAGTCGTGCGTTTTTAACATGAGCCATTGGCTCGGGAGATTTGGGCAACCTCTCCCTACATTTGCGACTTTAAATAAAGTTACCTTACCTTAGTTACCTTTGGTTCCATTTGGTTCAACTTCTTATATCGGATTCCTGATTTCATATTCTGGATTTATTATTCCGGATTCTGAATTCCGGATTCTGAATTCTAGGCAAACCCTTAAAATCTAATTTTTGCATAAAATAGTTTTCAATGAATGCTATGTGAGGATCTTGGAAATGTATCCGAAACAATTCTTGATACTTAATCTTTGTGTCTCTACCTTTGAGATGCAAGAATCGAGCTTTAAGTATCATGTCAAGACTGTTAATTAATTTTACCTTTGTTGAGTGATTCTATAGTACAGGTTTGTATATAGCCAATGGCACAGGTTTCCAAGTCTCACAGAGATGAATTAAATCATAAAACGCCACTAAATCAAATCAAAGCTAAGTTAAGAAAACATTTAAACTAAACAAATACATGTAGATGTAGAATCTTTAACTATAGGACGGTATGTAAAATAATGCTGCATAAGTACTTGTAACTACAAATAAATCTAAATATTTTGAGAATGTCAAAAGTCTAAAAATAGAATAAGATAAAAGCTGTCAAATTATTTTAATAGACGATCTTTGACTCTGAGTTCCAACAGGTAATAATAATGGTTCCAAAAAACTATATTTTAAGAAGGTTAGTTTTGCAATGGACTTTGGTTATATAACCTATTTAAGGACCTAGTGTGACCCTGTGAAAACGTACATGTAATAATCTACATGTACCGGTACATAATTATAAAAAAATATATGGTTGTTAGCTAAGGATCTTCTTTTAGAAAAACCCTATATATATATAGATTTAAACAACTGGTCTGGGCATCCAAAGTACTTTTATCCATCAACAAGTCTCTTAAGTCTACGATTTTGTCTGACACTGCATCTTTTTCCTAGTCTCAGAGGTCTGGTGTTAGATATCAAAAAAGGAAACATTTTGAAACTTGGTAAAGATGGTGCTATTTTAAGGTGTGTACTGTAACTGTTACAGTAATTTAAGGTGTGTTCTGTGACAGTAATTTGATAAGGACTGTGTTTTCATTTGTTAATTAGCACTGATAATTTCATTGATGTTATAACCTAGAATGAACTTTCATTGATTATCACTTACAGTGTAGCAACGACCAATGAGAGATAATTACATTTTATTATTAGCTAGCTTAGATATTACATTATGCAATCCTTTACAAGTACATGTAACTCTAGGTTTCCCCTTTTTTGCAGAGAGTAGTTTTACACACCTGTTGCTTTAAAACGAATATATGAATTCAAAGAACTTTGATTGAATGCTTAGTTAACCTCAGTCGAGTCAACTGATTAGAAAGTTCGATAAGTCATAACCCCTTGAAAGTGGGGCAAGGTTTACAAAAAAGCAGAATTTTTTTCTCAGCATTTGATTATCAGACTGCAAGATTTAATTTCTTTTTGTTGTCACTGACAGAAGCATACTGTAACTGAAGCGGTGCAAGCATTAATGCAGTCACTGAAAATTTATTACAATATTTTGTTTTTGTATCTGCTATTTATTTAATCTTAGTTAGTCTAATTCTGATCAGTGAAAGTAATTTCTGAAGCATTATCAAAACGCTTATAACAATGTTGTTGGTAGGAAATCTTGAATCAAACTATTTTGCAGACTGATCGAGGAACAATCTCTTTCATACTCTCATGGCAGTAACCAGTAACAGCAGTCTTTAAAATATTTTATTTCTCCTGTTTAACCCTCTCTGGGAAAGAAAAATAATCTTAAAAATTTTCAAAAGAAATAAAATAAATTTTTGAACATACTTTTGTTTGATTGCCTTTCAGAGCCACACATGGAACAAGAGAAATGACAAAAGAAGAAGTAAAAGAATGCTATGGAGGAA
Organism: Montipora capricornis; assembly: GCF_036669925.1. Classification (NCBI taxonomy): domain Eukaryota; kingdom Metazoa; phylum Cnidaria; class Anthozoa; order Scleractinia; family Acroporidae; genus Montipora; species Montipora capricornis. Next base: position 59,211,941 of record NC_090885.1, read on the forward strand.
AGAATGTTTGGCCAGAGATAACATTACTAAAAGAAAATCCAAGCCAACAGTGTAATGTGATGCCATGCTATACGCTATTTTGTGCTTATCAGGACACAGATCTCTGAGGGTAGGGGGGTTATTGGCACATTGTTGTCAGAGAGCTTGCATCCCTCAAATGAACTTGTAACCCAGGTTTGATGCTGAGAGTTGATACCATAATGTTCCAGGAGTTAGTTGGTTGGTACTCCTCTCCACTCCAAGAGGGTTTTGTCAGGGTAATAATTTTGGAAATGCTTCTCCCAAAAAACTAATAGTAGATTTGATGTTATATCAAAAGCTGCATGATTCATAAGCACTTTTGCTGGGCTACATTACATGTACCTTACAAAGTTATTATTATTATTATTGTAAAGTTTCAACATCATGTTCTGGCTGTTGTCATTGCCGTCTTTTCTTCTGTTAGGCGTGTCATAGCAAATGACCAAAGGCTAACAGAATTATCTCTTCTTCACATTTCCAACACTTTCCTCAATATCCTTGCAGTTCCCAACAAGGCAGTTTTTTGCATGACCCCAACATTGAATGGTATCCCTAGCTTTCCAATCCACCTATCAAATCCTTTGGTGACACTTCCAAGGGCTCCTATCACTACAGGTACGACTTCTACCATTTTGAGTTTCCACAGTCTTCCGTTCTCTCTTTTCAAGTCCTGGTATTTTCCCACTTTTTTTTCCCTTTCTTTTTCCGCTACTCTTACATCAGCTGGTACAGCAATATCGATGATTATCCCCTTTCGCTCTTTCTTGTCAATTATTATTATTATTATTATTATTATTATTATTATTATTACTATTATTACTATAACAACACTTTCTCCTTATTTTCTCTTCAATACATGTAGCAAACATTATGAGAGTGTTTGAGAGCTACTTTGATCTCCCAGTGGCAGTAGTCTGTGCTCGCATCATTGACATGATAGATAGAAAGGTATGTTTCTGTAAAAGATAATCTTTTTAAAAAATTGGTGTAGAATGAAGGAACCAAAGGACTCCAGGGAAAAAGGTTATATGTGACTTTTTGGATGTCTTTCAAAATAATGTTGCTCAAGAGAAACTGAATTCTTTGCATGTCACTGTGATAGAAAAATAAATTATAGGGAACATGAGTGCTCTATACTCTTTACAAATAATGTGTGCAAAAAAGCTCTGTTTCCTGTGGTGGCAATGCGAGTACTACTGTATACTGCTGAGTTATCAAGTGCATTGAAGTGTTAAGAAAGCCATTTTAATAAATTTAAATAATAATATTGTCATTTAAGTCGTGATCATCATGGCAGTGCAACCTCAACAACCTTTTGTTATTACTGTTGTACATCACTTCCTGCTTTACTGCTGTATGTGCCTTAGTCTTCTTCATAGAGCTTATAGACAAGAAAATAATAAAGCAATAATTATTATTGTTGATTTAGGGTCTGACGGTAAAATAATGAAGATATGAAAGACATCCAGGGACTTTGGTTTAAATGAGCACTTGGCTCAGCTCGGTTAAGGATATGATTTTGAATGAGGATTCTTTTCCTGGAATCTCTGATTTTCAACTTCCCATCAACTTTTGTAGTTACAGTACTACTCTTTGGTTTGCCATATATATACATGTATGATCATTGATTTTGATAGTCAGGTCTCTCCTCTTTCAGAATGGAAAACCAGATGAATATAACTTTTGGCCAGACATAATTTCCGTGTTAAGGCTGATTTTTAGCCCATCTGCCTTTTCTGGTGAGTCAAATACATGTAGGCAAGAGTACATTTTTTGTTACATAATACGTACAATCATTATAATCGGAAGTGGTTCAGCGTTGTTTGTACTCTTGTTGAGAGTGAGTCCACCACATTTTGTGAGTCCACAACATTTTGACCACTGAGTACAGACAATGCTGAACCACTTTTGATTTGCTTTTTACCACAATATTCAATGCCAAAGAAAGTTTTTATTTCAGAACATGAACAAAATCGTGACACAAAGAAAGTGCAAGTGTTGTCTATAACTCTCTCGCAATATGATTGGTTTATTTCCCAAAATGGGCGTTCCTGGACGGCTATTACATTGCGTGTCAAATTGACGCGAGCATGACGCCTACAGCGTCGTCTAGACTCTTACTGACAACAGCAAATTAGCCAATCAGATTGTGCGATTACAAGCAATTGTGGTAAAAATTATTATTCATGTACTTTACTCATTCTCATCATCAGAGCCTCGGGTTGACCCAAGGCTCTGGGAAACTCTGCGTAGGAGAACATGCGCCGTAGAATTCTTACAGCCAAAAATTGGCTATTTGAGCCTTATGGCGCCTGCTCACTCCTCGTGCTAACATGAATGCACCAATTAGAGACGCTTTTGATTGTTCTTCACGAAAACCAATGAGAAGGCACTTTGTTTCAGGGTTCCCCAGAGCTCTTCTCTTCCACGGTCAAGAGAAGAGCTCTGGGGTCGAGATTGTACTTTACTGTAATGAACTTATTGACTTGTAGTTTGTAAAATGTTTTTTTTCTTTGGTTGGAGCTAAATGAAAAACAGGTACTGTTCAGAACAAAAGGTGCAAATGCATTATTTAATAAATTATTAGTTTTCTGTTGTATTGCAGTTTTTGACATTGTGTTATCAACGAAGAAAAAGATTTACATACAAGGAGTTTGTAAAAAAGTCGAATTTGTCAGCCATCAAAAATTTGTTGATCTGCACTTCAGCTTTTTTTAAACTCCTCAATTAATATTTTCGTACATACAATATAATAATGATGGTCATATTCTCCTTATTTAATGTACTATGTACAAGTATTAAAAGCATTATTTCCAGTGAGAAACTAGTAGCATACCCTTTACAAGTATAAAATTTGATGGAAGGCAAGCTATAGTTATACATGTGGGCTCTCAAAAATCAAATGGACTTTCAAAAGTAAGTCTTCAGAGGAAGAAGTAGAAATAAACAGCCACCTAAAATACAATTATCACCTTAAAATGCAACAAACAGTCCCCAGAATACAAATTATATTGTATAAAAGAAAATACACGCTGTCAGGTGAATGATACATTACAATCTCACATTATGTTCTCTTATTGTAAGTAGAGCTTGGGTTACCTGTGAATTGTTTAACTCTTTCAAATGTGACACTTAACAGATATGACACCAGGTGATTTTATTCGACTAATTGTGGGTCGGTTTAGGGATCATGAAAGTGTTGTCCAACTGAGTCATAACATTTGCATCATAGGCATTAGGCCTTGCGCACGATGTTGCTTATCACTGTGATATTCTATGATTTACTCAAGTTTGGTTATGTTTTATTGTCCACAGATGCCCACTTAGTTTGTGATTAGTCCAAATGTGTGTTGACAGAAGACAAAACTTTTGGTATTTTCAAGCTAAAGGCACATTAATTTTACCAGCGCGAAGGGAGACTTAAATTAATTTTTAAAAACACTCACAAATCCGCACTTACGGCATAACAAACAAGTTGATCGTGCCTTTCGTGCCCTTTGAACAGGGAATCCAAATATCGTGCATTTCGTGCCTTGTTCTCGTTCACCGATCGTGCCTATGAAGTCTTGTTATCGTTCCATGATTTCGTGCTTTTCGTGCCTTCGTTTGTACACCGTTCCTTTCGTGCCTTAATTTGCATATTTCATACATCGAGCCCTTTATCGTTCCTTTCGTGCCCAGATTTTTCGCGCGAAAGCCGTCGCGTTTATAACATTTGCTGTAACTCCCATTTGATGCCAAAAAAAAAAGACAAAAAGAGAAGTAATGAATCGAAAATCATGTCTCAGTATTTTCTTTTGGTAATCCCATTGAACAGTTATACAATCTGCGTTTCCTTGCACGACGCCGCAAATGCAGTAAGTACTCGTAGTATAAAAGGCTGAACACTGTCAAACAGAAAGAGTTGCCGCAAGATCAAGAAGTTTGCACGAGGTGAGTTTTGTCCCTGTCTTCGCTTTAAAAGAAAACTTCTCACTTACTTTGCTTAACTATTTGCTAAACTTCATTTAATATGATAAAGATCAGCTGAGATTGTTTCTGCATGCAAAGCGACTTTTAGAAACCCAATTTAGCGCTTATCGGAAATTTAATCTCGGCTGCAACAGGCAATCAAAATTATGGTTGGATTGCTAAAATCTTTTCTCGCAAACCTCGATTGGCATTTAGTGTGCTTTCGATTGGGAAATCCGGATTTAGATCTTAAAATCCGGATCTTTTGACGTCCTTAATCTTCAGAACGGTCGATTTGTAAATTACAGCGGATTCTCGGGTAACTCAACGATCAATTCGCCCGACACTTGATGTAATGATATCGCTGGGAATAATTCAGACAAAGAAACAAGAGGTCTAATGGTAAACAAACAGCCCAACAGAACACAATTTTCATGAATGTCTTCTCGAACGTTTCTTGAATCGGCCCGGTTCCGGTTTTGGGCGCGATTGAGTATTTCTTTGGTCACGTAAGCCTGCGAGCGCAGGTTATGGTCATGTGGGCACGAAAGGATCGGGCACGATGGGCACGACAGCTGAGAACGATAAGGCACTATTTGCTCTTAAGGAACGAAAAATGGAACGCATTTGACGAAGTGGGAACGATAGGAACAATAAGAACGGGAACGAAAGGCATCATTTAGACCACAAAGATGAATTTTTTGGGTGGTAAGTCAGCGTGACATTGTAAACAAGACCTTTTATCTTTAACCCTGCTTTCAAGAGAAAAGAACTGACTCGTAACGGTAAACACGATCTATGTGCATGGATTTTTTGCCACGATCTTCGTCTACTTTTCTTTTAATACGAAAATTAAGAGGATTAAGTCCGGAGCGTTTTTCACTAAGCAGAGGGAAGTTTTTGAACCTGGCTTTTTGCGGACTCTGATCTCGATTGCCCGGGTGCTCGGCAATAAACAACCATCATTTACAGATTGCACATACTTTCTACAATATTTTCCCAAAATTTTATGACCCTAACCTTACTATAAGCGCCAAAATTGAGAGTTTTCTAATGTCACTCAAAATGTTACGCGAGTGGTAACCAACATCATGCGCAAGGCCATTACCTATACTGTATATGTCATTCCATAACTTAAATGTGTTACCTACCTGCCTGCATCATGCACAACTTTGCAAAAATCACTTCTCATTAGCAGGTCATTTTTGCTGGAAGCCTTTGTTTGTGACCTAGCATGTCTGGTCTGTTGTCAGCCTTGAATCCTGCATTTAATTTGAATCCACTCACTCTGCTGTTTTTCAGATCATAATGGATACTTCTTTCCTTCTATGGTTAAAGATACAGCAAAGTTTATTAAGCCATGTAGCAAGAAAATAGTTGAGTGGATCAAAACCTTGAAAGCTGGACAGCAAAAAATTTTTCTTCTCACAAACTCTTTTATTGATTACACGAATGTGCTCATGAATTTTGCTGTTGGGTAAGATTTATTTCATACAAATGAAGTTACAAGTTGCTTTTTTTTTTTGCATTGTTTGAATCTGAAGTTCCAGCAAAGATGTCACTCTACCCAATATTTGATGCAATGTGGGTTCTAAGAAAAGAGGTGGCTGAGTTGGTTGAGCACCGGGCTGCCATGCGGGAGGTCGTGAGTTTGACTCCAGCTGGACCAACACTCAGGGTCTTTCAATAACTGAGGAGAAAGTTCTGCCTTTGTAATTACATCCGCAAATGGTTAGACTTTTAAGCCTTCTCGGATAAGGACTATAAACCGTAGGCCTTGTCTCACAAATAACTTCCATGTTCATTAGTTCCCTGTGGGATGTTAAAGAACCCACACACTATTCAAGAAGAGTAGGGGATGAAGTTCCCGGTGTTGTGGCTGGCCTCTGTGAGTATATGAGTGGGTGGGTATGGCAGGTCCACATCAGTTAAATAGCTGCCGAAACGTCAACCAGCCCAAACAAATAAATAACAAACAAACAAACAAAGTAGAACTTAAACTTCATCTTGCAATAATGCTGCAATGAAATATGAGCTGTCTCTCTGTCCGTCAGGGTATGTTAGGGTGTTGAAAACTCAGATCGCTTACCTCTGAAAAGTTAGGTCCTCGAGTGTCTCAAAAACAAAGAACCCCCAAAAACTCAGACAGGTGTGTTGAAAACACAGATCTCAGAAAAACTCACTCAGATCCTTTGGTGTCTCGAAAATCATACAAGACTCTCCAGAAACTCAAGGTCATCACACACGGAGGGACTAGTCCCTGCGACTAGTCCCCGTGACTAGCCCCAGGGACCAAGTCCCTTTGTGTGAACAACCGATTTTCACTAGAAAATCTAGTCGCAGGGACCAAAATTTGGTCCCTGTGACTTGTCCCCTTAAATAATTATTGTGCTGGTCCCTGCGTGTGAACTGTTCGTGGGACAAGTCCCTGCGACCAAATGAAATTAAACCAATTGCTGATCAGCGAGAGAAAGAAAAAAAGAAAGAAAAAAAGAAAGAAAGAAAGAAAGAAGAAAAAAACGTTTTCGAAATTGTAAATGACTGACTAATTTTATAGATCAACATGTGCTGTTTCATTGACGTGTTGTGCATTTCAAAAATTTGCGGCTATATAATTAATATTTTAGTAAATTCTTTTTCACTGTTCAGGACTGCTCCTTTTTCGTCTCTTTGCTTCCCTGAATTTCCGTGAAAGTGCTCTAAATTTTACCAATTTGATGTGTAACAGTTCCCCGCGTGTAAACCCTTCAAGGGACTTTTTGTGTGACGACCTTCAGACCCCTGGGTGAGTTGATGATCAGTGCTTTCGAGATACCTAAGGGTTTGAGTATATAAAAGTTCTCAAGACACCCTGGTTTGTTACACTGAGGAATGTTTGGTGCATGCATTTTTGAATTTTTTTTGTGCAATGAAGACTTGTACAATGTATGATAAATAAAGCTACTTTTTTATAGTAATGATTATTTTATTATAGCTGTGAACACTTCATAAATTTAATCTTTCAGAGAAAACTGGACAGAGTTGTTTGATGTTATTGTTTGCATGGCAGGAAAACCTGGTTTGTATTGAACAAAATTTAATACTCTCTCATCTAGACTGCCGTTATTCTTCTGAAAGCCTTACAGCTTCAAAATTTACACGTCCTTGAAAGTCGTGTAATTAATTTTGTACATGCATGTGCCCTTAAATTTAGTAACTAACCTGAAATTGGGCTGAACTATTTTATTTACTGAATTTTCCACACAATCAAGTTGTTAAGAAAACATAATATCACTCACAGAGATTATAAGCCAGTTCAGAGTTTCAAGAAATGAATTTGCATGTGGGGATAATAATAGCTGCAAGAATTTGTATTAGGAATCTTTTGGTTTCCTAAAATATATTCTTGCTTTTATCCCAACGGGCGCACATTGTTTGAAACTCTGAACTCGCTTACTAGAGGTTATAATAATACTTAATATATGTATGCTGTCAAATTTAAAAAAAAAGTATTCATAAAATGTTTAATGATGGTGGCAAGGAGACTTCCAGAAAGGCTTGTACCAGGGAAGGTATCCTTTAAACCTAGACCTAAACCTGGGAGTAAGAACCACAAAATACAACTAAATACATGTAAAACAGACAAAAACTGTTGAATTACATGTGTTCCAACCCTACTCCAGTGTGAAACTCCAGCGTTCAGGCCCACAGGGTACCCATATTCCATTTGGTATGTGCTCTCACAGAAACTCTATTCTTGTGGGTATGTGTAGACAGCTGGGCACACATACGGTACATCTAGTTTGAATCTAATAGGGAGACTGTTTGCTCAAGGCATTTGTGTAAAGAGTCACAAGTGCAATGTGTTCCAAGAATTTTGTCCATGATGGTATCTCTAAACAAAGAATTGGTGGTCTATTCTTGACTAATCATTATGGAAATGATAGTATTTTCTTTTGTCTTGGTAAAAAGATCATGACGGCACTGTGGTCATGTGAGACATTGTAAATCAAGAAGATTCTGATTTCGTGATTACTTTTTTCTGTTAGGTTTTTTCCAGTCGGAAGAGCCACGAAACAAGTTTTATGAAATTGGTTTGTTTTGTTCATAGTATTACAACATTATTATTGATTAATATTATAATTAGTGTTGCAAATGTAGTTATCTTGTATGATTTCCAACAAACAAAAAAAAACCTCAACAGTACGTTACTTCAATCTGTACTCTTTCTTGCAAACATATTTTGATTTAAAATTCATTCTGATGAAAGCACGGGCCTTCCACGTACTGGACAGAAGTTGTGTTTTTGTCTTCTTTGTTCACTTGTGCATATAGTTTGAATTACATCAAGTGGTGAGAACTACATTACAATGTAACTTTGAATACACGGGGAATATGTGACAACCAAATGGAACTCAGATACCATTAAAAAGTTTTCACATAATTATTTTAAATGTAACTTGCAAAGCCTTTGACTTCAAAATCCAGATTTTGTCTGTGATATCTGGCTTGGCATGGTGTCTCTAAAAAGGCTTATGGTGTATCCACTTAAGAGGAAATAGCCATAAGTCGCGGAAAGCGCATGTAGAATCTGATGTAGATATCCTCCTATTTGGAGACAGGTGACAACCAAATGTTACAACAATACAGCATAACTCAAAATTGCAGTTTCCTTCATTCTCTGTGCCACATTCACAGTACGAAAAACGTTATAGCCTTTGATTAAATGAATAATTGAATCGAAACTAACTCAATGTTTTCAGTGGCTTCTTGTGAATGGCAGTTTCTCTGAAAACAGTAAGAGATGTACAATGTAATCTATATATGTGTGATTTATCATCAGAGCATGAAATCAGGCCAATTGAAGTTTAATATTGATGAACTCAAAACAAAAGCCAATTCAAGCTATTCAATTCTACTGCAACTCACAGTTTACCATCATATTGCTTGTCATGGCAACCCAAGGTAAAACCTGGGAGAAATTTCAGCATAAGATGCTGCCTCCTTACCCAGGAGAGAATGCAGAATGCTAATTTTTAGGGATTGCAGTTTAGTAAGACAGTTACTCAAAGTAAATTACATGTACCTAATGATGATTATCCAGTTTACACCTAGCATGGAAACCTGTCGCTTATCACTCCTGTTAACCCTTAATAATTCTAGAATTCCATTTCAATGTACCTGTACAGTCACTTGACATGTTTTTTTGTTTACTGACCCTCCAGATGGGGAAAAGGAAGCTGGAGTTGCTGAAGAACTCAAGGAAAGTGGAATTTTTAGTCGAGGAAATCACAAAGACTTCATGGAATTTTTAAAGAAAGAAATCAAAAAGGATAAACCAAAAGTAAAAATACAACATTTTGAGTGAATTTCTAGAAGCTTAATATGTTTCACCTACAATTGTACTGCAATAATGGCAACAAATCCCATCCCGCAAATTTCATGTGAAGGCCAATAAGTCAGCTGACAAGTTTATTTAATGACCACACAGACCAGGAGCATTGGTTAATGGCCAACAGTTGGCTGACTTTGATCTACAGCACATTTGTCCTTCAATTTTTCAAAATGTATGATAAGAAAAAATTAATACTGCATGTCATGTTTTTGTGACATGTGGAGGAATCAATAAATATTATTACGGCCTTGACCAAGCTTTGGGCAATTCCTCTCATCTGGATCGTGTCTGTTCTGGCTATCGCTAAAGCCCCATTTGATTTTTGTTACATGACTGTCAAGAAGGTATAGGAGACTAGTACGTGTATTAAAATAATTTTTACAAGCACTGTTCCTCAGTGGCTTACGAGTTATCACTCTTAGTTTATATTACTCTTTTTATTGCTCATGCACTAATGAACTCATAGTCCTGCCTCTTTGTTGTTTAGGTTCTGTACTTTGGTGACAGTTTAAGGTCTGATCTCGCATCAGCCATGTATAGTGACTGGCATGTCATTACAGTGTTGGAGGAAATGGAGTCTGAGGGGATAGTAGTTCAACATAGTGCAGAACCTGAGGAACAGGTATACAAGCTCAGTTTTTTTTAAAAGTTGGGTTAGGAACTTTATTGATCAAAGAACACCAAGGTCATTATTAAGTGTTATGTAACTTTATATTCTTTTTTCATTAATGTTGATTAGCAGTGTTTATAATAATATTAGTAATAATAATTATTATTCATTGGACATTTTTGTTGTCAAAGAATGACTTATTTGATGATGGTCCCAAGTTAAAGAAACCAAGACATCTAATTCATGTAAGTACTAATTTAATCTGGTTTACACTCTATATGATTTGTTGGCCTGACACCATCACAGCACAAATCGTACAATCATGTATTTTAACACCCATGAACTTTCAGCACAGGCAGACCACTCTATGTGGTCCTGGTTAATATATTATGTTTATATGAAACAAAGAGAATCTATGAGGGTTATGAATAAAGCTCTGAAAATTGCACATCTAAATCACATCTCGGTCTGAATATCCCAATAAAGTTAAATGATACTTTATCACTCATGTATGGTGTTTTTTCGCCTTCTTGGGTTGTCTAAAGCGTTTTATAGCGAAATTACTTTTTGACGGTTAAGACAAGAGAGGGAGACTTCCTCTCTTGTCTCTCTTATCACAGTAAGACGCTTTAGACTCTGACTCTCTTGTCTTAACCGTCACCGTCCAAAAGTAATTTCGCTATAAGACGCTTTAGACAGCCCAAAAAGGCGAAAAAACACCTTACATGAGTCGATTAAGGTTTCATTTAACTTGATAGGGATATTCAGACCCAGATGTGATTTAGATGTGCAATTTTCAGACCTTTATTCATAACCCTCATAGATTCTCTTCGTTTCATATAAACATGTATTAAACCACGAACACATAGAGTGGTCTTCCTGTGCTTTCAGAGAAGCTGGGTTATCAATCAAATTTTTGAGAAGAGGACATGCGTACAAAATCTAGAAGCAATCAAAATGTTGGAGATCAAGAACATGCATGATTTGTGCTCTGATAATGTCAGGCTGACAAAATTGCAGCGTGTAAACCAGCCTTTATGGGAATAGGAAATGAAAGGCAAGGGTTTTAGGAGAATTAAAGCCTGAACAAAAAGAATAATAATTATTGAGACTTTTCCCATTTTGTGAACTTTAGGGTCAAACTTGCCCCGCTCTCCTGCTCCCACCCAATACAATGTTGCTCAGCCAACAATTTAGTAGTTTATCACAGCCACATGTGCCATTGTTTTTTTTTTTGGGGGGGGGGGGGGGTGGGAAGAGGGGTGGGGGCAAAATGTACTCTAGACAAGGTTTATCTGAAGCCAATGTCACATGCAGCCTTTTTGTGCCTTTATTCTGGGGGCACCTTGGAATTTGGCAGGGCTTACTTGTTCATGGCTATGCAATCTTTTTGGGCCATTTTTGCAAATCTTTGCAGATTCATTGAGATTCACTCTTCTGTCCTTGGTTGTGACCAGGAAAGTGTTTTTCCACTGGATTGTGTGACAGTGCCTGTTTAAACTCCCTGTTATACAGCTGCTTCGGGGTGGTTCCCATTTGCGGGCCATGTCACCCTGCGGGGCCTGGATCCCAACAGGCCCCTTCCTGTTAACTTTTAAGGCACCAGTTCCCAAGCTCATCAGTAATGGCAATGAGTTTAAAAACTGTTAATGGCTTCCTCAAGAACAATAATATGACTGAAACCCCTGTAAAGGGATAAAGCATGACCATCGTTTTCCAACCTGGACAACAAAGAGTTTTGTGCATTTTTAGGAAAGTTTTTTTTCCTGTGGCAACCTGAATTTTCAACATAGTACCATAAAAAAGCTGTAATGAGGAGCAAGTTTGTGAGGAACCCCTCTCTTGAGCTCAGTCAAGCTTCAGCACAATATTATTTCAAGTGGCTAAATGACCTGCAGTGTTACAACGTACAAAATAAAGCTATTGGGAGGCACCCTTTGCATGCTGCAGGGGCGCTTACTAGCTCAACGTTGCAGATCGTTCAGCTGTGCTTTTGCCTTGTCTTTTTGCTCCCACCCACCTCTGCCAGGGATTGAATGGTAAGTATTCTACTGACTGCTGCGTCAGTGTGACAGGTGGTGGACTGTGGTAGGCTTACCATGTCTCCCCCTCGTTTTGTGTGGACATGTGCGTCCATCATGACTCTTTCAGGCGCCTAACCCCAAGCTCATCTTGCCGATGAGTTTAATCACTCTTACATACATGTACCTGTTGCTCTTTTGAAGTCTTTCATCGCACACTTTTGTATTTAAACAGGACCATATAGAAATCGAAAAGAGCAAGGAAGAGGTCCTGTTGTCAAACCAGTGGGGTTCATTTTTTTGGCATAACACTGAACAGACTGGAGATGCGGAAGATTCTAGTCATTGCATAAACAATGTAATGGATGGATTCTTTGTATGTGAAAAAGCAAGCAAAAGGAGACAAATTAACACATTTTGGGGAGAACTGATAGAAAAATACAGCACCATTGCAATTCCACGCATAGATTTTATCACAGGTGAGATTTTGACCTGATTGTCACCTGTAAAACAGGTCACTCATAACAGGTTGTTTTACCCTATACTAAAACAACCCCAAACCTTCAAATTGGCTAACCTTAGGCCTAAACAAGTCATCGTTTTAGGTGTATTTAGGCCAAAGTTACATTACAAGTGAAGGTTTTGTAACAAGTGACTTGTACTTTAGACTCTTCGTTTATGTTCCAAAAAATGGTTGTTTGCATATTTTTATATAGCTGTTTTGTAAAACTGAATGAAAGCATAGGATTTCTAAATATTACTTTAAATGCAGGTCACAAGGTTCCAAAAAACAAGGGCCATTTGTCAAGAACAGACTTTCAACGAATCTATTTCATTTTTTGCCACAAGGATTATAGTTGCATTTATAGGTGCTGTTTATCAAAAGTTTGAGATTTTGCATAGATTTGAAAAACTAACCACAATAAAAATTATTGTATTTCCCGGTAACTATGATAAACAAAAGCAACAGTAACTGGGAGTTAATACTCATTTGTTTCTGTGGCAGAATTACCCTTGGATTATCCATTTGAGCCATTCAGTTCATCAAGTGGAGGATTCTTTCCAGGGAGTCCAAAATCACTCCATTTATAATATGATGTTGGACAAGTAAATTGAGAGCTCAAGACCGAAAGGTTTACTTAATGTATGCTAGTAAAATTATTTAAGTAGCTGTATCTGTAGCAAAGATCAAAAGGGTTTGTAGACGTTTTTTAGGCTGTGAGTTGCACAATTCTCACATCTTTATATTTGATATGAATGTAAGATAATGCAGTTTTGTGCAGCGCTAGCGGTTATTGTCAGCCGCGCATGTGTATCACGCGCGTTCCCTCGTGGCATATTTATGTTTTGGGTCCGACATCGGGTAGCGACCTGGTTGTACTTAGTAAAGTGTTTGTTGTTCGCTATTATCGTGTCGGCTGTCTTTATTACTGGCACAGGTATTAATTTTATTCTAAAACCATCCCTTTTCATACAAAAGAAGTTATAATTTATTATTTTATGGGTAATCAAACATTACTGTATAGAATGTATGGGTGATGTATTATAAAACAGAACTGTATGATACAATACAAAATTAATGTGAAAATAACCTTAGTCTTGGAGACCTGAATTAAATATTTTTGTCTTTTAACAAATTCAGAATAAAAACTCCTAATTCTTCAAATTCATTCCCATTAAGAGTAAATTACTTACAACTATGAATTCAAATTAATAATGCATATACCAATAATTTTTGTCATCGCCTACATGTTTGCATTCCGCTCATTATTTTGGACAAAACAAGCCAAAGATTTTAATATGAATGAATCTTAATTGCATTGAATTGCAAAAATGTATGATGTCAAATAACAATCTCAAGCACCAAAGTAGCCAACCCCAAAATAATTTTACTTACTATTTTAACCATGCATTTTAAATATGAGTTTCATGATATGGCCGGTTCAGTTTGGTTGGTCTAATCGCTTTGCAGGCTGCACGATCACTGGTAGATGTTGTACTGTTCAAGATTAAAATCCTTGGCAAATCCAGATCATTGTTTCCTAATCCTGATCCTAGACATTCCTGAAAAATAATAGGGCTGCAGAGAAAAAGCCAATTTTGAATCAAATCAAGTTTAAATCATGTTAACCTGAATATAATTTTGAATTCATGATTATTTTTGAGAGCCCCATAATTATATTAAAATTAATAAGACATCCAAAATGACACTGTCCAAGGACCAGTTCCAAGCTCTGTTTGAATGAAAGTAATATTCTAACTTTGAGGTCAAATTTTTTTCACTTATTATTTGTATAACCCTATTTTTCATCAATTATTGTTTTTGTACTTTTCCTCATGAATGAATGAGCAAGTCCT
>NC_090885.1:59241275-59253401 GCF_036669925.1 Montipora capricornis
TACGCGTAAAATCTCACTCATAGGACTAAGAGGATAACGGTGGCTCACACTAGTTTCAACACTCTGAAGAGACACTCTCTTTAAAACTAGTAATAGTTTTCACTACATCTGCCCCCGCCTAAGGTACCGGTAATATGGATGACAGTTGAGGTGTTTTAGTATTAATATTTGCTGCACATTGCGCTGTCTTCATATTATGCTACATGTAATTAGGTAGGTAAATGAAAGTGAAAAATGCAAGGAAATGATGGGCAACAACAAACAGCATTTATTTTCAATTACCATCTACGTTTGATACGCTGTCAATTGAAAAGTAATTTACATAAACAATATAGACGATACGGAAATATGCCAAGGAGAGAACTGTAAGTTGTTAGGAGTCATTCTTGATAAGGAGCTGAACTTTACTGATCATATACATGTAGCTACAATCTGCATTATAACTAGTAGGAAAATAGAAATACTTACACGCATGCGAAAGCTTATACCTATCCACGTGAAGTTACGAATACAAATCAGCTATTCTACCTCACTTCGATTACTGTAACTTGGTTTGGCACTTTTGCAAAGCCAGTGATAAGAACAAACTTGAACGTGTTAACAAAAGAGGACTGAGAGCTGTATTCTGTGACTATAAATCACCTTATGAGGAATTACTAAGGAGAGCTAAGTTAACCACCTTATATAACAGAAGATTACAAAACATCGCAATATTTATGTACAAGATTAAAAACAAATTGCTACCAAAAACTGTCATGGACGTATTTACTTAGAAATACTGATTTTTCAATAAACAGCTTTAACATAGTGAAGTACGGTAAGAACAGCCATAGATACTTCGGACCTCATTTGTGGTCCAAACTTAATTCAAGTATAAGATCGGAACCTTCTGTTAGTGTTTTTAAGAA
The DNA here is from genome assembly GCF_036669925.1 of Montipora capricornis. NCBI lineage: Eukaryota > Metazoa > Cnidaria > Anthozoa > Scleractinia > Acroporidae > Montipora > Montipora capricornis. The sequence continues at coordinate 59,242,184 of NC_090885.1, forward strand.
CAAAATTAGAAAACTTGACTTAACATGCTTGACCTGATAATAATTTTTTTAACTATATATGTGTACTTACATTTATATTTCTTAGCATTGAATTGTGAATTAGGTTAGATTTATAATTGTATTTTTGTCTTCTTTCCTTTTGTCTCCCCGATTAGTAGGGCACATGTGCCTGGCTTTAAGATTTGAGACTTATTATTGTTATTATATTATTATTATTATTATTATTATTATTATTATTATATATTATTATTATTATTATTATAGAAATTTGCCTTGAAAATATGATAGTAAACAGGTACATTAACTACATGTGCGGTATCTCTCAAAGATAAGCGAACCATGAAACATGTTGACATAGTGTTAAGAACGAAGAGTCAAAGCATTTGAAAAAAAAATCAGCACGTTTGCTAACTAGTTTGTTTTGAATGCATTTGGCCTTTTTTATTCATTTTGGCACCTTTGAAGTAGTTGGTATGTAAAAAAGTGACAAGGCCAACTGCAAAGTATTATCAATTAATACAGATCTACTGTAGTGGAGTCGCAAAAGAAATCTTCAGAAACATAAAAAATTGTATCAGATACCACGCTTGATCGCTACCCTAGTGCGATAAATTTTCATGGTGCAACGAAAACTTAAAACAATCTTTTTTTTAGAGCAAAAGGTTTTTGAAAAAAATCAGTTTTGACTCGTACACAACGATGAGGTACTACCATGACACAGATTCTCGATCATTACAAAACTCTGAAATAATCAGGTACATGTACCTTGTGGAGCAATCTTGATTGTTTAGCGGCGAAACATCTCAGCAAAGCGGTATGTGTTGCGACAGAAACACTCTTTCTACATATACAGGTAGTACGTATTTTTTACGCTTTCCACATTGCAATATTCAGTTCAGACGAGGTGGTTCTCAGTGAACTACAATGGCTAATTCACTTTGATGTTTCCCTTCAAGTTTCCTTGCACTTGATTAGAGCCGCAAGATGATCAGCAGACTAATCAGTGGAACATCTGATATCGCCGCCTTACCCATTTTTGAAATTGCATGATGCTGACCTTTTGTGGTGCTTTGACCTTTCACACACTCCCTACTAAAGTTTAAAAGGAAGTGAAGGGTTGTTCAGTTCAGGCGGTTTTAAGTGCTCAATTGGAGAGTTCAGTGAATTAAAACTGAACCACTTAAGTCGGTCGTTTTCACATGGAAGGTAAAATTCAGTAGGCTTAACGCAATTTTGGCATCTTCGTGTTGAAGCCGTCTCTGATAAGTGCCTGAGAAATGGATTTCTGACCCAGGCAATATGATTTTCTGTCAGATACTATAACCTTTGATTTTCAAAGTGAAATGAATCATTGTAAATACCGTTATTTGAGAATCACTCACCTTCAATCGTTATACAAAATCAGCGAGTTAAGGTGGCTCTGAATGCATGGCACAGACTTCTTTTTTAACTCTGGAGAAAGTTTCAACTTGACCATTTGATCACTTTCTGGCAATAAAAAATGGCGGTCACCAAGTTCTTATTTGAGGTACTGTATGTGCAAGTACAGCGTGTAAAGGCGAAATATTGGCTGTTTCTATTGGGCATTCCTGTTTCCAGAGTAACTTATTACGTCAAAAAATGACCACATCTTGTTCAGTAATAATTGAGTGTCATTTAGGGCTCGAAGTTAATTTTTTAGTCCACTTGCAAGGTTTTTCTAGTAAGATTTTTTCCACTAGTGAATTCTTTCTTGAAATGTTAATGACAATATCTGGTATAAAGATTAGAACTGATACAGTATTTCTCACAGTCTATCAAGGAGCTGAAAAGTTTAATTTAAAAAAGTATGAAATATTAATTTAGTGATGGTCTCCTTTTGTTGTTCTCCTGATAGCCACCACCTATCAACTGCAGCTCTGGGGTTATCAGCCTGTGTTTTTTGGCCCTCTATTAGTACCCAAAGTTCAACGCAATATTATACATTACAAATAGTCACTCAGTCACTTTTCTGAATTTGCTTTGTCCTTCAAGAATTCTTGACATGTTTTACACTGTATTTCTTCTACAAGTTCATTGTGTCCTTCAACTACTTTGTAACCCAGATCGATGGTGAAATCCTTCTGCCATTGCAGAACTATTTTCAGATAAGCTGTGTCATCTATGTTGGATCCTGACTTCAAACTCTTTTTCTTCAGTGGCTCGAGATCTTCATCGCCACTGGCATTTGTGTTAGAGGTCAAGGGCCCTGAGGGCCTCGTGAAGAAAGAAGTTATTTTTGACGTATGCAATGAAAACGAGAGTTCCAAAACCAAGAGGAACAACAACATGCGAATGTGCAGGTGTGGCACAGAGCCTTGGTGCAACACCACTAGCTAGTGGCTAACACAAAAATCAATGTGCTCTTCTCAGCTCAGTGTGCGCTGTTTCATTTGCCCCAGATGTTGTCCGTGCATTTTTTCTTGCTTTCGAACAGCTTTCTCCAAATGTTTGGGAGACATGGATGATTCTAACTCGCAAACGTTTGCTAGTGGATATTTTTCTCACTCGCAGATTATCAAATCGACTCTCATTTTGCGAGTTTGCGAGTGTTAATTTTGAGCCAAGTGCTGTCATTGGTATTATAACATTGCTAATTCGAGTTACAGCTTTGTAGTGCCAATCCTTCTAATGAGAACGTTGCTTGAAAGCGTTGAAACTGCTTTGAGCCACCTAAAAGTGCCCCTGTGATTTAAAAAAATCACTTCCTTTTTTTTCTTCAGATTTTGAAAGTATGACCTTTTGTTTACTCAACACCTTACCTGCAAAAATTTGAGCTTTGAATTTTATCCAAAGGCAGTTTACTTTGAGTGTAAGTTTTGGATTTCATGGTCCACCATTACTCACATTCAAAACTTGCTAACCCTAATCCCAAACTTAAGTCTTTTCCTTAAACCCATTGGGTCTGGCACTATCTAGACAGTAAAATCTATTAAGTGTCACTCCTATATGTGGGAGTCAATGGGTTAAAAGGCACATAGTTTTTGAGTGGATATAGAGTTTGTTAGAATCTGATGGTTTATCATCTGTCACACCTTCTCCCTTAGAACTGAAGTGGGGAGATACAGGTGTACGATTTTAGTCTGACAAGGAAAGGAAAATCCATGTAGGAAAATCAAACCGAGGATGTTAACTACTGTACAATCATGAGGAATAAGCATTTTCACAGGTCACCAACCTGCTCCCTGAAAAGATTCCATTGCTGGATTCTGTACAGTATCAAAATTAATTTAAAGTACTTGGTATACTTGGATACAAGAACATGTACATCATTATGGCAAAGTGTGTTGGGGAGTCAGGGTGGTTTAGTGGTCATCCCACCTCTGTGACCCAGGTTCAACTCTGGCCTCGGGGCTTATGTGGGTTGAGTTTAAGTCGATCTCAACCTGACTCCGAGGGTTTTTCTCCGGGTACTCTGGTTTTCCTCCCACCTCAAAATCGACTCCCAGTCAATTACATCTGGCTTGGTTTTTCTGGTGCTCCGAGATCACACATGGATCGTATGGCGGTAGCCGTGGGCACCTTCACATGCATTTGGTCCAATCCCGTTGAGCCAGTTGATCCTGAAAAGCTCTTGTAGGGAGCGGTCAACTAAGCGCAGATTTACATTTACATTTACATTTACATTCTATCTCCAGCGTAAGCTCCCAGGAACTCCACTATTGTTGGTTGTACCAAGTGGTCCTACAACAAGTATAAGTGCTGGAACGTCGTCAAAGCGGGCTCGCTTCTGGCATAACCAACTGTCGGTCCTTGGCAAAGTTGTACCCGTGACAATGCATACCAGTAATGGTGGAAGCGGGGTTTCTATCGGTCAGTGTCTGGACCACATCATTGGTGCTGTGAGGATTAAAGTGCTTGAGGTAAATTTGAGATAAAGATGTGTAACTGAAAACTTCAAACTTGCTATGGCTTTGAATAGAAGAGAGTTCATAATGCATGTAAGGATGATGATAACACAGTCAGTGGAGTCTGAATAACTCAAACTATGAATTTTTTGACTTGCCAAAAAATGTGAATTTAAGGGTAACATACATTGTAAGTTAGAAAGTGACCTAAAGAGAAATGAAAAATTGCTTCAAATGAGGGGAATGTTTCAGGTAGAGAGGGTTAGTGAGTTACCAAAGATGAAAAATCGAGGGGACTTCTGAATTGTTTTTATGTTGTAATGACTTAGTGCATGGTTATGTACCAGTCAAATCGAAGCTTCAACATCCCCCTCCCCCCCCCCCCCCAGGGTACACCCTGGGCATTCGATGCCTTTTCCTGCCTGGGGGGAGGGAATTTGATCAACTTAGTATACCTGGGGACAGGGCATTTGATCATCACTCATAGGGGGTGGGGAATTGGGTCGCTAGCCTCGATTTCATGTTATGTTTCCACGTGGGTTGATAAATCATAGCGGAGACAAACTTGGCTTCAGTCGAAACAGAGGTATTAAATTTTCATATTTTAAATTGAAATATTCTCTCTGTGTTTCTCTATGAGTAGAACATCGCGCTAGTGTAATGTAATACAATGATTCAACAATAATAACTATAATTATCTTAATTATGATAACCATTACAATTGTGATAACGATAATGTTGACAATGAAATTGCCCTGAAGAATAAATTTGAGGCAGAAAATGGACCTTTCAATGATTGGTTAACATTGATTAGTGTTTGTATTCTTTAGTTGAGAAGTCACTTTCCTAATCGTCCCATTATTCTGCTGGGTTGGTCTGTTGGTGCTTTGGTTTCATGCCAGGTAATATGTCTGAACTTTGTTTTGACTGTTGCTTGTGGAAATGTTATTTTTCTAAATTTTCTTGTGCTAGTACCACTATAGACATGTTAATTAAGACATGTTGCTCTAGCCATGTTCCGAAATCGCTACATTCTATAACAAGATTTTTTTACCTTCAAAGGTGCTGCATATTACGTTACTAATGTTTTCTTCACAAACGGGCTTCTCACAAACACTTTACAAATGAAGAGTGTGGTTACTCTTGACAAAGGGTAAATAAGGCTCCGTCCACACGTATCCGGCGAATTCGCTGGTGAATCCGGAACTTTTCGAATACGCTCTCCAGATTGGATATTTTTGAATCCGATATGAATTCGGAACCGTGTGGACTCCAAAGCCGGATATTTTTTAATCCGGAGGACGTAACAAGATCGAGCCCAGTTCCTTACCGTGAAATCAATTTGCAAGATGGCTGCCGAGGGCTTCCTGGCGCATGCTCTGTTACCTCTGTTTCCTTGAGGAGTCTTGAGCACCAGATACGTTTCGGATACGTGTGGACGGGCCAACTCGATTTGAATACGTGTGGATGGAAATACCCCACACTTGAACCTACATTAACCAGAGATTTTGTGAGGGATACCAAAATCGGTTTGCTTCTCAGTTCTTATAGTGCATGTACATTTAAGTGCATCTATCCTAAGGTTTTGGATCTACTGCTTAATTTTATTACCCTTTTTTTCCATTAGGTTGCATTAATGGAGTCTGTCTGTGCTGTTGTGTGCCTCGGTTTTCCCATCACTGGCCTCAGTGGCGTCCGAGTGGTGAGTTGTTGTTTTTTTTTTGTACAGTGTAACTGATGGTTCATGCCGGTAAACCCTTGTATAATCATAATCAACAAAAAAACAGTGGTTAGCTCCCCAAGTAGGCTTAAGACGAGAAAAAAATGTAAATGTAATTTGTTTACCCACGGAACACTTTAAGAGCGCTCAGGAGCTCGTTCAACATGTGTCCCTGCTTTCCGGATCGAATTGGAATTTGGCAGTGTTGGTTTTTGAGGAGAGGAGAAAACCGGAGTACCCGGAGAAAAACCTCTCGGAGCAAGTAGAGAACCAACAACAAACTCAACCCAAATATGACGTCAGGACCGGAAATCGAACCCAGGCCACATTGGTGGAAGGCGGGTGCTCTCACCTCTGCTCTCCCACGAAGAACTTTCGTTATTCAAATATGGCTGCATTGTACAGAATAATGGGAGTTTCAATAAGATTTTTATCAGGAGGGTAATTTGTCTTGATCAACGCAAAGTGGAATTTTTTTAATTATCTCTTACATAGCGCATGACCCAATGGTTTGTCAATTTAGTTGACTATATTCTATAGTACAGTCCTTGATATCAAGGTTTGAGAACAAGATTATTGCGCACGCGCATACCAAGCGATGTTGAAAGAGGGTGGCAATTTTCTTTAATTTCATTCAACATTCGCTATAACAAAAGAAATGTTGAATGGTTGTTGATGCAAAGTTTAAACGCTTTGAAAGTCATTCAACATCGATTCAACACGGTTAAAGTGGGAGAAGGGGGGCGGGGGGGGGGGGGGTGGGGAGGGGCAATGCTTTCAACATTGCTGTTCAACAGAATTGAGCGGATGTTGAAGCTATTAATCCTTTGTCAAAATCGAAAAAAATTGTCGTCGTTTCGTTTACTGGGGTTAACATTTTTCATCTGCATGTAGAATTAATATTGCTGTACTGGAGAAAAACATGGTGTTTGACTTCAACTCATTACAACATTTTGCTAGTAGTTATAGTAGGATAAGAGCTTATCATCCTTCAAACAACTTGATTATTCAAGCTTGTACTGTATTTAATTCAAAAGCCAATTTTAATTTGTCTTGCATTTCATATTGTTTTTTCCTTCTTGAACCCTCTCTCATGAATATCATGTGTCCTATAATTTGAAGAGATTAATTCCCTTCTTTTCCCAGGGAGTGGAAGATCCTCTTTTGGAGCTTAAAACACCCACATTGTTTGTCATTGGATCGCATTCCAATCTGACGTCACAAGAAGACGTTGAGGTATCTTTTTCTCTGTTCCTTACAGTAAAGAAGTATCGCTGTAGCCTTGAACGTTTTGGCCCATTTCTCATCTCTGTTATGAAAATACAGGAACAGTCTCAGAGGCGCATCATTTTTAATCGATGCACTCTTTGAAGTGAAATGATGTAGTATTTACAGACATCTTTTAAATCCGACATCACCATACTGGCACTTTCATATTGGTCTTCAGTTTTTGGATTTTTTTTTTTCAAAGCTTCCCTTTTCAAAAGGAGGGCATTACTATTTGTTGAAACAACAGAAAATTGTGTGAAATAGCCCTTTCATAATCACTTCTTCACTAAGTGGTCGTCCTTTCGGTTTCTCTTTGCTTTGCTCGAAACAATTACGTTTCGTATCTCTTTGGATCAATACTGTACTTGCAAACACTTTGTATTTTACTTGCGACAGGAAATGCGGGAGAAAATGAAAACAGATACAAGTTTGTTGGTGGTGGGTGGAGCCGATGAACAGGTGAGACCAAGACTGGCAAACCTTGAGTAGTTTTCATTCTATAGGGAGTTTAAGAAACCACGACGGCTATGACGACGAAAACGTTGGTTGGTTGGTTGAGTAGGTTGAGTAGGTTGAAGTTTTGGCAGCTGTTTAGCTGATGTGGACCTGCGATACCTACCCACCCATATACTCACAGAGGACAGCCACAACACCGGGAACTTCATCCCTACTTCAAAATCTAACTTTGAGCTTTTCTAAGTATTTCATGATTATTCCATCTTGTTTGTATTATGCAATGTGGGCGAAGTGTCCAAAAACTGGATTAGTACGGACGGATTTGAAGTAAAGGGTGAGACTGAAAGATTCACGTTGTCGTCAAAACTTTAAATTTGGTCATTTCACGTAGTAGGTTTGACGAGTGCGGGAGAGAAGTGCTCAAAAAGGCGTGCCGCACGTGTAGCACGATCATTTTGGTTCTTTTAACCGATAATATTACTGCTTTTTGGCGTTTTCGTTGCCGTAGCCGTCGTCGTTTCTTAAACTCCGTAGTAAAATAACAGTAGGGAATTTAAGAAACGACGACGGCTACGACTACGACAACGCCACAAAGCAATAATATCATTGGTTGAAAGAGCATAAATAGTCGTGCTGCACGTGCAGCAATTCATTGTCATGTGCTAAAGTCCTCCACAGAACCTTGAATTTGGTCATTTCACGTCGTCATTTAGGAGATGACGGCAAAGAAATGTACCAAAACGTAAAACGCACGTGCAGAGCGTGCAGAGCCATTGTTTTTGCTCATTAAAACCTATTGTTTTGTAGCGTCGTCGTTGCCATCGGCGTCGTCTTTTCGTAAGCTCCCTATTAGGCAAGGACGACGACGCCTGTTGCGAGGGTGCAATGAAACAAGAGGTTGAAAGGTTCGGGCAAACAGTTTCAGCTTTTGCTTCAACATCCGTCCGATTTTGTTGAACGATATGGACTTCTGGCGCCCGTTTCTCGAAAGTCCCGAAAACTTTTTCGGGCCCGAAAAACCATTTGTGGAACTGCCAACCGCTTGTTTTGGAAAGCCGATCTTTTAACATGTCTTCAAGGAAACAAAAAGAAAAATGATCGTGACGTTTGACAACTTAAATCCTCTCCGTTCTTGAGATACAAAAGGAATTGTGACACCCGAAGATTGGCCCGTAAAGTTTCTGGACTTTCGAGAAACGGGCCCCTGGGGGTGGGCAAACGGCGTCAACACGTCATCAACATTTGATTCAACAAAGCGTGGTGTTCAGCGGTCTGGTGTTCAGTCCCAGGCTACAGCGGCGGTTGTTACTACGGATATACGGACATTTCATTGAGAGACCGATTAGTACTAAGTCAGTCCATAGTTAGTAACTATGGTCAGCCTTTCTATCATTCACAGTAGTGGAGCTATTGCACTGCTCAAAGGAAATCTCCACTTTTACTACATTCGCAGAATATGTTAAAACGACAGAAATAATGTTTGCAAACAAATTCGTTCGAAATTTGTTTGTTTGAAAAATAGAGTTCATATTAGGAAAAATGAATAGGCCATTTCCGAGTTCATGTCTGCCTCCTCTTCAAAGCGAGTCTAAGTGCGAAGGTTTTCTTCTGAAAATTAGCTTTCATTCATATGTTGAATAGAACTAATAGACCCTTCCACGGTTTTTGGCACCATTTTGGTTGGGTGGCAAACACGGCTAAATTTACAGTAAATATATGGGATTTTGGCCGTTTTTGAACCGCTGTAGCGCCGCTAAAACGAGATGGATTTCCACAGTGATAGTGTCTTTTAAAAGACATTTATACTGAGATTATTTTCATGAAATATAAAGAACAGATTAAGGCTACAACGACCATGAACGAATTTTTAAGATTCCATACAAACCCTTCGAAAACCATCACGGCAAATTGTCGCGAAATTAGAAGCACTGTAAGAAACTTTATTAGTCCAATTTACGGACGTCATACATTCTTAAAGGGAGGCGCGATGGCGTCGGGTTCGGGTCCTGGCCGGGGACATTGTGTTGTGTTCTTGGGCAAGACAATTTACTGCCACGGTGCCTCTCTCCACCCAGGTGTATAAATGGGTATCGGCGAAAATGCTGGGGGTAACCCTGCGATGGACTAGCATCCCATCCAGGGGGGAGTAGAAATACTCCTTGTCGCTTCATGCTACCGAAACCAGAGATAAGTGCCGGCCTGATGGGCCTTTCTTGGCTCATAACAGAGATTTTACCTTATACCTTCCTAAATGGCCTTATTTTCTGTTGAATGAATGATATCAATAAAACTATTTAAAGTTGTGGCAAAAGTTGGAAATCTGTCTCCTTTTTTTAGCCGTGTTTGCCTCCCAGCCAAGATGACGGTCAAAAACCGTGCAAGGGTCTATTATCATCACAAAAACTTCCCACTAAGACTTGCTTTGAAGAGGAGGCCGTTTTGAATAAATGTGACATGTTACGGTTGCTTTATCGCTCTAAATTTCTTTTGTGTAACACTTCACACTTATTCAAGATAGCGACGCCCCGGAAATTTGAAAACAAAAATGGGCCATTCTAAAACTTATACAAGCGCTTTCTTTGAGAAGTTTTTAAGAAAATTTGACTTAAGAGATAACATTATTTCTGGGTGTTACTTCGTTGGAGTGGATGTTCCCTTCCAGAGAAATGTAAAGACGGGTTACCGTATATCTAAAAAATGAGTTTAAAATGTCATCAGATTGTGGATACGGCTTTGGGAAATAGCTTGCAGTTAACTGAAAAACAAACATTTCTTTGCCTTTGCTCAACAGTTGCGGCTGACTCGTGCTAAGAAGAAACAAGAAGGTTTAACGCAGAGTATGGTTGATCGGTTGATTATGGTATGTACTCTTACGTCGTGGTCGTACCTTGTTTTTTCTACCAGAGTCGTGTTGTTGGAAACTAATCTGGATTAAATACATTGTACTTACAGTACTGTCCAAAGATAAGCGAACCAGCTCAAAACGCTGCCAAATGGCTGGGTTTTCACAAAAAGATGCCTTTTTGAGGCTGATTCGAACGTTTTTGACAAGTTTTTTATCTTCGAGCGTTTTTGACTGAGTGAGGAACTTTTTGAGGTTTTTGCTCGAAGACTGCTCAAAATGCGTTTGCAACGCGTGGAAAACGTAGACTACACGTGTTCGTCGCAACGGACCAGTGCGTTTCAGGTCTACTCTTTTTCTCAACTCGTTTCCTCCAAACGAACCTTTGTTTAGAATTGCGCTTTATCATCAGCATGTGCCCATCGTTTTTCGATCAATCATTCAAGAAACTAAACGTGCATGTCATAAGTATTTATGAAAATTCGGCCCCGATGTATTCGATACTCTTTGAAGACATTTGAAGACAGTTAAGAATTCTCCAAATTGAACTGCCGCCGCTGAAGAGTAAAATGAAATGGCTCAATAGACAGTGCACTGGACTTCCGGAGAAAGTGCTGCCTTTGTAACTACATCTGCAAATGGTTAGACTTTGTAGTTTTCTCGGATAAGGACGATAAGCTGGAGGTCCTGTCTCACAGCCTTTGTTCATTAACTCTGTGGGACGTATAAGATTCCACACACTACTCGAAAAAGATTAGGGCACAGAGTTCCTGTGTTGTGGTCTGACCTTTCCAGCATGTGGTCGGCTTGGCAGGATTTTCTTGAAGGGCTTTTCAACTCAGTCTTTTGTGTAAATGAGACCATAATTGTGTATAACAGCCACAGCACCACAGCCATATGGAATAAACTGGGAGTAAATTTTGCTGAGGGAGGAAAACCGGAGTGCCCGGATAAAAACGTCGGAGTAAGATTGAGAGCGACTGAAACTCGGCCCACATTTGCATTAGGATGTGATCCCGGGTCCGCAGAAGTGGGAGGCAGGAGCGTTACCACAGGGCCATCCTT
>NC_090885.1:59257479-59287479 GCF_036669925.1 Montipora capricornis
TTGCTTTGTCCTTCAAGAATTCTTGGACACAGGTTTACACTGTATTTCTTCTACAAGTTCATGTGTCCTTCACTACTTTGTAACCCAGATCGATTGTGAAATCCTTCTGCCATTGCAGAACTATTTTCAGATATACTGTGTCATCGATGTTGGATCCTGACTTCAAACTCTTTTTCTTCAGTGGCTCGAGATCTTCATCGCCACTGGCATTTGTGTTAGAGGTCAAGGGCCCTGAGGCCTCGTGAAGAAAGAAGTTATTTTTGACGTATGCAATGAAAACGAGAGTTCCAAAACCAAGACGAACACCAACATGCGAATGTGCAGGTGTGGCACAGAGCCTTGGTGCAACACCACTAGCTAGTGGCTAACACAAAAATCAATGTGCTCTTCTCAGCTCAGTGTGCGCTGTTTCATTTGCCCCAGATGTTGTCCGTGCATTTTTTTTCCTTGCTTTCGAACAGCTTTCTCCAAATGATTGGGAGACATGGATGATTCTAACTCGCAAACGTTTGCTAGTGGATATTTTTCTCACTCGCAGATTATCAAATCGACTCTCATTTTGCGAGTTTGCGAGTGTTAATTTTGAGCCAAGTGCTGTCATTGGTATTATAACATTGCTAATTCGAGTTACAGCTTTGTAGTGCCAATCCTTCTAATGAGAACGTTGCTTGAAAGCGTTGAAACTGCTTTGAGCCACCTAAAAGTGCCCCTGTGATTTAAAAAAATCACTTCCTTTTTTTTCTTCAGATTTTGAAAGTATGACCTTTTGTTTACTCAACACCTTACCTGCAAAAATTTGAGCTTTGAATTTTATCCAAAGGCAGTTTACTTTGAGTGTAAGTTTTGGATTTCATGGTCCACCATTACTCACATTCAAAACTTGCTAACCCTAATCCCAACTTAAGTCTTTTCCTTAAACCATTGGGTCTGGCACTATCTAGACAGTTAAAATCTATTAAGTGTCACTCCTATATGTGGGAGTCAATGGGTTAAAAGGCACATAGTTTTTTGAGTGGATATAGAGTTTGTTAGAATCTGATGGTTTATCATCTGTCACACCTTCTCCCTTAGAACTGAAGTGGGGAGATACAGGTGTACGATTTTAGTCTGACAAGGAAAGGAAAATCCATGTAGGAAAATCAAACCGAGGATGTTAACTACTGTACAATCATGAGGAATAAGCATTTTCACAGGTCACCAACCTGCTCCCTGAAAAGATTCCATTGCTGGATTCTGTACAGTATCAAAATTAATTTAAAGTACTTGGTATACTTGGATACAAGAACATGTACATCATTATGGCAAAGTGTGTTGGGGAGTCAGGGTGGTTTAGTGGTCATCCCACCTCTGTGACCCAGGTTCAACTCTGGCCTCGGGGCTTATGTGGGTTGAGTTTAAGTCGATCTCAACCTGACTCCGAGGGTTTTTCTCCGGGTACTCTGGTTTTCCTCCCACCTCAAAATCGACTCCCAGTCAATACATCTGGCTTGGTTTTTCTGGTGCTCCGAGATCACACATGGATCGTATGGCGGTAGCCGTGGGCACCTTCACATGCATTTGGTCCAATCCCGTTGAGCCAGTTGATCCTGAAAGCTCTTGTAGGGAGCGGTCAACTAAGCGCAGATTTACATTTACATTTACATTTACATTCTATCTCCAGCGTAAGCTCCCAGGAACTCCACTATTGTTGGTTGTACCAAGTGGTCCTACAACAAGTATAAGTGCTGGAACGTCGTCAAAGCGGGCTCGCTTCTGGCATAACCACTGTCGGTCCTTGGCAAAGTTGTACCCGTGACAATGCATACCAGTAATGGTGGAAGCGGGGTTTCTATCGGTCAGTGTCTGGACCACATCATTGGTGCTGTGAGGATTAAAGTGCTTGAGGTAAATTTGAGATAAAGATGTGTAACTGAAAACTTCAAACTTGCTATGGCTTTGAAGAAGAGAGTTCATAATGCATGTAAGGATGATGATAACACAGTCAGTGGAGTCTGAATAACTCAAACTATGAATTTTTTGACTTGCCAAAAAATGTGAATTTTAAGGGTAACATACATTGTAAGTTAGAAAGTGACCTAAAGAGAAATGAAAAATTGCTTCAAATGAGGGGAATGTTTCAGGTAGAGAGGGTTAGTGAGTTACCAAAGATGAAAAATCGAGGGGACTTCTGAATTGTTTTTTATGTTGTAATGACTTAGTGCATGGTTATGTACCAGTCAAATCGAAGCTTCAAACATCCCCCTCCCCCCCCCCCCCCCAGGGTACACCCTGGGCATTCGATGCCTTTTCCTGCCTGGGGGGGGGAATTTGATCAACTTAGTATACCTGGGGACAGGGCATTTGATCATCACTCATAGGGGGTGGGGATTGGGTCGCTAGCCTCGATTTCATGTTATGTTTCCACGTGGGTTGATAAATCATAGCGGAGACAAACTTGGCTTCAGTCGAAACAGAGGTATTAAATTTTCATATTTTAAATTGAAATATTCTCTCTGTGTTTCTCTATGAGTAGAACATCGCGCTAGTGTAATGTAATACAATGATTCAACAATAATAACTATAATTATCTTAATTATGATAACCATTACAATTGTGATAACGATAATGTTGACAATGAAATTGCCCTGAAGAATAAATTTGAGGCAGAAAATGGACCTTTCAATGATTGGTTAACATTGATTAGTGTTTGTATTCTTTAGTTGAGAAGTCACTTTCCTAATCGTCCCATTATTCTGCTGGGTTGGTCTGTTGGTGCTTTGGTTTCATGCCAGGTAATATGTCTGAACTTTGTTTTGACTGTTGCTTGTGGAAATGTTATTTTTCTAAATTTTCTTGTGCTAGTACCACTATAGACATGTTAATTAAGACATGTTGCTCTAGCCATGTTCCGAATCGCTACATTCTATAACAAGATTTTTTTACCTTCAAAGGTGCTGCATATTACGTTACTAATGTTTTCTTCACAAACGGGCTTCTCACAAACACTTTACAAATGAAGAGTGTGGTTACTCTTGACAAAGGGTAAATAAGGCTCCGTCCACACGTATCCGGCGAATTCGCTGGTGAATCCGGAACTTTTTCGAATACGCTCTCCAGATTGGATATTTTTGAATCCGATATGAATTCGGACCGTGTGGACTCCAAAGCCGGATATTTTTTAATCCGGAGGACGTAACAAGATCGAGCCCAGTTCCTTACCGTGAAATCAATTTGCAAGATGGCTGCCGAGGGCTTCCTGGCGCATGCTCTGTTACCTCTGTTTCCTTGAGGAGTCTTGAGCACCAGATACGTTTCGGATACGTGTGGACGGGCCAACTCGATTTGAATACGTGTGGATGGAAATACCCCACACTTGAACCTACATTAACCAGAGATTTTGTGAGGGATACCAAAATCGGTTTGCTTCTCAGTTCTTATAGTGCATGTACATTTAAGTGCATCTATCCTAAGGTTTTGGATCTACTGCTTAATTTTATTACCCTTTTTTTCCATTAGGTTGCATTAATGGAGTCTGTCTGTGCTGTTGTGTGCCTCGGTTTTCCCATCACTGGCCTCAGTGGCGTCCGAGTGGTGAGTTGTTGTTTTTTTTTTTTGTACAGTGTAACTGATGGTTCATGCCGGTAAACCCTTGTATAATCATAATCAACAAAAAAACAGTGGTTAGCTCCCCAAGTAGGCTTAAGACGAGAAAAAAATGTAAATGTAATTTGTTTACCCACGGAACACTTTAAGAGCGCTCAGGAGCTCGTTCAACATGTGTCCCTGCTTTCCGGATCGAATTGGAATTTGGCAGTGTTGGTTTTTGAGGAGAGGAGAAAACCGGAGTACCCGGAGAAAAACCTCTCGGAGCAAGTAGAGAACCAACAACAAACTCAACCCAAATATGACGTCAGGACCGGAAATCGAACCCAGGCCACATTGGTGGAAGGCGGGTGCTCTCACCTCTGCTCTCCCACGAAGAACTTTCGTTATTCAAATATGGCTGCATTGTACAGAATAATGGGAGTTTCAATAAGATTTTTATCAGGAGGGTAATTTGTCTTGATCAACGCAAAGTGGAATTTTTTTAATTATCTCTTACATAGCGCATGACCCAATGGTTTGTCAATTTAGTTGACTATATTCTATAGTACAGTCCTTGATATCAAGGTTTGAGAACAAGATTATTGCGCACGCGCATACCAAGCGATGTTGAAAGAGGGTGGCAATTTTCTTTAATTTCATTCAACATTCGCTATAACAAAAGAAATGTTGAATGGTTGTTGATGCAAAGTTTAAACGCTTTGAAAGTCATTCAACATCGATTCAACACGGTTAAAGTGGGAGAAGGGGGGCGGGGGGGGGGGGGTGGGGGGGGGCAATTCATTCAACATTGCGGTTCAACAGAATTGAGCGGATGTTGAAGCTATTAATCCTTTGTCAAAATCGAAAAAATTGTCGTCGTTTCGTTTACTGGGGTTAACATTTTTCATCTGCATGTAGAATTAATATTGCTGTACTGGAGAAAAACATGGTGTTTGACTTCAACTCATTACAACATTTTGCTAGTAGTTATAGTAGGATAAGAGCTTATCATCCTTCAAACAACTTGATTATTCAAGCTTGTACTGTATTTAATTCAAAAGCCAATTTTAATTTGTCTTGCATTTCATATTGTTTTTTCCTTCTTGAACCCTCTCTCATGAATATCATGTGTCCTATAATTTGAAGAGATTAATTCCCTTCTTTTCCCAGGGAGTGGAAGATCCTCTTTTGGAGCTTAAAACACCCACATTGTTTGTCATTGGATCGCATTCCAATCTGACGTCACAAGAAGACGTTGAGGTATCTTTTTCTCTGTTCCTTACAGTAAAGAAGTATCGCTGTAGCCTTGAACGTTTTGGCCCATTTCTCATCTCTGTTATGAAAATACAGGAACAGTCTCAGAGGCGCATCATTTTTAATCGATGCACTCTTTGAAGTGAAATGATGTAGTATTTACAGACATCTTTTAAATCCGACATCACCATACTGGCACTTTCATATTGGTCTTCAGTTTTTGGATTTTTTTTTTTCAAAGCTTCCCTTTTCAAAAGGAGGGCATTACTATTTGTTGAAACAACAGAAAATTGTGTGAAATAGCCCTTTCATAATCACTTCTTCACTAAGTGGTCGTCCTTTCGGTTTCTCTTTGCTTTGCTCGAAACAATTACGTTTCGTATCTCTTTGGATCAATACTGTACTTGCAAACACTTTGTATTTTACTTGCGACAGGAAATGCGGGAGAAAATGAAAACAGATACAAGTTTGTTGGTGGTGGGTGGAGCCGATGAACAGGTGAGACCAAGACTGGCAAACCTTGAGTAGTTTTCATTCTATAGGGAGTTTAAGAAACCACGACGGCTATGACGACGAAAACGTTGGTTGGTTGGTTGAGTAGGTTGAGTAGGTTGAAGTTTTGGCAGCTGTTTAGCTGATGTGGACCTGCGATACCTACCCACCCATATACTCACAGAGGACAGCCACAACACCGGGAACTTCATCCCCTACTTCAAAATCTAACTTTGAGCTTTTCTAAGTATTTCATGATTATTCCATCTTGTTTGTATTATGCAATGTGGGCGAAGTGTCCAAAAACTGGATTAGTACGGACGGATTTGAAGTAAAGGGTGAGACTGAAAGATTCACGTTGTCGTCAAAACTTTAAATTTGGTCATTTCACGTAGTAGGTTTGACGAGTGCGGGAGAGAAGTGCTCAAAAAGGCGTGCCGCACGTGTAGCACGATCATTTTGGTTCTTTTAACCGATAATATTACTGCTTTTTGGCGTTTTCGTTGCCGTAGCCGTCGTCGTTTCTTAAACTCCGTAGTAAAATAACAGTAGGGAATTTAAGAAACGACGACGGCTACGACTACGACAACGCCACAAAGCAATAATATCATTGGTTGAAAGAGCATAAATAGTCGTGCTGCACGTGCAGCAATTCATTGTCATGTGCTAAAGTCCTCCACAGAACCTTGAATTTGGTCATTTCACGTCGTCATTTAGGAGATGACGGCAAAGAAATGTACCAAAACGTAAAACGCACGTGCAGAGCGTGCAGAGCCATTGTTTTTGCTCATTAAAACCTATTGTTTTGTAGCGTCGTCGTTGCCATCGGCGTCGTCTTTTCGTAAGCTCCCTATTAGGCAAGGACGACGACGCCTGTTGCGAGGGTGCAATGAAACAAGAGGTTGAAAGGTTCGGGCAAACAGTTTCAGCTTTTGCTTCAACATCCGTCCGATTTTGTTGAACGATATGGACTTCTGGCGCCCGTTTCTCGAAAGTCCCGAAAACTTTTTCGGGCCCGAAAAACCATTTGTGGAACTGCCAACCGCTTGTTTTGGAAAGCCGATCTTTTAACATGTCTTCAAGGAAACAAAAAGAAAAATGATCGTGACGTTTGACAACTTAAATCCTCTCCGTTCTTGAGATACAAAAGGAATTGTGACACCCGAAGATTGGCCCGTAAAGTTTCTGGACTTTCGAGAAACGGGCCCCCTGGGGGTGGGCAAACGGCGTCAACACGTCATCAACATTTGATTCAACAAAGCGTGGTGTTCAGCGGTCTGGTGTTCAGTCCCAGGCTACAGCGGCGGTTGTTACTACGGATATACGGACATTTCATTGAGAGACCGATTAGTACTAAGTCAGTCCATAGTTAGTAACTATGGTCAGCCTTTCTATCATTCACAGTAGTGGAGCTATTGCACTGCTCAAAGGAAATCTCCACTTTTACTACATTCGCAGAATATGTTAAAACGACAGAAATAATGTTTGCAAACAAATTCGTTCGAAATTTGTTTGTTTGAAAAATAGAGTTCATATTAGGAAAAATGAATAGGCCATTTCCGAGTTCATGTCTGCCTCCTCTTCAAAGCGAGTCTAAGTGCGAAGGTTTTCTTCTGAAAATTAGCTTTCATTCATATGTTGAATAGAACTAATAGACCCTTCCACGGTTTTTGGCACCATTTTGGTTGGGTGGCAAACACGGCTAAATTTACAGTAAATATATGGGATTTTGGCCGTTTTTGAACCGCTGTAGCGCCGCTAAAACGAGATGGATTTCCACAGTGATAGTGTCTTTTAAAAGACATTTATACTGAGATTATTTTCATGAAATATAAAGAACAGATTAAGGCTACAACGACCATGAACGAATTTTTAAGATTCCATACAAACCCTTCGAAAACCATCACGGCAAATTGTCGCGAAATTAGAAGCACTGTAAGAAACTTTATTAGTCCAATTTACGGACGTCATACATTCCTTAAAGGGAGGCGCGATGGCGTCGGGTTCGGGTCCTGGCCGGGACATTGTGTTGTGTTCTTGGGCAAGACAATTTACTGCCACGGTGCCTCTCTCCACCCAGGTGTATAAATGGGTATCGGCGAAAATGCTGGGGGTAACCCTGCGATGGACTAGCATCCCATCCAGGGGGGAGTAGAAATACTCCTTGTCGCTTCA
This sequence comes from Montipora capricornis, assembly GCF_036669925.1. Lineage (NCBI taxonomy): Eukaryota > Metazoa > Cnidaria > Anthozoa > Scleractinia > Acroporidae > Montipora > Montipora capricornis. The sequence goes on from NC_090885.1 coordinate 59,264,965, forward strand.
TGCTACCGAAACCAGAGATAAGTGCCGGCCTGATGGGCCTTTCTTGGCTCATAACAGAGATTTTACCTTTATACCTTCCTAAATGGCCTTATTTTCTGTTGAATGAATGATATCAATAAAACTATTTAAAGTTGTGGCAAAAGTTGGAAATCTGTCTCCTTTTTTTAGCCGTGTTTGCCTCCCAGCCAAGATGACGGTCAAAAACCGTGCAAGGGTCTATTATCATCACAAAAACTTCCCACTAAGACTTGCTTTGAAGAGGAGGCCGTTTTGAATAAATGTGACATGTTACGGTTGCTTTATCGCTCTAAATTTCTTTTGTGTAACACTTCACACTTATTCAAGATAGCGACGCCCCGGAAATTTGAAAACAAAAATGGGCCATTCTAAAACTTATACAAGCGCTTTCTTTGAGAAGTTTTTAAGAAAATTTGACTTAAGAGATAACATTATTTCTGGGTGTTACTTCGTTGGAGTGGATGTTCCCTTCCAGAGAAATGTAAAGACGGGTTACCGTATATCTAAAAAATGAGTTTAAAATGTCATCAGATTGTGGATACGGCTTTGGGAAATAGCTTGCAGTTAACTGAAAAACAAACATTTCTTTGCCTTTGCTCAACAGTTGCGGCTGACTCGTGCTAAGAAGAAACAAGAAGGTTTAACGCAGAGTATGGTTGATCGGTTGATTATGGTATGTACTCTTACGTCGTGGTCGTACCTTGTTTTTTCTACCAGAGTCGTGTTGTTGGAAACTAATCTGGATTAAATACATTGTACTTACAGTACTGTCCAAAGATAAGCGAACCAGCTCAAAACGCTGCCAAATGGCTGGGTTTTCACAAAAAGATGCCTTTTTGAGGCTGATTCGAACGTTTTTGACAAGTTTTTTATCTTCGAGCGTTTTTGACTGAGTGAGGAACTTTTTGAGGTTTTTGCTCGAAGACTGCTCAAAATGCGTTTGCAACGCGTGGAAAACGTAGACTACACGTGTTCGTCGCAACGGACCAGTGCGTTTCAGGTCTACTCTTTTTCTCAACTCGTTTCCTCCAAACGAACCTTTGTTTAGAATTGCGCTTTATCATCAGCATGTGCCCATCGTTTTTCGATCAATCATTCAAGAAACTAAACGTGCATGTCATAAGTATTTATGAAAATTCGGCCCCGATGTATTCGATACTCTTTGAAGACATTTGAAGACAGTTAAGAATTCTCCAAATTGAACTGCCGCCGCTGAAGAGTAAAATGAAATGGCTCAATAGACAGTGCACTGGACTTCCGGAGAAAGTGCTGCCTTTGTAACTACATCTGCAAATGGTTAGACTTTGTAGTTTTCTCGGATAAGGACGATAAGCTGGAGGTCCTGTCTCACAGCCTTTGTTCATTAACTCTGTGGGACGTATAAGATTCCACACACTACTCGAAAAAGATTAGGGCACAGAGTTCCTGTGTTGTGGTCTGACCTTTCCAGCATGTGGTCGGCTTGGCAGGATTTTCTTGAAGGGCTTTTCAACTCAGTCTTTTGTGTAAATGAGACCATAATTGTGTATAACAGCCACAGCACCACAGCCATATGGAATAAACTGGGAGTAAATTTTGCTGAGGGAGGAAAACCGGAGTGCCCGGATAAAAACGTCGGAGTAAGATTGAGAGCGACTGAAACTCGGCCCACATTTGCATTTAGGATGTGATCCCGGGTCCGCAGAAGTGGGAGGCAGGAGCGTTACCACAGGGCCATCCTTACTCTCCATGTTTAAGTCCTGTGGTTTAGGCATGCTTAATAGAGGGGACTGGTTTTGAAGTTCGGCAAACATCAAAGGAGCAAACAAAGATGCCAAGATTTAGGTTGGGAAGTCCACGAACAATCTTTCGTTTTTGCGCTCATACACTTTGCATGGATTACGTAACCAACAGGTTTCTATTGGTTTATAGTTCCTCAGTACGGAGTAAACAACTATTAGGGAGCTTAAGCACGTGCGGTTTTGAGGCGCGGACGGCAACCGGAAGAGAACATTTCGAGTGCCAGGGCAGTGGTGTCTCGCAGATTTTTAGACTAATCATCTCTAATGAACAAAAGATACTTAGCAAGGTAAATGTGGTTGTGTGAAGACAACTTAAAAGGAAAAACAACCCACTTCCGGTCGCCGTCCGCGTCTCAAAAACGCGCTTGCTTAAACCCCCTATTGTGTTTTGTGCACGGTCAAGGCCAAAAAAAGAGAACAAAAATATACATCAAGGAAATTTGTTGGGTTTCATAACCATTCCCCTCCATTAACTATGGTTTAGGTAATCAGCGAAATAATAATTACTGGGCGGCATACCATACTTCCTTTGCAAAAGTTAGTATTATTTTTCATAGCGACAGTCCTCAAAGATTATCTGAGACATCGGCTCAAATTTCCACAGATAGCTAATTATTAAACTCATTGTTGAAATTCCATGCTGATTTCTTGCTTGATCGATGAGAAATAAACGCGCATTTTCTACAAAAATTGTAAACAAACGGATTGCTTTGTTTTTGCCATAGGCTTATTGTATCTGTTCTCATGAAGTCTTGTTGTTTTTAGGACGAAATTGGAGAATTTCTGGGCAATGTGTTGACCTGCATGACCACTAACAGCGTTCACACCAGAAACGATTCATCAGACGAGGTGGATCTCCGAAAGAAAAAAAGAAAGCGTTCTGTATCACGTGACCTGAGCTCTGAAATGGATCGTTCAGTGGGCAAACAAGCTGTGACGTCATTGGCAAAGAAATCCACGCCCCAAAAGGCATCCTCTCAAGATCAAGGAAACACAATGCTAAAAATCCCTTTGGGAAACACTATGGGGACTCTAAGCAGTATGCGCTCACTCAGCCAACCCAGTCCAGCCAAGAAGCCAAGGACGTCCAAGTCCAAATCGAAACCCTCCAATCCACCGCCGAGTATAATTCACGTGACGGGAGCAGTGCCGACAAGTGTGGTCAGCAGTGTTCCGCAAGCAATTCCTGTGCACCATGGGACTCTGGCTGGGTTTCCTCTGCAAAGTGCGACTGTTTCACGTCAGATGCCTTTGCAGAATTCGTCTTCAGCCGCTCTAGCATCTGGCGGTAGAGGACAAGCATTCATTTCATTGACTGCCAAGAGCTCTGACTCTGGCGCCCGAGTCACACAGACGTTTATCACCATCCCGCGCGGCAGCTCACCCTCACTGATGACTTCAACGCATACTGGAGGACAGACCGTGCAGTATATCATCAAACCACAGAGCCAGCGCCATACTCCCGTTTCTCTCAGCGCAGTCAATGCCGCTTTGTCTGCACAATCCTCAGGTGCTCAGCTCCCGGTCAGAACTCTCGTATCCGCTCCGGTCAGACAAAGCCCTCTCTCTCAGTCTCCAACTTCCTCATTCACCTCCTTGGTAAATCTTAAAGGTACCACTGTAACAACGCAAGCGCCGTCTCTTCCACCGGGTGCCATCCCTGCCTCGAACGCGACTGCAGCGGCAGCTTCCCCTCTTGGGAAGTTCGCAACATCGTCAGCGCCTCTGACCTCTGGTAGACCGACAGTTACTCGTGTGGGCGAACTGAGTCAGCCATCGACCATTAGTGTTTTGACCAAGGACGGTAGTAAGTTGATGGTTTCACAAGCGATATCATCAGCTGGCCTGAAAGGTTCGTACAAGCTGATCAGTGGTGCAACACTTCAGACGGTATCCGGTGGTACAGGACAATCTCAGGTCGTGCTTGGTTATCCTGTGCGGCAGTCCACCAGTGGGTCTCATTTAGTCACACAAAAAGACTCGTCTGTTCAAGGGAATGTTGTTACGTCTTTGCCAGTCAATCTCGCTGCTCTAGCAGGAAAACTGCCCAGTAACTCCACATTATCGCAACCTAGCGGTCGAGTGACCCTCGTCCAGAGCACCCAAGCATCTACTCTATCTAGTCAAACAGTAAGAGCTATACCTGGTCAAATGACCTCTGCATCAACAAACAGGGTTATCAATCAGCCGGGAAACAAGGTCTCTAATCCACAGTCTCTCTCGCAGATTGGTGTTCCAGCCATCGTCACAGTGGCTAAAGCAGGGACAAGTCAAGTTGCAAGAGTCGTCACTTCTCGAACTCCTGTTTCCCACTGTCAGTCTGAACCGGCTAACGTGTCCGGTAAGACGGGTGGAATTCATGTGGTCTCTTCACAGGTTACTACTAAAGAGGTCCCTTCTTCTAATGCTGCACCTGCAGGGGTAACGTTGAAGTCGTTGACTGCCGCTCCAACAACAGCATCGCTTGGTTCTGTCGTGAGAATTAAGGATCCACAAGCTAGTCATTCTGCAGGAACGGCTTCCTCAAGCTCTTCTTTGAGCGGTGGTCAACATGTCAGTAAACGAGTTTCTGCTACTCAGGTCACGAACGTAAAGCAAGACCTTGTTGTGGCTCAATCTAAAGCGGATGAACAGGGAGGTGCGAAAAGTGAGCCTGGGAGTTCCTCGTAAAAGGGAGCGCTGGCTTCTTGATTTGCCCACTACGTTTCTTCTTCGAGTTTAATGGATTTTATCGGGTGTTACTCGACTAATCCTCACCAGATGTCAGAGCACAACTTGAATTTAGATTTGAGATAAGCGAATGATAGGCAAGCGCGGTCTTTTTTGTAAATACTGTAAAAAAGAAAAAGAAAAAGAAAGATTATCCCTTCTGTTGTGCTTTACGAAAAGGGGTTTGGTGTTTATGAGACAGGCTATCAGTTCATATACTTGCTGTACCAAATATGGTCAAGGAACGCGTCAGCATAAAGCGAGCTGACTCTGCCGAGAAAAATGGCCGACAAAAGCCGTTTTGGACCGGAAAATCGGTGCTTTAGTCGACAATACTACCCCCGGGAACACCAAACAAGAGTAGTTGATCCTGGAGTTTTTAATAAAACAATTCTACTCGGGCTTTCTGGATATCTATAGAGGATATTACATGGCCGCGCGGGGATAAAGAGTTTTATCTTCGAGTGCTGAAAGTATTTCTCACGAGGGAGCGAAGCGAACGAGTGAGAGATACTTTCAGCACGACAATATAAAAGTCATATCCCCAGGCGGCCATGTAATGTTCTGTTTATTATATAGATATTGATGAAATCTCTGGATTTAAAACAACTTGTTTTACTCGTTTTCGAAAGGATGAAAAAGTGGTCACCAACCGCTAAAAAACACGCATGTTGTGTGACCTGAAACAAGATATGAAAGTTATGAAAAACAAATGTAAAATTTCGCAATAAAAATGTTAATGTAGTGGAGAAGAATTATATTAAAGCACAAAAGTATCTTACAATGAAGAGGAAACTCAAGTATTTTTGGCTAATTGTTCGTTACCATGACGACAACTTAATTCTCGCTTGTAAAAGGAAAAAATGGTATGTTCACTGCGCGCGGTGAAGATATGATTTTTTTTAGTAATAGGAGAAATCCTGGTATTTCATCAGTATCAGTATAATAAAAAATTATTATATCTATCACTTCTTATCCTCCGCGCCCTCGTCGAATAATTGTTACGTATTCTTCTGGAGGAGTATGTACTATCCTCGAAATGTGTTAATTTGAAGGCGTTCTAGAGTTAGTCCTTCCAAATGCCCGGTCTGGGCGGTGAGTTCTGTCAAATGGAAAGCGCCCTCAGACGCAAGAAAAAAAAACAGTACTTCTGTTTTGACACTTTCAACTTCAGTTGGAATAGAATGCAACTGCGCAGGAGTAAAAATGACAAAAGCGCTTGTCGGAAAACTTTTATCCTGAAAAGGAAAAAGTAAGATTGGCTAATAAAAAAGTCTGATTGGGTTTAAGCGAAGAACGAGGCCGAATTTGTGTAAATGCAATGAGAATGCCTCATTTAATTTCATTGGTAAAGGTGCTGTGTCACGAAAGTCAGCGACTGGAAACTGGCACCCAAGTTAAGCGAAACTTAAAAAATATACTTAAAACAATGAAGGAAGGTTTGGAAAAAAACCCAGCAAATACTAAAGGAGGCAGGGATAGGCAAAATTGGAGAAGATGAAAATGGATTACAATTCTGTTCAGTCTAACAGTGTTTCAACGTTTTACAGCGAATAGGGGCGAATAATTCTAAACTACTCAAAATAAAGTGCACTGCCTTGACACAGCCTTTAAGTGAGAACTGAGTAAAATTTTGACCCCCTCCTCAACAACCGGGTTTTGCCTTTCAAAGTGATGTGATATTCTCTTGCCACCCTTGTTGGATAAAATTTATATCCCTGAAAAAAGACTGCAAGTATTTAGCACATGAACTGACTTTTCTTGTTTTTCACGAGAATTTTCTGTTCTGGTATTATAGGAAAAGTGGCCCCAGTCAGTTTCGCAGACAAAAGTAGAGGAAAACTGGGTTTCAGACTTTTCAGAATGAATATGGAAGGCTGATTCTCTCTTTATTTGCGGAAAAATTAGGGCCTTTTTACATGGAGGGAGGGTGCCCTGCCTAAAAAAATTGGCGTCGTTATCACTTAACAGGGACATCTACTGAACGAAATGACTTTGAAACTGAAGAGATCACTGTAATAGACCCCTTGCATGGCCGTGTCACGTGACCTTGTCAATCGTAAAAATGGTCATGGTACAAAATAGATGCCAGAAATGGAAAGAGCGTGATGAAATCAGTAAGAATGTCAATTTTGAGGTCACTGACATTTAGGTGAGAGATTTTGCAATGATTCACGCGACTTCGGATGCAGGCGATCCCACAAGATAGCACAGTGCACGCGCAAAATCATTCTGGATCTCCTTCCTCCTTGCTTAGAATCGTGATAGAATAGATAGAAACGTGATAGAATCTCGATCAAACTTCAACTTACGGGTAGGTCTCGTTTCATTTTCCTATTTTAAGGCTTAAAAAATTAACTGAAGTTTATATGGAAAACAGCTTGCACCCAGCACACAATTCTTATACATTTTTCAAACTTTGAAACCACTCCAAAATCACGCACTTTTCATTTCTGATCACGACCAATTTTTTGTGATTTACAAGGTCAAATGACACGGTCATGCAAAGGACCTAAACACTGAAAAGCGGCCGCTGGGGGAAGAAGTGATTCAAAGAATTAAACTTGTCACCAAAACGATTCTTATTGTTTGTTGTGCTTAGCGGCCACTCATAGACCGAATGCATAAATGACGGCCAAAATTGTACTCTTTCGTTTATGTGCTAATTAGACTTACTAGCCTCGCTCTCAAGCAACATTTCTTTCGTATTTTGTCCATGCAAACGAGGCTTTTTGGCCGCCATTTATGTAATCGGTCTACAGGGAAGCCAATTAGGTGAGTAGAATGTAAAGGCGGGCTATTTTTTATCCCTCCTTGCCGTGTAACGCGATCAGCTGAGGCACCGTTCCTCCACGTAAACAGGCCCTTACTCTTTGATTCATTGAATTCGCAGATACATGAAGCGATCCAGGTGTCGGCCTTTCTTCGGGCCGGATGTGCAATCTTGATTTCATCTCAGACAAGTCATTAGCCGTAATAGTTTTATACAATGTGTGGCTATGGTTTCTTTACTGACGACTAGCCTCACTCTGTCCTTTTGGAGAAAATGTTCATGAAGAGTGGGCTGTGTAGCGTAATTTAAGAAAAGCCTAGTGTTCTTTTTGAAAGAAATGTATATACATTGTATTTGAAGTGCGGGCTGTAGACGAAAGGGAGAAATGATCTTTGCACTGATCATCTGAACAACTTGAGCAATAGCCCTTTTCACGGTTAGTTTTTCTCATTTGCATTACAATATAATCTAGCATGTATGTGAGGCAATTTCGGGCTATTTTGTAGTTTTTAACGCGAAATTGCCTCGCATCCACGTTAGATTACATTGTAATGCAAATGAGAAAAACTAACCGTGAAAAAGGCTATTGGGGTGCTTAAGCACGCGCGTTTTTGAGACGCGGACGGCAACCGGAAGAGAAAATTTCGTGTGCCAGGACAGTGGTGTCTCCTAGATTTTTATACTAAGCATCTCTTATGGAGAAAAGATAAATAGCAATGTAAACGTGGCTGTGTGAAAACAAGTTAAAAGGGGAAAAAACTCACTTCCGGTTGCCGTCCGCGTCTCAAAAACGGACTCGCTTAAGTTCCCTATTGTCTCTTATAGACAGCTGAAAATTTCAGATTCGAACCCATGACCTCTGCGATGCTGGTGCAACGCTCTACCAACTGAGCTGTGAAACCACACAGTTGACTCAATAGACCACTTTCGATATATTAAAATTCAATCCGAAACAAAAGACATCATCTCGAGGCTCTGGGGAATAAATATAAGGATTTGTATGAGTTTATTCCCCAGAGCCTCGAGATGATGCGTTTTGTTTAGGACTGAATTTTAATATATCGAAAGTGGTCTATTAGGAGTATTGCATCGGAATCGCAGAGATTCTGGGTTCGAATCCCATTGGAGCCAGCTAAATTTTTCAGGTGTCTATAAGAGACAATTGCTTAATTAAATTGTCCAGATAAGTGAGAGGATCATTTCTCTCTTTCGGTATTATCATTATAACACTGACTAAAGTTGCTTCGAGAGCGGAAATGGCACTTGGGCGAGGGCACTCGCTTCCCAGCAATGTGGCCCATGTTCAAATACTGGAGATTATGTCTTGAGTGGGATGAGTATGTATAGGGTCTATTTAACAATTAGACCCGTAGCCCGCTAGGGCTACGGGTCAATAGCCCATAATGGGAACGGGTCAATAGCCCATGCAAGAGGCGAAGCCGAATGGGCTGTTGACCCGGGGCCCTTGAGGGCGAAGGGTCTAATTGTTTTAGTATCACCCAACTAGTCGGAAATAAAAGGCAATAATAAAATTAGCAAATGCACGTTGAAGAAATATTTATTAGGGAATAAAACGAAAGAAAGCGTCACGCTTTTTGCTACTCGAGGACTATTACTAATAGTCCTCTAGTAGCGTAGCCAATTAAAATGCAGGATTTGCATCAGCCCACTAGTTGGATGATACTAATCTGGAATTAGGTTTTTTTGTCCGTTAACAAAAACAAACGTGCAGTTGTTTCCAGCAAAGAGATACCCTCGATAGGGTTAATCTGGGCATCTCTGTTCAATTAATGCTTATAAGTTTAGTAAATAACAACTTGCAGGACGACTGACTTTTTTTTTTGGAATCAGAAGTACGATGTGAGGGGCGTTATAGTGATAAGATGGTAAAGATGTATCCATGATACGAATGCCTTTGTTTTATTGACGTTCGTCTCAAAGAAATGTCTCTATCTGGCTTTTACACTTACCGAAGCGCTTAATACTTCACGGACAAACTGGGTTGTCGAACTTCAGTAACAGAAGTCCGAGAACAGAGCGCCTCACGACCACACAAATCAAAACAAATCATATTTATTCAGAATACGGTAAAAGGACAAGGAAAAGACCCAGGTATACGTTGTATTGCAAGCAGATATAAAATTATACTTTTCTATACAAGTATGCAGCCTCTAGGGACGATCCCACTCTATCAAGACGTACGTATACAAAACAAAATTACTTCATATCAACCCTCAGTGAGGAGTCCACACCTAGAAAGGGATCATGTAGCAAGGTAAATGGAGATGCTATGGTGGCTTGGTGTCCAAAGTAGAAATAATGACTTTAAAATTAAAACCAATTAGAAGTTGCTGCGATATCAAATAATAGGTATTTTACGAGAGCCTCCACACTTCTCTCGAAAAGAGATGCGCATGCACCATTTTTTTTTCCAAACCTGGGTAGAGTTTATTTTGCATTTATCATTTGCATATATCAAAGTTAACATTTTAATCAAGGACTACAACATTGCACAGAGTACATTGAGAACACCTAACCTAATTATGCAGATCTTTTAAACGGCTAAAGCCGAGAGACCTCAACGAAGCTCTTAAGTTGCCATTTCCAGGAAATCCAGTAATCAATGAAAAGCAAGCTCAATTTGATCAACGACTCCAACTGCATGTCCCCTCACGTAAACGTCAACATATACGTATTTAAAAAAATCGAGTGAACATTAAGGCCCGTTTAAACAGTATTAACATTTGCTTCAACATGCATTCAACACTTTGTTAAACCAAATGCTCGGTGCGTTTGAAAAAGTCGTCCAACATTACTGAAGCATAAAAAATGTAGAAAGTTTGTTGAAAGTGTGTTGAATCAAGTTTAAATAGGTTTAAACCTTCATTCAACATCGATTCAACTTTTCCTTTGTTCTCGAAAATGTTGAAATGGTGTTGAAGCTGTTTGAATACTCTGTTCAACAATTGTGGAACACACGCATGCTCACATCAGGCCGCAAAAGTCAATATGGCGTAGTTTATCTGGACGAGAGAGACTGGTTTTTAATTCTTAGTTCCTCGCAATCAAATTTCGCGAAAGTGTTGGTTCTTTTGTTAGCGCAACCGTTTGGAACGGTATGAACGGCCACCGCACAACGTTGTTTTTGCGTCCAACATTTGCCCAACATTCGTTCAACTTTTGTTGAACACAATCCAACAATGTTGCGTGCATTTGGCTGGGCCTTAAGCTCTGTGCAAGTTTTTTTTTATTTCAAAAACTCTGGCAATCTAGTCGTTTAGTTCAACAATCCACTTACAACTCCTAGGATTCATCGTGGCCACTTAAAGATGAAAATCAGTAACACTATTAGATTTGTTACCATGGGTGTAGCCAGGTTTTGGTTTTGCTTAACTCCTCGCTTTAACCTGAAATAATTTCATGATTAGCATGTTTAAAATTTGGGTTTCCAGGAATGCCCTCGCAGGCCTTGATTGCAATAGCCATGGCTGTGAGGGTAGGGTTGCAGGCAGTTCCAGTGGGGATGACCCCACAGGTTCCAAGGAAGAGGTTGTCATAGCCCCATACTTTGGAATGGATGTCCACTACACTGTCTTCCTCACTCGTTCCCATGCGACAGGTGCCCTGAGAAAGAAAACAGAGAGAGCCCCTTTCTTAATCAAACCTTTATTGACATAATTTGACCCAAGAGTATCTTTGGTTAAACGAGTGAGGTGTTTTCCGCCCACTAGAGTTATGGTATAGGATGGTAGTCAAGAGAGGATGAGGTAAGAGAACGGTTCGCCATGCCCCATGCGAGCAGAGCCCTAGTAAGTCGGGAATAGGAAGGGACTCTGCCTCCCGCTTCGACTTTCTTTGTCGAGTGTGCGTTAAAAATTAAAATGTATTCGGGTATCAGTAACGCGTGACTAGTAACCGCAAAAACCACGAAAGAAAAACAAAGAGTCGGGATATTTCCGAAAAACTCTGGCAAACACACGAAAACCAAGGAATAATTTCCTTGGAAACTCGAGTGTTTAAACTCATGTGTACTGTCTTCGCGGGAGGCTCCCCCCTTCCAGAGCCTCCCGCTCCCGTTCTGCTGGACAAGAGTGACAGTTTGTCACGCGTTTGAAAAGCAAGGTGAAATCGTGCGGGTACTCGGCAGTCCATGATTCGGTGAGAGAACAGTTCGTGTTTAGTATACGAGATCTAACGGTGAAGGAACGGCTGTTGAGAGAAGATAAACTTACACTGAAAAAAGCGATTTCTATGGCAAGAGCTTCTGAGCTTTCGAAACAGCAGATTAAGATGATAAGCACGAGAGCGCAAAACAGTGAAAATCCGTCTGTGAATGAAATTCGATCTGGTGACAAACAAAAGCAAAGTCCTTCGCGTCGGCCGGGATCAAGTTCGGGATCGCAGAAGAAGAAATGTATATTTTGTGGTTCTTCTCACCCGTGGGGATCTTGTCCTGCCTTTGGCAAAATATGCAGCTACTGCCAGAAGAAAGACCATTTCGCGAATGTCTGCCGAAAAAGAATGCGAGATTTTGGCGGGAAAATTGTACATGCCGTGGTAGAGTCGGATGGTAGTGATAACGATGTTGATTTCATAACATTTTCTTTAGAGTCGAGCGGCGAGTGCCCTACCCAAGGTGATTGGCACGCCTCATTAAAGATTGCTGGCACTGAAGTGAATTTTAAACTGGACTCAGGGGCTTATTGCAATGTTATTTCCCAGTCCTTGTTTGATCGACTCCCGGTTTCACAGAAACAGGCCCGCCAGTGCAAAGCCAATTTGAAAGTGTATTATGGACATCGCATCACACTAAGAGGCAAAGTTAGCCTATCTTGTGAGTACAAAGGAAAATTCACAGTGTTGGAATTCATCCTCGTTGAGCAAGAGTTACCGTCAATACTCGGGTTGAAGTCCTGCCTTGAATTAGGCTTGATAAAGAGAATCTACAGCCTTGAAAAAGAGCTCCCAGAAATCGAGTACGCAGACGTCTTCGAAAGTTCAGGAAAAATCAAAGGTGTCCAACACTGACAAGATTCAAATCGATCCCAATGCTACACCCGTCGTCCACCCTCCACGCAGGGTTCAGATAGCTCTTCGCGAGCCACTTAAGGAGGAACTTCAGCGAATGGAGAATCTGGGCATTATTAAAAAACGTATGGAGCCCTCTGCCTGGGTCCACAGTCTCGTTGTGGCAAAGAAAAAGAAAAACAAGATTAGAGTATACCTGGATCCCAGTAATCTCAATCGTGTTGTCATGCGTGAACATTTTCCCATGCAGACCGTGGAAGATGTTATTCACAGAATGCCCCATGCCAAAGTTTTCAGCGTCCTTGATGCTAATCCTGGTTTCTGGCAGGCCAAACTAACTAAGGACAGTAGCAAGCTAGCTACCTTCAATACGCCCTTCGGTAGATACAGTTATACGCGTTTGCCATTCGGTATTGCTACAGCCCCAGAGGTGTTTCAAAATATTATGTCCCATTTGTTTCAGGACATAAAAGGCGTTGAAGTTATTGTCGATGATTTAGTCGTCTGGGGAGAGCATGTTGAGCAGCATGACGCAAGGCTTGACAAGTGTTGGACAGCTGTAAGGAGTGCAACCTTAAGCTCAACAAGAAAATTGCCGTTTTCGTGTATCCGAAGATCGTCATGTGGGCCATGTGTTGAGTTCTGATGGTATCAAACCAGACCTGCAGATAGCTGAAGCAACCTACCTGTCGAAGTTCATTCCAAACATGTCTCAGAAAAGCGCCCCTTTGCGCGAGCTGCTCCAGAAAGATGCTGAATGGTCTTGGGCCAAAGCTGAAGATGATGCATTTACAGGCCTTAAGACAGCCATCTCATCTGCCCCAGTCCTTAAGTTATTTGACTCCAAGGAACCAGTGACTCTGTCTGTGGATGCAAGTTCCAAAGGTTTAGGTGCCGTTATTCTCCCTAACGACCTTCCTGCGGCTTACGCCTCAAAAGCCATAACTCTGATCGAGCAAAATTACGCGCAAATCGAAAAAGAGATGCTTGCAATTGTCTTTGGTTGCAAACGTTTCCACGATTATTTGTATGCGCACCTAAAAGTAACTGTTGAAACGGACCACAAACCCTAAGAAATAATCCCGAAGAAACCCATACACCAAGCACCTCTCCGTCTGCAAAAGATGATACTGAGAATGAAGCCCTATGCACTTAATGTGAGATACGTACCAGGGAGTCACCTTGTTCTAGCTGATGCGCTCTCCAGAGCTTACTTACCTATTGAGGCTGCAGATCAACCTGATGAGTTTGAAATCAATCTTCTGAGCTATGGACACGTGTCTGAGACCATGCTCCAGAAATTGACACCAGAGACCGGAAAGGATCCAGAACTTCAGCAGTTGCACAAAGTTGTCATGAGTGGCTGGCCATGGACCAAAGATGAAACACCAGTGGAAGCTAGGCTTTACTGGAACTACAGGGATGAGATCAGCTGCTATGAGCTGGTGTTCAGTCGCAGCGGACATTTTCTATTTTAAAGGGAGAGATTACCCACTTGTGGTTGACTATTTCTCCAAACATCCGGAAGTGGCTCGCCTCTCTAACAAAACTAGCGAAGCAGTGACAATGGCAATGAAAGATATGTTCGCCCGCCATGGCATCCCAGAGAGGGTAATTGCAGACATGCCATTTAATAGCCTGAAATTTAAAAGCTTTGCCAGTGACTGGGAGATTGAAGTGGTGACCTCAAGTCCGCACTGCCCAAAGTCAAATGGGTTGGTGGAAAGAAATGTGCAGACGATGAAACGGTTGCTAAAGAAAGCTTAGGAGTCCAAGCAGGATGCATTCCTTGCTTTGCTGGAGTTTCGCAATTCTCCCATCAGTGGCATGGAGGTATCTCCAGCTGAATTACTTATGGGCAGAAAGCTGCGAACAAGATTGCCAACTTTTAAGAGCCTCCAAGAGCCCAAGATTAGGCCTATGTCTCAGGTCCTTAAGAAGCTGTTGTTACGTCATCAACGCCAGAAAGCATACTATGACCTTGGAACCCGGCCACGTCCCCCACTACGTGAAGGAGAATCAGTGAGGATGCAACCGCGAATGGACCGCGAATGGACACCTGCCGTAGTCGTCAAGCAACACAAGGCCCCTTGTTCATACATAGTAGCTACTCCGGATGGAGCAGATTCGTCGAAATCGTGTACATCTGCAGACAACCAAGGAGGAACCACCTCCAGCCATGGGCCCAACATGGGAACTAACCAACGATGAGCCCAGCCCTCCCATTCTGCCACCAGTTGATATTGGGGTTGAAACGAACGGTGTAGAATCACAACCCGACACTTCACAAGCTGACCAACCCGTCAGAAGAAGCCAAAGGATTCGAAGGCCACCTCAGCGTCTTATTGAAACTGTATAGACATTGTCAAGTCGGTATTAGTTTTAGGACCATCGAATCAGACTTAGAGGATACTTTGGAACCTTCTTTAATTTCAGTTTGTTATATGTGTCGTGATAAGGGAGATGTCACCTTAGAACCTTGCGTGACTTAGCACGCATGCTCACTTGAACTTTGTACCGGCTCAGCACTACATTCGGAATTTATCTTGACACTTTGATTTTGCTTGTAAGCTGTCACTTAAGGACCTTTCATTTAAGCTCACAATGTTATTATGTTTGACTACGGCTCAGCGTGGGCAAACCATACATTCTTCGGATGTGAACTACATTCAAGCATTTGACGACAAGAACAGAATAACTGTCATGCAGAAGCTAAAATCATCTAAACCTGGAGCGCATTTGGAACCAATCGTGCTGCACGCTTTTAAGGAGGACAAGAAACTTGTGTGTTTGAACACCTTAAAAGCCCACATTCGTCCAAAAATCATTGCGTACCGTGACTGAATTTCGTGTAACATGAAATTACCCGAATGGCTGACATGTTGCTTCCCGCGTGATTCGCCTGAGTGCTTTCAGCCAATCAGAACATACATTTGGACAAGCCGTAGTTTGCTAGTGACATTGACTGATTGACAGGATATCATTATAAAATTAAACGAGACTTATCTGTAAGTTGAAGTTTGATTAGGATTCTATCCTGTCATCAGTCTGGAACGAAGGATTTGAGTCACATGCCCGTATCCCACCCTCCCTGTTCCTTCGTTCCTTTTATTTTCTTCCTGTGCCACTCTCGTTGAATACTGACCGTTTCTGCGCATGCGCATCTCACGTGACTCCCTCGTTCCAGACAGATGACAGGATAGAATCCTAATCAAACTTCACCTTACAGGTAAGTCTCGTTTAATTTTATAATTTTAAGCGAAGAAATCCTCGAGAGAGGCCGCGAAAGGAGAAGAAGAGAAAATTCCAATGAAAATCAACGTAAAGCTGAGATAAATAGAGCGAGACACAAAACTTTTATTTACAACGGTTAGCTTTCAGGTAATATTTTCCTTCTTAATATATGTCTCACTGCCTCACATATTTTGTAAAACTAGCTAAAACAACGAAGAAGGCCTGAAAACGTTTGCAATTCCGTGTTGACAGAGATTCTGACATATTTCAACGATCACATTTATAGGCTTTTTGTGTGAAATGGATGTCCAGTTGTGAGCTGCTTGGTTTGACTTTGAAATTGCAGTCGAGTAAGCGAATTTACTACGCTTTAGGTTGACTTTTTGATTTGTAAAGATTTTTGCTGTTGTTCTGAACTGAGGAGAGAGGGAGTAAAGTTCGTCAGTCAAACGGAAAATGCTGTGCCTTGTTTGTTTACTTAGACACAGGAGATCCGCTTTTAGGCTTGGCTAGTCTATCAGAAAGTGAAGTGAAGTGACTTACGGTGATATGCAAAGCTGATCCTGGTTTCTGAAAGTTTGGTGCAGATCCTGGCAGGAAGCCTCCGAGGTTTTTAGCAGCCACAAGCATGTCCTCCATCATCAAATGAGCAGTGGCACCTTCCTCCTTGCTCAACTTCACCTTGAAGGTGGGTTGAGGCAGCCCAAACGTGTCCTTGTTGTCATCTTTGGTGCTAAACTCGACGCAGTTCTCAAAGCGCGGTTCCATTCTTCCATACCATCTCAATTCGACAACGAGACGTGAATCTATGTTCGGAGGCACTTTCCCATAGGGAAAAGCATCGCGATGCACTTGGCAGTGCCAGGGACGGCCTTCAGAGACTGGAATCCAACACTGAAAGAGAGCACAGACTTAAGGCACCTTACATGCTTTAACAGAAATGAATGGCTGAAAAGTGCCATACCTGGGGTAGTGGGTCCGTGGGTGGAATGGGTACGGGATCATCAGGGTGAGTTTCTCGATATTCTTCCACCATTTTTCTCCATTTCGGATGTTCCATAATGCTGTCCACGACGCTCTGGAGCAGTATCACCTGACAGTAAGCCATTGGTTGATAACAGAGGTAATGACCCAAGGCAGTTGGCTTAATCCCAGAGTTGAATAGGATTTGTCCTGTGAGGACAGCCCCAGCTGCTATAACATATGTATCGGCACTAATGTAATGGCTCTTCTTGCTGAGAAGGTCCCTAACCTCTGCGTGGGCAATTTTTTGGGTTCCATGATCACTGTCGGTGTAGATCAGTTTTACGCACTGCCACATTTCCTGAAAGTTGAAACGCACACTGAGTATGCTGTCACCGTCTTGCATTGGTGCTTATGCACTGGCTCCAACCATTTTCTCTGGTGCCTCAGCACAGTATTTTTCGAGGGCACGCCCTAGTTCAATTTCTGGACTTTTCCAGCATGCAGGCCATCTTTGGGAAGACCCATTTCTTTTGTTTTTATTTCCTGACTATACACCCCACTTTTCAATCTGATGAAATTGTAAATCCCTAAATGCGCTAGGAAATCTCTGAGACACTGTTTTATTTGCCTTCTCCAAAGAATCTCCAGACCCGGGTAATCTAAGCTGAAAGTATGGTCAATTAAACTATCCCCTTAGTTGCCTTGAACCGATTGTTCACTCCTTATTTACGGCAAAATAAGGGGCACTGGAATAAAATTTATTGCTTATAGTTAATTCGAAGGTTTGATGATCATGAGGAAATGACACAATTAACTCTTCCTGGGTTGTGTTTAAAACAAACCAGCTAGAGTTAGAAGTTACTTGCCCCAAGAAATAAGCAAACAAGATAGCGCAAAAAAGACGTATACAGCAAGATTCCTGCACACGCAGGACGCTGATTAAACTCTATCCGTAATTCAAAACGTGCTCCCTTCTGCATTTATTTGTTAATAACACGTAAACTAGTCTGCTACCTTTAACTCAAATCGGTTTCCTTCCTTAAGTGCCTTTAGCATGTCCTCACCAAGCACAGTGTCCGCACCACTCCATGTAATAAACTCTGGAGCGTCCTTACGTCTTACTCCAGCCAGCGGAAGGTACTGTGGTATAGCTTCCTTCTTTTTGAGAAGTGGATAGGTGGAGCGTAGATTATCCCTCACAAGGGTATTACGGATGAAGTGAGTGACGCCGCAAGGCGCTCCACCTCCGGGCTGATCAATTTTAGTATCGTCGAACATGTTCTGATTGGTTTTCAGAATAGTTTCAGCCTCTTTGTACATTTCGTCCCATTCTTGATCGGTGAAAAGCGGACTTCGTTCAATTGTCGGGTTTTCCCGTGGAGTACATGCTGTCCAATGAGTGGCCATTCCCCCTACAGCATATGTTGCCGAAGCAGCTGGAAGATTGTTATAAGGATTTTGTTCTGGATTCTCATTGTTAGCAACAAATCTGGAAAGGCAAAAATAATGCCAAAACTTTTTAATTGGGGCTCAGCAAGGCTACGTTATTTTTCTACAGTCAGCAACAATTCACGCAGATCACTTAACAAGTATATCAAGTCAGCTGCAATGTCAATTGCGTGAGCCTTCTTCTCAACAGAAAGCAACTTTTGTCCAGAAAATGCACACGATTAGATGCACGCCCAATTTTGACATCCTACACAAACTTGCGCTCGTAATGGCTTTTAGCTGCGCGCGCGAGTAACCTACACACGCCATAACTAAGAAGCACGCATCAGCTGAATGAATCAAATTTCTATCAAATGTAGCGCGCGCAACACACCGGAAGTTAAAATACGGTGTAAAATCGCGCGAACCGGAAATAAAACCTGCGGAAAAAATTTGCCTTTATCTCGAAAATTTGCTTGGCGACCTATGTTGATTTTTTGCATGCACGTATCATTCACGATGGCACTTCAAATAAAAAAGTTTCGGGGAAAGTTATTTAGTACAATTATTATTTTCTGTAAACTATAAAACGCCCCTTTTTCGATTTATCTTAAATTCTACGAAATAACTCATACTCTCTAAGACGTTAAAGAATTCAGGAGATTTCCAACAAAGAAATAAAAAGTGAAATTTAGAGGCCTTTTTGTGGACCTGGCATGCTGCCATGGTAACCGATATGACGTCATAAGTGCCTTAAAGTATGACCTAACAATAGAGTTGCAAAGATATTTATAGTTTGCCTACACTATGAAATATTTTTCTTTGGTATCTTTCATTGTTTCACAAACACTATAGCAACGAAAAACCCTTTCGAGCCTCCTTAAGTCTGCATTTACGAAGGAGTGATTTTGGAAAACATTTAACTTTAAAAAACTTCGACAAAACATCTAAACATTCTTAAAAAGACTGCAAACTGCCTTTTGTTAAAAACTATAAACTATAAATGCTAAAAGAAAAATAGTTTATAAGGAACCAGCACAGGGAAAGAAAAGAACAATGAAAATTAAACAAAAAAGTTTGGCACGTATGGAGTCCGTTGGGATATTCAAATTAGGCTTGAGACTCTTAATGAGGAGCATTTCGTAGACTAAGCACTCAAATTTGCCCTGGCACTTTCTTAAGACCAATTTTAAAATTTAAAAGGTCTCCCGGGATTGTCTCCGGAGATTTTGAATCCGGAAGTTTAAGTGGGAACTTTGAATCCGAAAACTTTGAATCAGGAGAGTCTTGTCGTGTAAACGATTTTCTCTCGAATCGTCTCTCGATTCCGGATATTTTTCCGCCTGCAATCTTTTGAGTTTGTGGTAAAACCAGTTCTAACTAACATTGCTGGCGGTCCCCGGTTACCTAATCTTGTTGCAGGTTCAGGCGATAAATTTTATTATGTGTACCGCAATATTTCTGAGGAAACGCAAATTATTATCGCAAGGAAGTTAACAACTTCTACGTCTGTCGTCCAGCTCAAATTGCCTCAGTGGCATCTGGATCGACTCTAGCCTTCTTTTTTTTGACGGCATTTTTGCTTTGTCGAACGACGAAACGACACTGAGCTTGGTAACCATTCCATCAGGAATGTTCCCGGAGTTGTCGTTGTGTGTGAACGGTCAGGAATCCGAATATCCTTCAGTGTAAACGCCTACGAATCCGAATACTCTAAAATTGATGAATCCGGAAATTCCTCTTGTGTAAGCCTATTCTTAGAAATATCTTTTGGACAACATGATTATGAGCATAAATGATTAACAAACTGTTGCCTTCACAGTTTCATTGGCAATAACAACAGACAAACAACATACAAATGGCTTTTTGAAAAATTTTTTGGCCGTAAACATTGAACAAAAGATGAACAGTTTTTACCACAATTATCTTGAAAGTTTGCGATTTTTTCAGTGAGAGCAAGAATTGTTGTGACGGAAAGTACTTCCAATGCTCATCTGTTAAAATCGTGTTTAGTTTGGCTAGGAGTTGTGGCTCTTCGCGACAATTTTCGAAATGTTAATTCTCTTATATAGACCCTTCAACGGTTTTTGACCGCCATCTTGGCTGGGCGGCAAACACGGCTAACTAAATTGACAGTAAATGTATGGGATTTTTGCCGACTTTGAACCGCTGTAGCGCCGCTAAAAAGAGACAGATTTCCAACTTTTGCCACTACTTTAAATAGTTTTATTGACATCAACCATTCAACAGAAAATAAGGCCACAAAGGAAGGTACGACGTCCGAAAATACGAATCGTAAATCTTATGTTGCTTCTAATTTCGCGGATATTTGCCCTGATAATTTTTACAACGGTTTATATTTAACAAATAAAGAAGCCTTGACTGTGCTCTGTTCTGTTGTAAAGCACGCAGGAAACGGCTAGAGCACGAAAGAAGTGTAGGGGGAAACACGAGCCGATAGGCGAGTGTTTCTCCCTACTTCTTGAGTGCTCTAGCCGCTTCCTAAGTGCTTTACAACAGAACAGAGCACAGTCAAGGCTTCTTTATTTGTTTTATGATAAAAAACAAGTAATTTTCTTCAAAAATTCTACTTTATTTTCAAAGCGCGCGCTGCTTGTGGCGAACTGAGATGTCGTCAGCACAGTGCTTTATACTCTGATAAAGCACGCTACTTTGGACCAATCAGCGCGCTTGTAAGAATGTTTAAGATTATTTGATTGGTTAATGAAACAAAGGCTTGTCAAAACATCAATCAACTGGAAAATCACACAAAATTAGAATTTATGGCAAAACAAGTGCCTCAATGTTCGGTTCAGTCCGTAAAAAACAGCAAAAAAGAGGATCTAAATGATTAAGTTCAGTGAAAACCGGCCGAATTGTTGCCCATGAAAACCTGCACGTTTCCGACATGACAACTGGAAAACAAACTCTTCATTGCTTGCGGCTGGAATCTGAAAACCTGTTGGGAATTTTGTAAATGAAGAACTCCAGCGTGAGGACTTTCTGAGCTTGAAAGAACTGCTGGACCGGGCGACGGTTGAGGTCTTCCATCCAAAGCACTTGACAGAATATCTGAGCAAGCCTTTAACTGACAGCTTCAATAATACCCAAGGTAAAATTCGGAAATTCATCTGCCATTTCTGCGAATGATGGCGTGGGCTTTCGTTTGTTCCGTGCTTTGTACTCTCATAAAGCACGCTGTTTAAACCAATGAGAGCGCGCGTTATATAGAAACTTTATTATAATAAATCGTACAAATTCGTTTATAGTCGATGTGGCCTGAATCTTTTCTTTATATAACATTAAAATTATCTCAGTATAAACTTCTTTTAAAAGACACTTTCACTGTGGAAATCCGTCTATTTTTAGCGGCGCTACAGCGATTCAAAGTCGGCCAAAATCTCATACATTTACTGTAAATTTAGCCGTGCTTACCCCCCAGGCAAATGTAAACGTAGGTAGACACAAAGCTACTTCCAGATTGATTCTGCAAAGGCACTAGAATCGTTGATAACAGGCTTATAATAAAATTTTGAAAACATTGAATCTGATCGGCAACCCGCTACTGCCATAATTTCATCTGTTGACACTATGTGGCTTAAAAAGATTTGTATCAACACCAGCAGCTTTCAGTGTTTCCCTGATCCAGCGTGCTATTGACTCTCGTGATGCTGGGCCATAAGGTTTGGAGTAACATATAGCAACTGCTGTGATGGTCTGATTTTAGCTGTTCTAAAGATGTCAGTTCTCTTTCTACAAGACAAAAGCGCATAGCTTAGGCTCATGTGGATATTTCGTAAGAACTATACTGAGGTGCTAAGTGTCTATTTTGTCCTTCATGAATAGAAGTCTGCTTAAGTAGCTCTAGCGCTGAGAATGAGTAACTCCATCTAGTGACAAAACTTGTAAAGTTTGTGTCCTCTTGGCTTTTAGAAGAGCCAAAAGTACAGTAAGTTCCAATGTTAGTTGCTTCAATGACAAAAGGGAATTGTCAGGTAGGGATTCCAAGTTTGCACATATCGTGGTAGAGCTGGCTTACTGTTATATATTAAATAATCCAGTCATGAATCTAGAGACCAATGGGTGCTCTCCCAACCTAAGCCCATCCAACTTGATTAAACATGATAATGCACTCTTTAAAGTCCCATACTATTTAATTTCCAACAAGGGCTATGAGACGGGACCTCCGGTTTACAGTCTTTATCCGAGAAGACTTGAAAGTCTAACCATGTGCAGATGTTATTACACTTTGGTTAGACTTTCAAGTCTTCTTTTCAAGCACTTTCTCCTCAGTTATTTTAAGACCCTGACTGTTGGTCCGGCCGGAGTCGAACTCACGACCTCCCGCATGACAGCCCGATGCTCAACCAACTCGGAGCCACCGGTGCCGTACGGGAAGGGCCACAGGAGATAAATATTTGTCGTTCTCTGTATGAACTTTAATCTCTCTTTACCATCTTTTATCCTTTCTTTTATGTAAAAAGAAATCCAGGTGGTAATGACCGAGAATAATCCGTAATCCTTAAATTTCGTGACCAATAATCCGTATCCCTTCTCTAAAAAACCCTAATGATGCAT
>NC_090885.1:59294979-59299979 GCF_036669925.1 Montipora capricornis
TCAAAATATTGTTTCTAATTGAATGCTTCCACATCTTCGAGGTAAAAGGCTCCTCCTGTGCTCCAAGTCGTTAGTGCGGTTAATATTGCTTTTCAAAATTGGATTGCTGCACTTCTAGTTCGGTGAGGAGTCTTCGGAGCTTATTCTACGACTTTCGGAATCGTATAATTTATTCGAAAAACGATTCTTTTACAGAGAATTCAGCATAGTTAACTGAAAACACCGCCGTGCCAATTGGTTAGGGCATTAGGCGTGAGGAGAAATTTCAAATGGGGATAATACTCTACTGGATCTGAAATTCCGTCGTGCAGTAGTTTCACGTTTACGCATTTATTTTGCTTTGTCCAATTAGTAATTAACTTAATCTGTCCATGATGTTCGCTCATTTACATGTATGTCAAAGGTTATAAATATCCATGAACAATTTGGTTGGAGTTTTGTTTTCTTTTCATTTTTTTTTTCACGTGATGTTATTTTAGTGTCAGTGCTCACAAACATTTAGAAAAAAAATCACACGGGCAACCATGTCGGTTTTTATGTAACAGTGCACCTACAAATGTTTGCTTTCAGTCACGCGTTTTAAACCTCGTTCCCAGGACCTTCCCCGCACTTTACCAAAGCGAAGGGAAAGGTACTGGGAACGAGAAAATTTGGTTTTATCAAACGTGTTGATAAAGGTCGAATTACCACCGTGAACGATTTGGAAAGTTGACGTTTCGAGCGTTCGCCCTTCGTCGGAGCGAATAGAGGAATTGGGGGTGTTGTTGGTTTTGAGGGTGTGGAGGTGCTTTGCCATTGGTGGAAATATGGTAACATGAATTTGTGAATAAATTAATGGAATGAGAAACGTACGTTGATTCCGTGAGGATAGGGTGTACCTAGTTGAAAGATGAATTTTTGTTCCACATTCTTGCAGCTTTCTGTGTTCACTATGGACATAACATCTTTATACACCGTAATCCCCAACAATAAAGGCCTCCAAGCATTCACATATTTTTTGAACCAACGTCCTGTTCAAAAACTGGGCTCGGAAACCTTACTTCGTCTGACTGAACTGGTTCTCACACTCAACTGTTTTTCATTTGGCTACAGCTAGTTGCAATGGGAACCAAAATGGGACCTAGCTACGCCAACCTTTTCGCAGGCTATATTGAAAATGAATTTTTTCTCTAACTGCAACGGCTCAAAACCTGATCTTTACAAACGTTTCATCGATGACTGCGTCGGTGCTACTTCATCCAGCAAAGAGGAACTCAACCATTTCATTACTTCAGTCCACGCGGCTCTAAAATACACCTGGGAAATGTCCCAAAATTCACTTGCTTTCATCGACATTAAACTTTCAGTCAAAGGAAACGGTTTATCTACAAGCGAACACTACAAACCAACAGATTCCATAACTGCTTCCTGCATTCGTCCTCTCATCCACAACACGTGAAAAATGTCATTCCATCAGTCTCAATTTCTTAGACTGAGACGCTTCTGTAGTGACGAGTCCGACTTTAACAGCAAGTACGAGGAAATGAGATCCAGTTATCAAAAAACGTGGCCACCCTGACTCCGCTGTCACCACAGGCAAACATCGTGCCCAAGAAATCGATCGAAAAACCTCACTACAAACGTCTCAGAACGAAGAAACCAACAGATTCCCATTCAGCTCACCTACCATCCACAAAATCTTGCAGTCAAAAATGTCATTCTCAAAAAATTCAAAATTCTGCGCAATGATCCCGAAGCTAAACACATATTCCTCTAAGTAAATTAAAGTAAAGTAACTATATTTAATGTCGATAACTCGTGACAGTAATTCAACTGACAAACCTGAGGTCGACGGTGCGCTCATTTTACTCCCCCCTCTCCATCAGTGCTCCGTTTTACGGGTATTTAAAGCTATTAGGCTACACTGAAAGGAAAAAAGTCGAACCAAGGATGCGAGATCCAAGAATCGAACTCAGGACCTCTTGCACCAAGGCCGCGCACTAACAGACTGTGCCATCCTTGCTCCTTCCTCCTTTACCACCACTTATTTCATTCAAACGCGACAAAAGCATAGGTAACTTTCTAGTTAGGAGCGCGTTTAAGTCTGAAAACCAACCGGGAACTTTCAAATGAACACGCACATAATGCAAAACGTGTCCTTTTACTTCAAACATGGTTAAGATCTCAGGACAGAATCGATCCGTTAAAATCACTGACCACTTTACATGTATCTCCGCAAATATCATCTATTGCATAACCTGCACACTATGTAAGAAGACCTACATTGGCGAAACAGGGAGAAGATTGGCAGACCATTTTCGCGAACACCTAAGACATGTAGAAAAAAAACGACAGATGCATCAAAACCAGTTGCGGGCCATTTTAATCTTCCTAATCACTCCCACCACAACATGACAATTTGCGGCCTATCTTTATACCATGGGAACACAGAAAGCCGCAAGAATCTGGAACAGAAATTCATCTTTCAACAAGGTACACTCTATCCTCACGGATTGAATGAACGCCTCTCATTCCATTAATTTATTCACCAATTCATGTTACCATAATTCCACCAGTGGCAAAGCTCCTCCATACCCGCCGCATTAAAAAACCAACATGCAACATCCACAATTCTTCTATTCACTCTGACGAAGGGCTACCGCTCGAAACATCGTTCACGGTGGTAATTCGATCTTTATCAACACATTTGATAAAACCAAAACATTTTTCTGTTTCACTCTTTCACCGACACAGCACTACAGTTTCTTTAGAAACTAGAAATTTGTGTACTGGGAACGAGGTTGCACTTTGGAAAAATATATCTATACTGTAATTTACCAATTCATTTCATGAAAGACCATGGCCAACCTTTAGTTTTAATATTTAACACTTATACTTGTTGGGATAACCAAGAATTCTACTCGAAATTTATGGTGGTACCCTTACCTCAGCTTACCTTCATCAATGCTATATTATTTTCACCAAGCGCCAGTCGATAGCAAACCCGTATCTTGTATAAAAAATTCAATTAATTTCGTTAGAAGAACAGTAAGGAGTACTGGCCATTTTTCCCCCCAAACCTTCGAACAGAAATATGTTTTAGTTTATGTTTCCTTTTGGTGGTGCCTTTATGAACTTGACAGTGCCGTCGCACCTCAGACCTACATCTTGGAATAGGCAATGGGGAAGGTTAGTGGACTAGGGTGGATTGATAATTCATTTTTTTCATTTTGAAGGGATTGTATTCCTCACAAATTATGCCATTTCGCAGGTAATTGCTGCAGGCTATCCGTCTTGGTCATCAATTGTAATAATTTTGTGGAATGTCATCGTGAAAATGCCTTTGGGCGTCCGACCAATCAATTTGAATGGTATAGTGATTGACCTTCTTACTGTGAGGAAGAAAGACTCTCATTGGTTTGCCTTTGTTTTATTCGATAAAATAACACGCACAGTTGACGTCTCAAAGAAATGACTCTATCTGGCTTTAACACTTAACCAAGCTCTTTTAAGAGCTTTTTAAGAGTATTAAAATACTTCACGGACAAACTGGGTTGTCGTAACTTCAGTAACAGAAGTCCGAGAACAGAGCGCCTCACGACCACACAAATCAAAACAAATCATCTTTATTCAGGATACCGTAAAAGAACAAGGAAAAGACCCAGGTATACGTTGTATTGCAAACAGATACAAAATTATACTTTTCTATAGCATTATGCAGCCTCTAAGGACGATCCCACTCTCTCTAGACGTATCTATACAAAACAAAATTACTTCATATGAACCCTCAGTGAGGAGCCCACACCTAGAAAGGGATCATGTACTCAGGTAAAGTGAGATGCTATGGTGGCTTGATGTCCAAAGTAAGAAAAACAGAAATAATGACTTTAAAATTGAAAACCAATTAGAAGATGCTGCCATACCAAATAATAGGTATTTTACGAGAGCCGCCACATTTCTCTCGCGAAGAGATGTGCACCGTTTTTTTCCAAACCTGGGTGGACTTACGACTCGAATTGCATGTCCCCTCAAGTAAAAGTCAACCTATACATGTTTACAAAAATCGAGTGAACGTTAAGGCCCGTTTAAGCGGTGTCAACATTTGCTTCAATATGCATTCAACACTTAAGACTTAACATAATGCAAAGTTGTATTTTGAAGAGACGTTTTCGTCGACGTGGTCGTAGTAGATCTTAAAGTCCCTCTTACGGTATGTTTACAAGCCCATGCAGGAGAGTTTGAGCGACATTTTGCGACGTTTATTGCCAGAATTTATAGACCTAAGCGATGATAAATTTGGAAAGTGAAAGAGCATTTTTCGTAGCGCTTATCAAATCTGCTCTCATGCCATTACTTGTACGTGCACCCTGGAACGCAACGCAAGATCGTTTTCTTCAAATTGTTACTATATAGACTATAAAGGCCCAGCCAAACACACTCAACGTTTCAACACAACACCTTGCAACCTTGTTACGCGCAACGTGTTGCACACAATGTGGCAACGGTTTTGGATGATGCAAGAAGTTGCGCGCGTTTGGGCATGTTCACGCAAGGACATGCAAGCTAGGTTGGTTTGGTAGTTCTAAGCGCCAGAGGTGTTATGGGGTTTCGTCTTTGAACATGGTGGAAAATAGTATCCAAATTGAATAATCTAAAAAGAAAACACTGTAAGGAATTGGACAGAGAGTAAAATTCACATAGTGCGGCCGAAGACATAACTAAAGTCTTTCTTTTTTTTTGGCTTGAGATGGATGGATATTTTGACGTGACGTGTGACTGTATAGCCTATTAATTAGTCTAAACAGATTGAAACTATTAAATTTTAAGAACGAATACATCATACGAAATTTCCTCTGTAGTTAATTTTGATGATATTTGAAGCAAAAAGTGCACTATTACATCAGATTGTCAGTACAGCTCAAATGTAAATGTCACCATTTTATCTGAAAATCTGCAAGTTTCATTCGGAACATTTCCTGTATCCCCCCACGTCTTCTTGCACAATATTTGCAAAGTGACCT
>NC_090885.1:59307479-59309979 GCF_036669925.1 Montipora capricornis
CCGATTGTCATTAATGTCCCAACCTCAGCCTCATTGGCTGTCAAAACAAAGAGTCTTTTGTTTCTGTGGTTGGCACATTTGAATAACAAAAGCAATATTTGTCAACAGATATTATTCCTATACGGAGAAAAACTCATGGGAATTATTGCCACGCTGTTGTAAATTTCAAAAAAAAATAATGATGACGCGTGGCGACTGATCGTGCGTAAAAACAAAACTATAAAAACAGGTCTGACAAGTCGAAACTGGACTGACTCATCCATTTCTTTGGATGAGCGGCAATTCAAAGGAAGTCGAAGCAGGGGTGCCAGATTTCCTTCCTATTCCTGACTTATCTTGGAAGATCGAAGGGCCTCTGCTGGCAGGGTACTATTTTAAGTTCTCTTTCCCAATGCTGCGCAAATTTAAAATTTTCTTACGTCATTACAACTGGCCAATCAGGTGCCTCTCTAAAAATAACTGCGTAGTTAAAATTATATTTTAAAAAACTATTGGGAGAGGCCCATGTTTGGGGAATCCGTTCTCTTACCTCATCCTCTCTTGATTTTAGCCAATCACGAATGGCGAAACATTCAAAATGTACAATAATAGACCTTTTTGCAGATACGGCGGCCATTTTGATTGCTATTGTTTCGAAAGACATTATGGGATTCCCAGGGGGCAAATTAAAATGTATTTGCCCCCTGGGCATCCCATAATAGCTATTTGAAACAATAGAAATCAAAATGGCTATAGGTAACAAGGCATTAATAATTGTCTTAGTATAATTGCTCAGGTGATAGATGGTTATCGCAGATGGAATCTTTTTCGTTGTCCGATGGTGACTTTGATACTTTTTTTCCCTTTTGGTTATTCCCATGTTTTCGGACTATGTATTGGAACCATTCTGTAAGTAAAGAAATTATTACGCAGATTTTGTTACAATGGCTTTAGTTTTATATATACGCATCGAGATGATGCGACATAATATGACGTAAACCTCGACAAACCAGAACGCGAACATCGTTATAATCACCTCAGCAATTATACCAAAATAAATTATTATATGTTATACAAGTGAGGCACGGTAGAGAAGCGGTTAGCGCGCCGGACTCCTGCCCCAGGGTGGCTAGTACGAGGCCTAGCTCTGCACCGCTTTGTTTGCTTAGACAAGAAGCTTCCACCGTCTATCTCCACCCAGGTTGTTAAATAGGTATCGGTGTCGTAATGATGTGGGTCACCCTGAGATACGGCTCGTGTGCGATATTACCTTTTTATACATCTAATTCCTAAATGGCGTCTATTTAACTGTCCCCCCGTTTTACTTTGAGCAGAGAAATAAGGATTTACATACTATGCAAACTCATTTGAGCATTGATATTCTGTGGGAAAGCAGCAGTATACTTAATGATACCGCAAGCGGCAGGACTATTAGGAACACTGGAATACGCCGAAGAAAAGACAAATTGGTCTTTGTTTGGTTCAATACAAATTTCAGCGGAAAAAAACTGCTTCACACCGAAGCCTACCTTACATCTTTGGGAGGAGATTCCTATGCTAGAGAAAAAGAATCAAAGCTTTCTGTTCTTGAGTGTACCCGCTTTTACATACCTTTTTTTTTTCTATGACGGGGACAAATAATAATCGCTCCGTATCGTTTTTACTCCTTTCAAGATTCCAACAGAATGTGCTTGCATTAACGATAACAATAACGATAACGATAACGATAACGATAATGTACAATCAAAAGTCAGAAGGGGTACTAGAATCGGAATCACATAAGGTTCTCTGGGACTTAAACATTCAGTGCGACCAGACGATAAATACAAGAAGGACTGATATCGTCATCCTAAATCCTAAACAAGGTCAAAAAAGTGGCAACAATCATTGATGCTGCCATTCCGGGAGAAGCTTGGGTTGTCATTGTACTGGTGGTAATTGGAGCGTTAGGTGCAGTGAATAAGAACTTAGAGAAGTATGTTAAAAAGCTTGAAATTGATTCTTGTGTGAAAATCATACAGAAGACAGCACTACTGGGAGCTCAAAGGTTTTTGAGGATAATTATGTCTTTGTAAGACTCTGGAGAGGGGAGTTGGGGACCTTTGTCAATTTGTTGTTGACCGCTCCCTAAGTTCTTGACCGGACCGTTTAATATCTTTGAGTCTGAGATTGCCACAAAATAGATTAAAATAAAAATAAAGCTTACCCGAGAACAAGTACTCTACAGTTGTAATTCTCAAACCAACAATGGAAGGGACTTACAGTGATATGCAAAGCTGATCCAGGTTTTTGAAAAGTTGGTTCAGATCCTGGCAGGAAGCCTCCGAGGTTTTTAGCAGCCACAAGCATATCCTCCATCATCAAATGAGCAGTAGCACCTTCTTCCTTGCTCAGCTTCACCTTGAAGATGGGTTGAGGCAGCCCAAACGTGTCCTTGTTGTCATCTTTGGTGCTAAACTCGACGCAGTTCTCAAAGCGCGGTTCCATTTTTGCAAACCATCTCAATTCGACAACGAGGCGT
>NC_090885.1:59314979-59349979 GCF_036669925.1 Montipora capricornis
TGTGACTGTATAGAAAAAGAACATGAGTGAATCATGAAACAGACAGAAACTCACCCTTTGTACTTGTCAAGATCCACTTTGTATGCACCAGGGTCAAGGTAGGGTGTGGCATTTTTATCAACAGGCACTGAAATAGTATGCAAGTGACCCTGTATCACGCCAGTAAATTCATTGATGTTGCGTTGATACAAATAAGAATTTTTCAAATGCCAGCCTGGAGTCTCGGAAAGCTTTGCTCCAGCGTCGATCATGAAAATGCTTCGTCCTTTCTCGTGGAGTTTTCTTGCAAATGTGCAACCAAGTGGTCCAGAGCCAATAATCAACACATCAACTTCCTTTATAGCCATCCCGTGTGAGCTTAAAGTAATAAGGGTAGAATAGTTTACTTCGCTTTGTGACATACATCAATTTCCGAAAACGCTGCTTATCTGCACTGTAGGACCCCTTTTGGTGAATAACCGCCGATACCTCTAAGGAATGGATATGAACGGACTGACCCCTCTAGGTAGGTTGGAATACAAAGCAACACGTTTTGTCAACGTTTTTGCTTGTGAAAAGTTTCCAACATGTCAGGTGAAAGTTCAAATTGCTCTAAAGTTCTCGAAATTGTCATTTGTTTTTCTAAAATTCCCGAGTTTCTAAAATTCTCTTTAATGTCTTAAGTTCCCAAATAAATTCCGGAATTATGTAGCTAAGCCTAAAGAGGCTATAGCTACTGTAGCTGCCTTAAGACACAAGTTAAGATATCGATCATCGCAGTTATTAACGCTCCTTGAGCATTAACGAAAGGAAAGCTTGAAACATTCATTATTGAATGAGATTCGAACCTTGACCTCTGCGATACTGATGCAGCGCCCTGCCAGTTGAGCTATCTGGGAGCCACCTAGGAGTTGGTCATTATGTGGGTTCATATTGAACCCGTGTACAGGATATAAATATGACGAAAGGTAATATATATGGAAGTTGAATTGAACTTCCCTCATGAATCCCTGGTCCCAGACAATTTTTTTTTATGCAAGGGCTAGCAGAATAAAGTGGAAGCACCGGATCTTGGGAGATCTAACCAGCAAATAAATTGTATATTTAAAACAAAATAATACTGCAAGGCTGTACAACCAGCCTTGCAGTATTATTTTGTTTTCTTGAGTTGCGAAGCGGCGAGAAGAGAAAAACACCTGGTTACCTTTGACTTAAATCTCACTTTTATGCAGACGCCAGCTGTCAAACCCGTCAAATTGATAATTGCAAAAGGGACCAATGGCAACTTAGCAATCACGCGTCCCCACGGTATTACCAATGAAACGAACCAATCATATTGATTTAGGTGTTTGTAAAAACATCAACCAATCCGAGCCTGAGGGTCAGATCCCGATCCTGGGGTCTGTATGAAAGTGAGATTTAAGTCCAAGGTAACTAGCGGTTTTTTTTTTCTCGCGACTCGTCTTCACGGCGTCGCAGCTTCCTCCCGGCACAAGAAAAACCTCTGAGACCAGGGTAACTCATGAATGACTTGATCTCACTTTCGAATCCTTTGTAACCGTAACCACTGATGTGGTTGATTGTGGGCTCGCAAGGCTCGGAAATTTAGGAATGGCAGCTGAAATAGCAGCTTTCCCTTTTATCCATTCGAAATTGATTGCTTAGTTCTAAGACTACTTATGTGGCTCGAACACTAGAGAGCACAAGGGATAACCGAGGTGAACATAGGTAGCGGACTTCAGGAACTTGACGAAATTGTTCGACTTTTGGGGGAGGCTACAACTCACTAGCTTATCCGGTCAAATAATTCCAAGTCAGATCATTACACGGTGAGTTTGTTCCACAAAAAGTCATATAATTTCACTTAGAAATAACAAGACAACAAAACTTTAAAATAGTTTGGTAGACGACTCAACTCAAAATGACGAACTCAAGTTGAAGTTCCTTCGTGCCATAACAGAACAACCTATCAACTGCAATTGCATTAACAAGATACCTGAAAGGTGCCATTTCCGAATGAAAAGGAGAGATTTTTGCTACAGCACTTGTATATCGAAAAGTTCGTATACAGTCAGAGACGATAATAAAGCGTGTGGGTTAAGTGGCTCCTTCTGTCAACGAGACATTGAGCAGCTGGAATTGTATTACGTTTTCATTGGATAAGAATGTTTTCTTGTGTTTTTCTAAGTGGAACGATTCGACTCTTTTGTAGAAAAAATTGACTATGTGGTAGCGATCTGACCGTTAACTAGATAGACCGTATTTTGCCATCATTTTCTTGAGAGTGCGTGTGGATACTTCGCAGAGTTGAGCTATGACCCTTGTTCCGAAGCAAAGATAAATGGTCCCTTTTTATTTTAAATGATGGTCGTCCGATTCCCAAGCAATATCCGAAGAGGTGAGTGACTAGGGAGGCTCAGAAAGTGGGTTGTAGCCTCCCCCAAGAGTCGAACAATTTCGTCAATCAAGTTCCTGAACTCCGCTATCTATGTTCACAAATGTTCGACGAGCCACATAATCTAGTCTTATAACCACTCAATCAGTTTCGAAGGGATGGATGTAACACTTCGATGTCGAATATGAAAATCAAGACAAATTTGAGACTTGAATGTCAAAATTCCAATTTTGAATTTTGGCGGAGGTATAACGCCATACTTAAGCACACTGGTTCATATTTTTACGTCACTGTTCACAACTTGTCGAGAAAAAAATGTTTCGGTCTCAGAAAAAACTGAAACAACGGTGCATTATTAAAATTCTCTATTTTATAAAACGACTCAGCTTAAGTTTGCTTAATTCTAATTTGAAACTTCAGTTCTTCACCTTCAAACACGTTGATAGAACATTTTCTTGACTTCTTTGTATTTTCTGGAACAGCATTTGCAATCAGCCTTTTAATGCCACTGTCACTATACTCTACGAAACGAGTTTGTTTTTCTTCGATGTAAAATAATAAAGGTGAAAAGTTGTAACTATCGGGCTGGCTTTTACTGGCTTTGCATTTTTTTTTAGCGAAAATAATGGGAGGGTAAGTATCGACGCGGACAGGGGTTATGGCTCGATATCAGTCCAGTGATTTTACATCACGTGACGTAAAATAGCCAATAAAATAGCGCGAAAATTAATTGATGGGTTATAATCTCAAATATCCAAACACTTAATTCTGAGAAAGGTCAAGTTTCCCAACATTGATAACAACCTAGGCATTTCAGCTGTTAGAAAAGCTCTTGATTCTAGATCAGTTAAATTTCCATCAACCGAACGCATTGTTGAGGCCATCGAAATTTGTCTTCAAACCAATAATTGTCAATTTTCTGGGAAAATTTTGTGCAAATATATGGTACGGCTATGGGCCCACAAAGCACATGTAGTTATGCCGACTTGGCTATGGGATTGATTGAGAAAGCTAAGTTTGGAGGCACTATGCAGCCATTGTTGTGGTGGAGATATAGGGATGATGTTTTCGATGTTTGGACACATGGTTTGCATAAATTATTACAGTTTACCGAATACATCAAATCCGTTTATCCCACTATTAAATTTGAGCTGGTATATTCTGAGCATACCCTCAATGTCTTGGATCTTACACTGCGCCTTCAAGATGGGATCATTATTACGGATATTTACGCTAAGCCTACAGATAGCCATTTTTATTTATCCTTTTCCAGTTCTCACCCGGCACACTGTAAAAGGGCGATTCCTTATGGGGTTGCTTTACGCGTTAGACGCAATTGTTCCTCTGATGAGTTTCTCAATAAGAGATGTGTCGAATACAAAGGCTATTTTAAATCCCAGGGCTATAACTCAGATTTAGTGGACAATCAATTTGATAGGGCGCTTAGTATTGAAAGATCAGAATTCCTGAAGAAAAATGTCAAGCCTGACAAAAAAGTATTCCCGTTAGTCCTTGACTACAGTCCTATCCTCCCTGATATTCAGAAGGTTATCCAAAAGCATGCTCATCTTTTAAGATCGTCACCCGAGTTATTAGACATTTTTCCATCTAAATCGATTTTTCCAGCATATCGTCGTACCAAAAACCTCAAAGACATTTTGGCACCATGTAAATTTTGCGGGGATAGTGGAGTAAATCAGGCAGAGAGGGAAACGGGAGGGTGTTTAAATACTTTTCTAGATGTGATCTTTGTAAGAATTTTTTTAATTCAAGAATCCAAATGTAAAAGCTTTTCCACAGGCCGAACCTAAAAGATTAACCAAAACTTGTCTTGCTCTTCCAAAAAAGTTGTTTACTTGGCCTTGTGTAATAAATGCGATCTACAGTACGTAGGTTCTACTTCCAGAGAATTCAAAGTACGTTTTAGCAATCACAAGTCGTCTATGCTCACAAAGTAAACAAAAAAAAACGTGCGAGCTGGCAGTCCATTTCAATTGTATCAAACACGAGATTTCTGAAATTAGTTTTATTGTTATTGAGAAAATTACCAGTCAGGGGACGACGCAGCTCATATTGATAGATTGTTACTCACCAGAGAAGCCTACTGGACCGCACAACTATGCACACTTAATCCTCAAGGTCTTAACAGAAGACGCGAATTCCGATCCAAAAATCGCGTCCGCTATGATACTAACTTAGCGCATCACTATATACCGTGTAATTAAGTTCTTTGCAAAGGATCGTGGTAATTTCGCCGTATGCGCATTGTTGCCTGCTACATATAACTTATTATTTAATCTTATTGTCTAGGTTGGTATTGTATTACGCAACTTCATTTACATTTTTTACGTTCAGTATAAATTCTTGCAAATTTGTAAACCTACTAGGATTTTGAGCTTTTTTGTTTTTTATCTGTAAATAAGTTCCACATCTGAAGAAGGACGAAGGCTTCATGTTTCATCGTCATCAAAAAAATGATCTTTGCTTGCGGGACCAAGCGAGAAATCCCGAGTGGGCAAGATAGCTCCATCATAGCGCGGGATTTGGTTCATCTTTCCCGCTCACGGAGCCACAATAGTCATATAGCAAATATATATACTTGCCTTGAAGTTAAATTAAGCGACCTTGCTTTCGTTGTTGCCTCGCAGTGCTAGGAAATAACAATAGTATAATGTTAATGAGAGACAACAACAAACAAGCAACAACAAATAGTTTATTCGGCCATTGGCGCTTTGTTACATTAATAATTATTGTAAAAAGAAAAGGAGTAAAGGTGTATATTTGTGCAGGAATTAGAGTTTGGAGACTTAAGTAATCAAACCTTAAAACTTAAAAAGAGAGGAGTGTTACTGTACTTTTGGGAAATAAATGTATAATTTTAAGTTGGTATATTTTCTAATAAAGGAACTAGTGTTGCTCAGACAGTAAATAAAGTTTTAATATTTTGGAAAAGTTGAAGACGCTAAGATCTTGCAGCTAGATCGGTGGCGATGTTGTCCCAAAAAGGAGTAAGTTTTGCCTTGTACAGGTTTTGTTTGGAGGCATATCTATGGAGTTACAATAATGGATATTACTCGCATATTGAAAAAAATCTTGATCTTGAATTGCTAGGAGAAGATTTAGTTTATTTTTATTTAATTCAATATTTATCCAGGGGCATCCAATTTAGCAGAGCTAGTTAAAATGGAGCCCTGACACAGCACAAAACAAAGACATAAAGCATTAAAAACTAGACAAATAATTAAGCTATAAATGCAGCATGTGCCGCAGGTGTTACTGTTTAAGATGGCGCTTTAGTTTGATTTTAAATTCGCTGAACGTCTCTACTTGTCTAATGTTTCTCGGAATGGTGTTGCAAGTTCGAGCGCCGTTTATTCTGAAGCTCCCCTGATACTTAGCAGTTTTTGCGAAGGGAGAGCGCAGCAAATCACGGCTTCTGGTGTTACAGCCATGGAAAAAGTGCGCGTGCCTAAACTCTGAAAGTAAGTACGAAGGCGCTATTCCTTGAAGACATTTGTGGACTAAAAGGGAATTTGAGATAATTTCTGCGCGCTTGTAGGTTGGGCCAGCCAAGTGTTGATTTTTAACTCCTCAGCCCCGATTGATCGACCTTCAATGATACATGCGGTACGTCTATTTAGCTTATCTTTGCTTCCAGCCCCACAACTGTCCCAGACAGGAGAACAGTAATCTATTAATGGCAAGACTATAGTATTGTAGAGCATTAGTCAAGTTGGCTTGGGGAGAACCTTTCGCGCTCGACGCAGAACACCTAATCTTGACGAGATCTTGTTACCAATATATTCTATGTGGTCCTTCCAAGATAAGAGTGTCGTCTAGGAGGACCCGAAGATATTTGAACTTATTAACCCTTTCTAAACGCGTGTTAGTGATTTCTATAACTACATCGTCAGCCTCTGCGGTCCTCTGATGGGTACCAACAAGCATAATCTTCGTTTTCTTGAGATTAAGTATTAGAAAATTAGCATGAAGCCAGCTTAGAACATCAGTAAGGCCACCAGTTAACTGAGCTTGAATTTCACTGACAGACTTGCTTGCAAAATAGATACCCCGCTACCCTGGGGGACCCCGAAAGGTATAGACTGGGGTTCAGACAAGAGCCCATTTACGCAAACACTTTGAGTGCACGTGGTTAAATAGGACCTAAACCACTGGAAGAAGGGCGCTATCTGTTTTGTCT
This sequence comes from Montipora capricornis, assembly GCF_036669925.1. Taxonomy (NCBI): domain Eukaryota; kingdom Metazoa; phylum Cnidaria; class Anthozoa; order Scleractinia; family Acroporidae; genus Montipora; species Montipora capricornis. The sequence goes on from NC_090885.1 coordinate 59,321,555, forward strand.
CCAAACGTTTTTGCAAAGAATATAAGCCTTATTAGGAATTACGACGAGACACTGAAGCGTAACACAACTTTAATCCACTGGACTCGGCTACACATCGATTTACAAAGGAAATGTATACGAGTGAAATGCTACGACGTACAAAAACCTTCGATAACAAGAGCGGGAACAACAACGAAAGTCACATGACACTCTAAGTCCTACACACTAAGGTGGGGTTAGTATAACTATTCATAGGTCCAGTCTCTCAGGCGTCTTTATCACTCTTCCCGAACGAGTACAGGCTGTAACAAGCCTTATAGCATGATTTTGTTTGGTTGGTACTTTTTTTATGTGTTTGATATACGCGGTTCCCAGGCTAAAATAGCACAAGAAATGTAAGGGAAAACTATACTATAGTATAACTGTTTTAACTGAGAAAGTGATAGGTCATGCCTGAGCTTATCAGTAGCTATGACTCCATTGTAGCAAGAAATTCTTGTACAAATGTATGAGATATGAGTTTAAATGAAACTGGTTCATCGACTAGAAAAAGAGAGACACTGAACTACATGCAAAAGTGTACCTGAAAAGTACGAGAAAGATTAAATCAAGTCCGAGCTCGCAATTTTTTTGGGCAGAAACATTTTTCTGGTAAAATGGTAATAAACACTTCTCACAAGAGAAACAGTACTCTGAAGCTTACAACCTTTGCTGTTGTTCCATCTTGATTCGTGCCTAACTGAATCGCTACACCAGAAGACTGATCCGCTCCCATTCTTGAGGGAAGGAAAATATAAATAATGGTTTTTTCAGGGAGGAGAAAGAGCGAGAAAAAGAGAAATAAATGCCTGCATACTGAAGAGTAACACTTGAAGGAATTTTGCGACCCAAAGGTCTGAGGATTAAATTTCCCATAACCCCAATATTATTTTAAAAAATATGCACAATTGAGAGAAGATGAAAAGCAATGAAAGAAATCCCAAAGCGCCTTCGGAGGGTGAATCTTCATTACCACGCAATGAAGAGGTCTGGGTCCTAACTAGTCGTGAAGTTATTCTCGGGACGCTCTTGTTATGTTGTCTCGCTTGACGATTCTACTATACTAGTATATATCTACGTAGAAGCAATCCAATGTAAACCACATTGAACCTGAAGAAGGCTGGTTTGGCCAGCCGAAATATATAGTACATACGTAGTTACTAAATCAAATCTACGTTGTATCAGCTCTGGCTCAAACTATATTTATTTACTCAACTTGCAATTACACCCATGAGATCACTAAGCCAGTTGATCCAACGTACACTGACAGGAATATTGTCCACGGTTGCTTGCTTGAAAACTCTGATAGTTCCTTCGATTGGTGGAGTTCTGACTATGATATTAAGAAAATGAAAAGTGTCGACAATAGCTGTCGAATGATTGAATCTAGTGGCAACATATATTTTGTTTTTCGGTTTTCTTGAAAATTTGAGAACTATATGAAGTCCAGCCAGAAAGTTTAACATTGTGGCGGAAAACGTTCTGTGCTAAAAGCACAAAGCAACAGTTAAATATAGCTTAGCAAACTCGAATATATGAAAATAAATGAATGAATGAATACACAAATAAATAACCTGTCGGAATAAAGTGCCTGCGATCAACTTTTTTGTTCAGTTGTCTTTTTTCAAGTTTTCGTAAATGCCCTCTGAGTGGGCTCTAACTGAAAGAGGTGGCCTTGTATTTCAAAGTCACTGACAATTACATTCCCTCGGCTTAGCATAATTATTTGCAATAATAAAAAAGATTAAGTTTGTACGTGCAGAATGGGGAATTTTCATTTGGAAATATATTTCCCCCATTTTCAAAGAGAATGAAAGCTGTATTGGGTTGATGGATTTTAATTTTCGATTCAAACGGCCCCTAAAATAAAGGTAAAGGAAATAAATGTTCTACTGAACACCGCGAAGTATTTAAGCGACAAGAAAGTATCGAGAAAGTACGAAACGACGAGTAGTCAAAACCACTAGTGAAATAAAACTGGCAAACTTCAATTTTATGGTTCTGTAACGGACATACCACGGATACATGTACCCACAACTAAGTTGAGGTAGCGTACCTTTCGACAGTGTCGGGACCAGTGGATTCAATCATATGCATATGCCCCATAAAAAGGAGAATCATGTAAGGAAAAAAGGGATAGAGATTCTTCTCGAATCAGTTCCTGTTCATGGAGTTCTAAGAAAGTCAAAGAAACGGACATCAAGACAGGTTAAAATACTGTAAGTGTTCCAAGTACCTCACTTATAAAGGATCTGATATTACGTCGACTATGAATTCCAAGAAATCAGGGTGGGCTTGGCATAACAGAGCGAAACACTTCTATTTCCATGTGAAACCAAAGAGTGTCATTTTTCGCTTCGACATAGAATTATAAGTATGACAAGCACTTAACAGTCTTTCGGTTTCGATCTGCATAACAAATATACGAATGAAAACTTCCAAAATTGTCGAAAGGGGCTGTTCTCAATTCTTTTTTTTTTGTAAACTAACGCACGCTAAATCGTTTTCCCTGTTAAACTATGGGTGTCCATTGCGCTTCGTTTGCGGACCAGGGTTGGCACAGTAGTGAGAGCACTGAATCTCCTCTCCGGCACCAATGTGGCCCGGGTTCAATCCCCAGCCTCGACGTCAGTATGTGGGTTGAGTTTGTTGGTTCTCTACTCTGCTCCGGGAGGTAACGTAGGCTTCAGTTTTGTCTTCTCGTCAAAAACACCAACATTTGATTTCAGTTTGTGTCAATTTGAGTTGATTTCAACTTACAGTGTCCCCAGACACTCGTCGCGTGACAAGCACTTAATATACAAAAATTTGGTTTATCAACGGAGTTGATAATGTAAATTGACCACCGTACAGAGATTCTAAAAGCTGACGTTTCGAGCGTTAGCCCTTCGTCAGAGCGAATCGCTCCCTCGATTCGCTCTGACGAAGGGCTAACGCTCGAAACGTCAGCTTTTAGAATCTCTGTACGGTGGTCAATTTACATTATCAACTCCGTTGATAAACCAAATTTTTGTATACTACTTCCCCACCGACGCAGCACCACAGTTTCTTTAGAAACTACCCCTTCAAGCACTTAATATAGTCTGGCGGCAGTCTGGTTGTCTTTAACGTCAATGCAAACGCCTCAAATCTGCCCTTAGGAATGTAATAAACAAATTCTACGAAATCATCGACCGGACTAAAAGCCGGTAAAGACCGGTAAAAACATTCTTCTCAGTCAAGAAATGTTGATTTTTCTTTATTTGACACTGCGGCAATTACTGTCTGCTTTCTAGACAGAGATTCTCTTTCGGAAATCCTCTAATGAAATAGGTTTCTCATAGTTGCAAGGAATTGAATTCAGAGATTAAAGAATGATGAAGGTCAATTGGACATTTCTTCTCTTCCATGTACTAATTATTTGAATCTTGTGTAAAATGGGCTCACCAAATCTCACTGCATGTAAAGTTTCATAGGTTCTCCTTTGCAACGGAAGGAAAGCATACTATAAATCTACGTAGTCAACGATACTTACCAAAAAACTGCAATCGTAAAAGGACTCGACCACTCTTCAAGCAAAGGTTAAGTACATGTAAGTGAATTCGTTACTGGAATGAAATGCGAGGGGTCTTTTTCCAAGAAGGGCAATGCTATTCAACCTGTATTTCATTGGCTTCTCGCAAGAGACGAGTCCAAAGTCCCCTGATTTAACGGTATTAAAAATGGTACAAGAATGGTCAAGAAACAGAAACTGCAAGACAGTTGAAACGGCTGAAAGATTATTATTTCCATGCGGTTTTGCATTTCCTAGTTTGTCCCATAGAGACTAGTTGTCATCGAAAGGAGATCTCAAAGAAGAGGCAGACGGTTTTTTTTTATTGCGCATGTCATTATCTTGCCGGGTTTGTTTTCAGTGCTCTCACTTTACATACAGTAATTTCGTGACTAACACGAGAAGAGTGTTTCCACGAATAAAATTGGTGTGCGGCGTGGATGGTTGACCCACAATTTTAATTCTGGATCCATGCTTTAATAACCGCTAGAACCAGTTTGCATTTTAACGTTTGCCCAGTGGCGGAGAGTCATCGACTAACTGAATACCATTTAGATGACAACAGTTTGCACGACATTTATGCAAGTGACATGACAAAGACTGTTCTCGGAAGGAACACGGAAGTCATCCAGACACTCGGAGTGAAAATATCAGCTTTGGAAATGTCAAGAATTGGTGCATTTGACATAACAATGAAAAAACTTCTATTTTCCAAACGCGACTGGTTTGAGACTGGACACGCATAGTACTTTTTCTATTTGTAGCAGTAAATCTAATTAAAGGTCGCTAGCGGCCAGCCGTGAAGGCATTGGCCATTTGGAGCGGAAATTCAGGGCTCTGGGCTTCGGTTTTGATCTGTATTAGATATACACAAAAAGCCACTCCAATGGTTGGCAACCCGGTCTCTGTTCAAAGTTTCTTGCAAGAGAGTCCACATATACGCCGGCAAAATAAGATAAAGTTTGTCTACATTTTAATTTCAGGACACTACTTTCTGTTGCGCTCCCGCAAAGAACTCTGAGCATTATATGCTTTGTCAGTCTTGTTCTAGTTTCACTTATGAGTTTAAACGCTTATAAATCAGCACTATTAAATTACAGAAAAGAAAAAAATATTTCAAGAGAGCATTCTTATCAGCCGGTCGAACCTGCCTGAATTTCCAAAATATTCAGTTGACCCTTCTTTATACCTCAGTGAAAGGGGAAGGATTTCACTATCCCGGAAAAGAGATATAGAAATGTCAGAGATTGATTCAGGTATTTCCCTCTCTTTTGTGTCTAGGGTCATGTAGACATATAACAGGCAGATGTAAAATATTGAGGTCTTTAACAGGGAAGGAAGGAGCAGAAAAGAATACTTACCAACAGCTGCAATTACAAAGGAGTTCGAATACTCTTCAAGCACTCGTCTACTAATTCAAACAGAGGTTGAGTACATAAATAACTATTATATGTGAGGGTCTTTTTCCAAGAAGGTCAAAGCTCCGCCCCTTCGGTGCTAGTTTCTAATTGAATGCTTCCACGTATTCGGGGTAAAAGGCTCATGTGATCCAAGTTGTGAGTGAGGCTAATGTATCCTGTCAAAATTGGATTGCTGCACTTCAATTCAGCATAATTAACTGAAAACATCGCCGTGCCAATTGGTGAGGGCATAAGGCGCGTGGAGAAATTTCAAATGGGGGATGATAATACTCTACTGGATCTGAAATTCCGTCGTGCATTAGTTTCACGTTTACGCATTTATTTTGCTTTGTCCATCCTTTAGTAATTAACTTAATCTGTCCATGATGTTCGCTCATTTACAGGTATGTCAAAGGTTATAAATATCCATGACCAATTTCGTTGTTTTGTTCATTTTTTCGAGTCAGGTGATGTTACTTCAGTGTTAGTTTTAGAAGTTAAAAAAACATTTAGAAAAGAAAAACACAGGCCGCCAAGTCGGTTTTTAAGTAACAGTGTAACTACAAATGTTTTCTTTCCGTCACGTGTTTTAAACCTCGTCCCCAGGCCCTTTCCCTTCAGTTTACCAAAGCAAAGGGAAAGGTACTGAGAACGAGGTTGCACTTTAGAAAAATATATCTATACTGTAATTTACCAATTCATTTCATGCAAGACCATGACCTTTAGTTTTAATATTTAACACTTATACTTGTTGGGATAACCAAGAATTCTACTCGAAATTTATGGTGGACCCCTTAACTCAGCTTACCTTCATCAATGCTATATTATTTTCACCAAGCGCCCGTCGATAGCAAACCCGTATCTTGTATAAAAAAATCAATTAATTTCGTTAGAAGAAAAGGAAGGAGTACTGGCCATTTTCTTCCAAACCTTCGAACAGAAATACGTTTTAGTTTATGATTGTTTCCTTTTGGTGGTGCCTTTATTAACTTGACAGTGTCGTCGCACATCAGACCTCCATCTTGGAAAAGGCAATGGGGAAGATAAGTGTACTAGGGCGGATTGATAATTCATATATTTCATTCGAAAGGTTACGTATTGTATTCGGCATAAATTATGCCATTTCGCAGTTAATTGCTGCAGGCTATCCGTCTTGGTCATCGCTTGTGATAATTTTATGGAATCTCATCGTGAAAATGCCCTTGGGTGTCCGACCAATCAATTTGAATAGGACAATCACATAACTTTTGGAGGGCACATAGATTATTTGTGGCCCGAGTAGCATCATCCGCTCGGGCGCAGATGATGCTACGAGCTATATGCCCGACAAACGTCATTTGATTATCATTATTCTCAATACACAAGGCCAAATCGTACCAATTCATTTAATAAGAAAAAATTGTTTAACAGAGATGTAGCATGAAACTATGGTATGGCAATGTCCGTCAGTGTAATATACAAGCGAAGGTTGTGAAAATGAAAGGAATGTATATATTTGAAGTGCGGGTTGTAGACCAAATGTAGAAGTAATCCTCGCAACAAAGGAGACTAATGTTGCGCATGCGCCTCATCACCCCGAAAAACCCTTGAAATTCAGTCAAATTCATTCGAAACGCGGGAACATGAGGAATGGTGGATGTAGTGCTGTCATCGTTAATATTCATCGCATGTTTCCAAAAGGACGGCACACAATGAATGCAAAAATGATAAGTCATTTGAAAGACTTGGGCATTACCTTATCTTTATGACTGATACTGGTTCAATACAACGCGAAATACGGCGAAGGATCACAAATGAAGCGAAGATGGCGAGTCAAAAGTGTGGCGATGAATTGCAGAACTGGCAAGGAGCAGAGGATAGTTTTGCCTTCCTGGCGTTGTTTTTCCTTATTTAAGAGACTTCAACTCAGAATGGAGTGCTGTTTGATAATAAAGTAAGTCGGATTTAAATTGAAATGTGAGTTTACATTCAAAAATATGGGCAAACTGGCGTTTGAAGCTAGGACAACGGTAACTCAGCTAACAAGATGGACTCGAAAGTGGCAGCCCACTGGTGAAGAACATCTCAATTCGCTATAAAGCTTCCCAACCTTGAAATTTTGAACCACATGGTCGAAGTTGAGTCGGTAATTGTTCTGGAGAAGAGATAGGGCTGATTTTGAATCTTGAAGCGAACAGATGAAGCCAAGACGCAAGGCTTTATTTTACGAGTGCTCCAGATAATTTAAATTTCCTTGGCAAAAAATATTTTAATTCCCTTTTTCGAGACTTTTGTCATAGGCCGTGATACGGGAATTCCCGCTTGCTGCAGTAAGCCCAACAACCATAGAAAAGATTTGTGTAAAGAAATTGTCATTAAAAGTGGCAAGGCTCAACACAGCAGGTTTCGTGTGACACGGTGTTGTCTACAAAATGGCTCCAAATCTTGTTATGATATCATCTCGCTCTGCCCTATTGTGTCTTTGACATGGCACACTTTCACGTCTGTAAATTAAACCACTGAAAAAGCATTAAATTTGAAGCTTTTTTCAATTTGTATTTTGTCATATTGCCCTAAGCTGCGAGAGTTTCAAGTTGATGAAATGACGCGCACAAGTAATTCTAACTCGGAGAACGAGACTCAAGTCGGCATCTCATGCGTTCTCGTGGCCAAATCTTAGAAAATATTTCGTGATACGGGAATCGCCTTTAACAGCCGACACACAAATATCAGAAGAATAATTTAAATTAAACAGTTTAAATTTAAAAGTGGCAAGGCGCGCGCAAGCGACCAGCAAAGTGAGCCTATTGTCCTATTGAAATCTGCAACTTCGAGCTAGTTGTTTGTTGGAAGAACAGTCATAGGACGTCCCCTCAATGCTATCCAGTCATTGTGGATACATCAAATACTAATTTTTCGCAGAAATGTGGAGATTGACACTGATTTGCAGTTAAATTATTTATTATTTATTTATTTACAATGCACTTACACGTTTTCTTGGTATAAAATTTACCTACTCATCTCAGGCAAAGTATTATTTACATTTGTATAAAACTGCTTCAGGCGAGGGAAAAAACGAAATTATTACAAATAACGTAATTATATACACTATACCACTAATAGAAATAAATGGTATATGGTTAACTTTACTAAAAAGGAGATTGACACTGATTCATATATAAATACATTCCAAAATGACATAACCAGGTAAAACATTTGTGAATGTAATCCATAATGTGAATACATTCAAATTAACAACAATCTCAGAGAAAGAATTATATTATATTCTTAACTTTAAGTAGTACTCAATCTACAGAACAGGATATCCCATTCAGTTGCAATATTTAGACTTATAATACCGGAGTACATACCAGCAAGTACCGGTAAGGAAATCAGTACTGAGCAAAATAGTGTTCAAAAATTGCTTTTTTAAAATAGGATTTTAGATGTGCTGTTTTGATTATAAAGAGGAAGTCATTCCAAAAGTATTTTCCAATAATAGATAGGCAGAATTTTCTTACATTGGCTATAGCATGAAGAAATAAATACTACAAAGATGCATCCTGAGTTGAATGATTGTTGCTCCGAAACCAGTAATTATTATTCGCCTCAGGCTCAGTGATTATCGGTGAATATTCACAGTGACGAAGTTGAGGTGAATATTCACCGATAATCACTGAGCCTGAGGTGAATAATAATTTTGTTTTAGTATAAATACACAGGTGATTATTTCAAAAAAGAGAAGAAAAAAACATTTCAACACGAAATCATCTTCACTTACAGTGGCAAAACGACTACTGGCAGCCATTTTGTCGGTCGAGGTGATTATCGGCTGATAATCCGAGATAGCAAGCCAATGAGAGCGCGATTTTGTATAATCACCTGTGTATTTATACTAAAAGATGTTTTTTAGACAATGTTTACTGACAACGCTTAACCTTGATTATGACATTAATACATTAATTTTACTAACTTTGATACAAATATAATGAATATGATCATGCCAGGAAAGGTGATGGCCAATATAGATATCATACCCACGTATCTTAAGATTGAAACTGGTTCAAGGAATTGACCAGCTAAGTTTAATGAAGGAAGTAAGTTGAAATTTACTTTCTGATGAGGATTGATGATAAGATATTTACTTTTCTTTAAATTTAAAGTTAATAAACACTTGGTAGTTCAGAGCTATTGTGAATTAGAAGTTCATCTATATATAGGGAAGATATCTGATGACAAGCATTGATGTGCCAACCACAGGAACAAAAGAACCTTTTGTTTCAACATCCAGCGAGCCTCTGGTTGGCACATTAATGACAATAGTTAAACAATAAATTATCTTCCCTACACTGTTTTGGCACGCTGCATTTCAGAGGTTTCCCCACCACATGATGTACAATTTAAACAAATATTTACAGGGTGTCAAGTGGGTAAAATGGTCAGAAAATGAGAAAATCGGGGGCTTTTTAACCTAAAAGTAGGAACAAAATAGCAGCATTTGCACATGAATAGGAAAAGTAATGGAAATGCCTAATTGAAGTCATCATTGAGAGGTTCAAAATTATTGTCTTTAAATCAACATGAAGTACAAGCTTAGTACATTTTTCGGCAAGATTTCCGCACAGGTCCCTACTTCATTATGCATACACTCCTTTGTTTCAAGAAAACAATAGCGATAACAATAGACGTCCTTTGGGACTGTGGCGCTTTGTTCTTTCTTTTTAGAGGTTTTTTTTCTAAGTCTATATGGACTTAAAAAAAGTCGGTCGAACTTCTGTCTGAAATACGGAAAATCGAACAGTTTTTCCTGCAATTTCGGCACTTTTCCTGCAATTTTACCCATTTTTCAGTTTTAGAATAAGCGCAAGAAGTGGAGTTTCAAGCAATCGTTGAAATAGGGTTCAGATTCGCAAACATAACAAACAAACCAAATAAACGTACTGTCATAAGAAATTTAATGGCTACCTGCTCTTTTTATCGTGAAATTGTTCTTCCTGTCTGCTTAAAAATTCGCCGAGACACTGCAAAGTGTACATTTTCTTCCTTTCCTGTATTTAGGATCACGAACGGTGCATTAAGAGGGATTTTGCGATTTATCGCTCTTTGTAGAGATCGGCAATATGCTCAATGATACTTCCAAGTAAATAGCTTTGGTAGAGATCCATGGATGTTCCCGTGCGAGGCATACTTCGTTTCACTCCCCATCATGTCTTTTCAATGCCCTGCTGTGGGCTCGTTTGTCTGGGTCGACGAAGTTTAGGCGATGGTTAACTGCCGTGAGATGATGTTAGCCCTTGTCTTGTAGGCAGTTGTAAACTTTCCGGCCACAGGTAGCTAGGGCTAATATTTTTTCAAGGAAAGTTTACGGTCACAAAATTAATATGTGTTCTGGCGGATTGAAAGCTATCCATTGCAGTTTTTTCTTGAGCATCGCGAAACAGATCCATCTCCCAATGCGGCACTTTGTCTTTGCCAACTGATTGCGTTTTCACACAGATTTTGGACCCGGAAGATGAAAGTAAATTGTTTTCTTTGCACCACTCTATGCACAACTCTGGAAAGGCTATAAAGCAGGGACAATTTCCAAATGATCAAATCTCCCATTGCTGTGACCCTTTTACTTCGGTAGCCATCTTGATTATTACGAAGACACAAGTTTGCTTCAAAAGAAGGGAAATATGAAACGATTTTAATTGCAATGAACTCGTGCATGAAAGTTTCCCATGAAAGATGCACCAATCAGACTTTAAGCGTGGTATACTCTTCCACGCAGTGAACTTATAAGTGTGCCGCACGCACGGGGCATGAAGGAAAAGCAGGTCACAGTTCACAGCAATACTGGAAAACCTAAAAGTATCACAGGGACTAACCTTAAGCCTAAACAGTGCCTTTAGTCGTAATTAGGGTTACGGTTAGCATTATTAAAGGGATGGGTTGTTTCAAGAGTAGTAAAACAGGAATCTCTGAACGGTAACCTACAAGTGTAAGTTCGATTGTAGGTGCTCGGCGCGGCACGTGTATATAATTACAATGTACATATCATTGTTATGTAAATAGTCAGCCAGAATTCAAAATAAATATCATTTTCAAGGTGTGAATTACCAACTTGACACGTTAGCTCAGTGGTAAAGAACAGGGACAAGTAATCCAGAGGTTTACAGTGGGTCGGAGTTCAAGGCAAGTTATGAGTGACATATCATGGGATAAAGTGGCAGAAAAGCCGAGTGGGATCTGGAAATAAGAACAAGACGAAGGGATAGAAAGGGGAAAGCAGGGGCAAAAACGAGTAACGGTGTGGGCGCTGAAGGGAAAGAAGAGAGAGAGGGAGGGAGAGAAAAAATGAGATCCGTTTTTATTCATCCCGTAAGTACAAATTACTCATGTATATATTCGGTTCTCTTGAGTATACGTATTGTTCTACAAAACAATAGCGCGAATGAATAATTCATTTGTTCTGCATGCATAATGAAGTAGGGACCTGTACGGAAATCATTCCCATTTTTCTCCAGCCACAAGCACAAAAAATACATAATTACAGAATAATAGGAAATAACGATAGCTGGCACATTCATCAACTACCTACAAATTACTACAGTACCCTTATTATCTACCCTCCGATTTCAATCCATGGCGATTTAGTAAATCCTCCACACACGTTGCTAATTGTAACTAGTACATTGTAGGAACTGGTGAAGAAGGCGTTGACAACGCTGGCATTTCGTATAATGTTTCTGTGGACAAGAAGGAAAATACAATACACCAATTTTTTAAAGGACATTTAATAGGCTGCGCTGACTTATGGCTTGAGATTATAAATAAAACAAAAGAAATAGCGAATTCATCTTACCTTAGCAGACTTGACAGCAAGGCCTCGGCTGAACAACCACCTCAATCGATCTATGACAACATTTAACTCGGAAAAATCAATTGTGCATGAAGCCACGGACGAAAAATCGATCACGCGAAAGTGAAAGACTTAAAAGAAATCAGCTTCTGCCACTGAACTACCGCTATTCCGAAAGAAAAAAAGTGTACACGTCGCTGCTGCTATAAAAATCCCTAGAGCAAGTAATCGAACAAGACATCTTTGGCCGCCATTTTGTTTGTTATTTCGCTCGCGCGCGCGTGAAAAAACCTGGGTACAAGCAAAACAATCAACCAATCAGACAAAAGTCTCCTTTGTTAATCCTCGCACTTAAATAGGACAATCTCATTGGCCGAGCGAAGTTGTTTGACATCTCTGCAGCCAATCAGTAAATGTATTTAATAACGGTATAGTGTGACCTTCTTACTGTGAGGAAGAAAGGCTCTGATTGGTCAATATTTCAGGAACAAACGTTAAAAAAGCTCACGCACCAATTAACACTTAACCCACTGCATGTCTCTTTCTTTAAAACTGCAACTCCATAAATGCTTTTTTACTTTTACGTGTCCAACTACTCCGAAAAAAAAAAGCCAGCAATACACAATCCTTGAGTAGAGCCTTAATTAAATACAGCTTCATAAGATATCTACGAATTTATCTACCTTCCATTTAGCTTGGGAGACTGCGACCTCTCAGAAAACGAAAGCCTGGGTGGCGAGCGGGGGACGCATGGATGAGGCAGCAGCCAAAAATGTGACACAAAAATTTGCTTCTTTTTTAACAGAGTTGATGATGTAAATTGACCACCATATATGTACAGGGATTCTAAAAGCTGACGCTTCGAGCGTTAGCGCTTCGGATTCGCTCTGACGAAGGGCAGGCTAACGCTCGAAACGTCAGCTTTTCGAATGTACGGTGGTCGATTTACATTATCAACTCCGTTAATAAAACCAAAGTTTTGTGTACGACTTCCCCACCGACGCAGCACCACAGTTTCTTTAGAAACTACTCCCTTCAGCCAAAAATGTGACCCCGTTTTAAATCCGAAAGGTGAAAAGACGCAGTTAAAAGAAAGAGCTAGTTTCTTTGACCCAGAATTGGTTCTTACCCTGCTCCGATGATTTTCTGGTTTTCTTCCACCAGCAAAGTTTAAGGGTGCTCGGAAATATCCTCGCTCAGTGAGGCTAACCTCTGCTCTCTTTTAATTTATGCACAACGAATGACCACCTCTGGCCCGGGTTGCTTGAAGGATGGTTAGCGCTAAACAGTGTTAAATACCATTGAAACGTATGGGTTTTGACACCTCTTGACCAAAGGTTAGCCCTAAGGTAACAAGGCTTCGAGCAAGCGGCTCCTGGTAAGACCTGGTAATTATTTCTCGTATTTAACTTAGCGCTTAATATTTCTTGGCAAAGTTGGGCTGTCGAAACTTAAGTCACCGACTACAGTCGTTCTCAGTACAACAAGTCAAATCAAATCAAAAGAAATCATCTTTATTCAAAGTATTTGAAGAATACAGAAAAAAAAAAGAAAAAATAAACACAAATATAGGTTATATTGCAAACAGCTCCTTACTTTTCAATAAGTAAACAATGCTCTCGGAAGATCACTCTTCATCTATGCATCACCACGCCTTTATACTTTGGACAGTATTACAAAACAAATTTACTCTATGTACCCCCTCTATATATTAGACGAATCCACTCTTATCAACGATTTGAACCATTCTTCTGAATGGTCAAATGAGGTGGATTTACTTATTTAGTTTTTTTATATGCCCAAGATTGATGCACAACATTGCACAGAGCAGAGAGGGCAGAACCTCACCTAATTACGCAGATATTTTACATGGCTAAAGATTACCTATAAAGTCGGAGAAATCCATGTCAAAAAGTACTTCTAATTCACATTTGGCAGAAAACTCAGGCATTCTAGTCCAATCGCTACCTCCACTTAAAAATGAAGCGAATCCAATAAAAAAAACCGCAGCAAAATTCTCATCTTCGGCGTAACACGTTTTTCGATTTGGTAAATGACTGGTTCCTAAGATTATAACCCGAGTGGTTTTGTGCCTCATCATTTCTGAGAGTGTTGAATACAAAAAAGAAGCTGGCGAAGAAAAACTGAAATGGCTTCCCTTTTTACGTGGCTAAGCTTCGCCAGTTGAAACAAGGATACATATTCTTCGTAGACACGATATCAAGATATACTATTGCAATTTATAATGAAGAGAATCAGTTCACACGTAGTCTCACTCACTTGCCCTAGTTTTAATCGCTTTCACCAGGAATTCCCTCACAAGCTTTTATTGCAATAGCCATGCCTGTGAGGGTAGTGTTGCAGGCCGTTCCAGTGGGGATGACCCCACATGTTCCAAGGTAGAGATTGTCATAGCCCCATACTTTTGATTGGGTGTCTACCACACTGTCTTTTTCACTTGTTCCCATGCGGCAGGTGCCCTATGAAAGAAATAACAGAAATTATTATCTTTCTAATTCAAACCTGTATTGATGTCAAAAATTGCCAGGAGATTTTCGGCCAATCAAGAAGGGGGAGCCATTTTAAGCAAATACCAAATGAATGAAAATGAAGCCCGATTTGAATGAAAGAACCAAATATTTAAATTAACAACAGAAACTACAACAATCTTTTATTTTATAATTTATTAAATGCCATGTAATGAATTGATGACAAATATAGATGTAATTAATAAAAAAGACTATAGAGAATATGTACACTGCGCGCGGTCAAAGCTAACGAGCAGTAGCTTTCGAGTCACGATAAACATAAATACAGAGTCCAAGATATTACAATTAAAATAATTGAAATATAATGGACATACAAATTAAGTTAGAGCGATAAATAGAATACATACCAAGTACCGGCATTACAGAATGATAAAAAATGACTGACGTACTAACATGCATTATTACTACCGTACATTTACGTGTATTTAAAAATTAGACCAGTAGCCCGTAAGGGCTACGAGTCAATAGCCCATGAGGCGAAGCCGAATGGGCTATTGACCTGTGGCCCTTGAGGGCGAAGGGTCTAATTGTTTTAGTATCACCCAACTAGTCGGACAGACAAGGCAATAATAAAGTTAGCAAATGCAGGTTGAAGAAATGTTTATTTAGGAATAAAACGAAAGAAAGCGTCACGCTTTTCGCTACTCGAGGACTATTACTAATAGTCCTTTAGTAGCGTAGCCAATCAAAATGCAGGATTTGCATTAGTCCACTAGTTGGTTGATACCCAATTAAATATAGTGTACTATACAATATCTATTCAACTATAGGATATAATAGACATATTATGTAAAACAAAGCAGTCAAAAATACCGAGAAGGGATCATTAGAAACCATGTCCAGGTGCCTGCGTCAATATGTATTCGAAAATCCCTGCACGCATGTATTCCCGCATTGAGACAGTCAAATTCAATTCACCTGCTTTTCCTTAGTCGTCTGCTATGTTCAGGCTTCATGTTCGTTCAATGTGTTAACAGCCTGCATGCACCCGTATGTAAAACGAGGCTTGAAACATTACAAACGATAATCTGTCAGTGATGAAATAACACTTCGAATCTATAGACTTCGCAAACAACAAAGCTTACTGCAATATTTAAAAACGTTACCATGAGCACGCAGTGCCGGGCTATGAGTGTGCTATAACCAATCTAAAATACATATATATTTTACTTCAAGTAATATAGGATACAAATGATACCGGAGTCGTGGGTGAATTATTTAACTGAAAAGGAACTATCCGTTTAGAAGGACAAGAACTGAGTTTAGCAGCGAAAAGGTTTCCATTTGCTCGAGAAAGCGGTCAGACAGTTACTACTAAGTGCTACTTGTCATTCAATTTGAATCATAGAATTAAACTTGCTCAACTTCTGAGATGCAAAAAGACTCTCCAGCTAGTTTACGGGAATGAAGATGAAATCTTGAAAGTAAAAGAACAAGATCAATGGCTGTGCTATCGAAACGTCAGTCCCTACTAACATTCCTTCCTCAGAACTACCGTTCACCCATTTCATCGGGGTATTTACCTCCTTGGTTCAAACCACTTACTATTAATTCAGTTCTCAACAAAAAATCATGGTTCGTGGCACCTTCGATGTAAAAACTTGAAATGGAATCTTAAATCTAACGAGCTCGTGGCAGAGGAATATTTTGAAATGAAATTTTGATACATTCTTCGCTTCTTGTCGAGGTGTTTTTCCAGTTTGGCAACACTTGGCGCGATCATAACGGCATATGAGCCAATTAGACAGCTAGAAACACAGTATCAATGAAAAGGTATGGTAAATACATCCGTTCGTGTCTACTGGTTTGGAGAACAAAATAATTGTCTCAATGTGTCTTTCAAGTTGCTTGTCTCACTTCTTTTATATTCCAAAAGTACAAAATTGGATTTAAAGTTGAGTTGAACAACATTAAAGTTAATGTGACATACAATGCAAGGAAAAAAGTTAACGACTGTCTTGTTTGAATTTCTCGATACGCGAAAGGCGAGACAACCGCATACGGAAAATTACAAAAAACTGATGCCAATTGCAGCCACATTGCAGTTGCCACTGTCTTTCTGTATCGTGCAATATTCATCGGAATCCTTCGATTCGCTTGTTCCTGAGCTTGTTTTTGTGCTTGAGTTTGATGACGACGCAGTCAGAAAAATCGTGGTGTAACAATAGATGGCTGTTGTCAGACTAAGAAGTGTACCCGCAGCTATGCAAATTTCCCAGGCATTGTGGCTGTAAAACCCAAGTAAGACACTTCCGATACCTAGACAGACCCAGAAGGCGATAACAAACATACATACTCGCCTTAGGGTCACGACTTGTCTGTACCTGAGACCCAATAACAAAGCCAGAAGTCTGTCCACGCTTATGGCAGCCATTGTCCATAACGATACTGGAAACGAAGTGGTGCCTCCTATCACATGAGCAATGTAGAAATTGTGACAAATCTGCCACCTTTCCAGCACCATGGAGATCCAGTAAATAATCATAGTTATTTCTACGATGCCAACACAGAGATCGCTTGCCACCAAATTTCGAAGCAAAACTTTAGAGGGCGAGTGAAGCGAGGTTTCCTTGTTAAGGGCGATCAGGATAAGAGTATTTTCCGTAACTGTAGTAATGGCAAGAACAGCTTTGATGACTGATAAACATATCAGTTGGTTATGTAAACCTCTAGTTAACTCTTCCAAGCAAAATACGCTAGCATTAAATGTTGTCAGAGTCATTCTCATGCGGCAATCACTCCGGAACGCTGACGCCGGCTTACGTCAGGTTGGCAATTTCTTTGGCGTATTATCTCTCTTTTGGGTAATTAAAAAAAAAAGGTTAAAGTTATAAGATTAAAAGTTTTGGCCGTGTTATCGTCCGAAGAGATAAATGCAGAGGGTGTGGTAAGGAAGCAGAAAATGTGGTGTTAACTGTTTACAATCAACGATCTTTCTCTGCGAAATCACTTGAAGATGCGACAGATGTTCAAGAAGAAGGGATAATATAATGTGTACCTGTCAAGTTTAGAAAGGTTGTTAGTAATATACACACTCCTTATTGAACCAAAAAACGACACTGTTTGCTCTAAAAAAGTTCGCCTTTTATAATGGGCACAGTAAATAAGAAAAGATTTTGTAGAACTGAGATCAACAAATCGCATCATTTCGCCATCGTCAAATGTTAAAGAAATTGGATCATTCGTAGCAGCTGCGCACAACTCTCTATATAAAGTATGACCCACCAGATGACCAAAAAGCACTTAACATGAGTTGAGTTGAAATATAATTTAGGTGTGAAATAATATGAATTGGCAGGCAAGAATGAAAGTGAAAAACGACAAACAAATGTATATATCCATTGGGGCGAAAGTTCTTCTTTATTTTCTTTCCATGATAGCGTTGAAGGCACGCTCTGATTGCTATTCACCTCCGAGCAACTCGAGATGGATTTACGTACAAAAATATTGTAATCGCTGCAAGACAAAACGTGTTTAAATCATCTTTTTGTGGTATATTTGTGACCGTTGTGATATATACTAAAACAAGTATTCACCTCAGTGGTGAATAGTTGGCTAATGGGCTAATTGTGGATATTTACCTCACCATTCCGCAGCTCGGTAAATATCCACAAGCCACCTCCACTTCGGTGAATAGTTGTTAATACATCATATTCGTATTCTCAGTATTGGACTGCAACTAGCTCGTAATGGAGGCTAATGCGAGCTAATATATTTAAAAGTAGGTGCATTTGAAAAGATTCTCCCGCATGCATTAGCCTCCATTGCAAGCTACAATTGTAGTTCCAGTCCAACGCTGAGAATACGAATATGGTCTATGACACCTTTATTTTGCGGATATACTTGCTGCTAATAATATATTTAGATTTGACAATGATGGCATTAAGTAATGGAAACATCATGATATTGTAGCTAACAAATTGTAGTCCTTCCTTGTTTTAAGATTGAATGCCAATCTTTTACATGCAGAACATAATTCATTATTCTTAAACGACCGAGGATTTTCCATGCATTCTGAAAATTCTAAATTCAGGTATCTGGTAACTTTTTTTTTTTCTACAGCAGGAAGAATTCATTGTTACACATTTTTAAATTCACAATGCTATCGTTCAGAAACTAGCAGAAAGCTTCCCCGCTGACTGTTGACAGTCAATTATGGGTGGGAATTAGTTGCATATGAGGCAGCTGTTAAAAGAAATGGTATAACCATTCGTTCTGAGTAAGTGTTAACTCTAAAAACGTTTTTACGTTAGAACGTTAGGGCTTGAAAAGGAAAGCCCCGGAGTTGGAAAAATGGAACAGGTATTTTCCTCCTGTCACAAATCGCCTTCTCCAGCGCGTTTGCAAGATGGAAGAGTATTCGTCGCAAAGGTCATTGGAGGGAGAACCACGTTATGATCCAGTAACTACATCGTGTATTCTTTAAGTAGTTAACAGTGTATATCACTCTTAAGTTTATCAAGGGAAGCGGACCGAGCTGTCTCAGTTTTTTCTGTGGAATAGCGGAGATCATACACTTGAATAATGTCATTTGCAATACATTAATTCCATGCTAGAACCACACTAAAACGTGACGAGGGCCGGTCTATTTTGCGAAGAGTCGGTTTATGAGCATTACGAGAGACATTTACGAGTCAATCCTTTATCAATAAGTATTACCGGTTGCCCCAGGTTCAAATCCCATTTTGACCTCTAGTTTGGATTTGTTTCCGATTGTCCCAGATTCAACTCTACCACGCTTTGTAAATAGCCAACTGGTTTCCTCCTGCCAGTTGAGATTCTTAATCATGTCTCTGTTAAGTTTGAGTTGTTTCTTTCAGATAATTTATCAAAAAGTGGGGTGCCTGTATGGGCCTATATGAGCCTATATGAGCCTATATGGACTCGTACCGGTACCATGTAGCCTGGTACTACCTGTCACATGGTCGGGTGGTCGGTGACTAAACTGGCCCCCCACACCTGTCTAACCAGTCAGGTGGAGGAGGGTGCGTGGACACCCAGCAGAACTAAAAACAAAATTTGTCAAAGGGCGGATGAGCTCCAAGGAGCCAACGGCTATCCACACCCGGAGAGGAGATGGGCACCATCGAAGTCCCTTGCCCTTTGAAACACAATGATACTGGATCAACAGAATACTATCATACCGGATAGGAGCCCGGATTAAAAATGGCCGCGCTTGCCACTGAGGGTGATCAGGGCGGCAGTGATAAGTTAGCTACTGATTGCCGTCTGCATCAGAATCTTGTTAAGAAGTGCTTTACAGTGGGTACGTGGAATGTTAGAACTCTTGGATTAGCGGGGATGCGGTGGACTGGAGTTGGTGAAACAAAGCTAGATAACGGAGACAAGATTTCGTGGAGTGGAAAACCAAAGAGATACGAAGGAGGAGTGGGATTTCTCGTGAAGAAAAACACCACCAGATTATTCCTTGAGTGCAACTCTATATCTAACAGGATAATTCAGATTAGAATTGCTACGCAACGCCATGCACAATCTCAATATTATCCAGATCTATGCACCGACATCATCATCCACAGAAGAAGAAATTGAGTCCTTCTACGACGAACTAGAGGAAGCTATTGACAACTCAAACAAAAGAGACTATCTGATAGTGATTAGGGACTAGAATGCACAGATCGGCGGTAACCCCGTGCCAAATTGGAAAGGTGTCGTAGGCGGGTATAGTATGAGAGCAACCAATGAAAGAGGAGAGAAAGCATTAGAGTTTGCAGAAAGGCACAAGTTAGTGATTGCTATATTTATAACTCAGTATTTAAACACAAACGACTCAAATATGGTAACTTGGCATGCTCCAAACGGCCAGAGCTATCAAATTGATTTCATAATGTTTAGCAACAAATTAAAATCTTGCATACAAATGAAGGGTACCAGACAGAACCTTTCCTGGAGCAGATGTTGGGAGTGACCATGATTTGGTGATGATGAGGATAAAAAGCATACTATTGAAAAAGCGTAAAGAAAAAGCAGGGTATCATCAAGTACGACGTTGAATAGCTGAAAGCGATGTGAATGAACAAACAGACCAATTTAAAGAAGTCTTGAATCAAGCTGCGGCAACAGTCATTGGTAAAAAGAAGACCGCAAAGAAGCCATGGATCACGACCGACATGTTAGATAAATGTGACAACCGAAGGAAACTGACAGGAAAAAGAAAAATGAGTGATGAAGACATGAAAAAGTATAAAGAGGCAAACAAAGCTGTTAAGAAAGAGATAAAAACGTGAAAGAAAGGTGGATCAAGGAGAAATGCGAAATTATTGAGAATAATCTTCATAGAAACCCAAAGCAAGTCTACGAGACGGGCAAAAAGCTTTCTGAAGACAAGAAAAGAAACGCAACAACTATCATTGAATGCAGGGATGGGAAGATGTTAAATCACGTTGAAGAGGTTCTAAGGAGATGGAACGAGTATTGTGAGGAGCTGTACAATTATCAAACTGATAAGGATGACACAATACTGGACCTCTTGAAGAGTGCAGCAGCTCCAAATGAAACAGTTCCGCCGATTATTAAGGCAGAGGTCAGAGAAGCTGTGAGAAGTCTAAAAGACAACAAATCCCCTGGGGTGGATAACATTCAAGGAGAGCTACTGAAGTCTGGTGGAGAGGAAGTCATAGAGATACCGCAGGATATTTGCAACAAAATTCTAAAAACGGGAATTTGGACCGAAGACTGGACAACTTCAATAATGACTCCAATCCCAAAGAAGGTATCGTTTAAGTGTGCTGACCATAGAACAATTGCACTTATCAGTCATGCTAGCAAAGGAATGTTAAAGATCCTTCAAAAGAGAATTGTACCAACTGTGGAGTTTCTGTTGGATGATTGCCATGCAGGTTTTAGAGCAGAAAGGGGTACCTAGGAGCAAGTAACCAATCTCAGAATATTGTGCGAAAAAGTACATCAAACACTTGAATTTCGTTGACTACAGAAAAGCATTTGGTAGGGTATAGCATGATGCTATATGGGCAGTTCTGAGTAAAATATGGGATAGATGAGAACATTATGAGAGCACTTGAGCACCTTTATATGAAGTCAACAAGCAAATTGAGGATCGGAGCAAAATTTAGCGAGAAGTTCCTATGTGGCGCTGGGGTGAGACAAGGGTGTGTTTTGTCGCCAAGTCTTTTTAATGTCTTTTTGGAGGGGATTATAAGCAGATCAGTCGAAGAGTCCACAGCTGGCGTTTGTGTTCAAGGTCTGCTGGTGAATAACCTCGATTCTCTGATGACTTTGCTTTAACCACAGACAACAGCAGCGATTTACAGGACCTTGCCAATAGACTGAACACAGAGTCGACGAGATTCGGAATGGAGATAAGTGCAGAGAAGACTAAGACCCTTGTAGTATGTAAAACGCCTGAAATATTAAGGCCACCTGTTAAGTTGTCTGAGAAGCAGTTGGAGCAAGTCAAACAGTTTAAGTGTTTGGGCTGTAATATGCCTGATACAGGTAGATCGACAAATGATGCAAAAATACGAGCAGCAAAGGACATGTCGTCTTTAATCACAATGGATAAATTGTGGAAAAGCCAAAACATTAGCTTCGGAGCGAAACGGAGATTGTTACGATCGATTGTGATTTCTGTTTTACTTTACGGATGCGAATCCTGGACATATAGCAAAGAGATTTTAAAGAAGATCAATGCATTCGAATTTAAGTACTATAGAAGACTACTGGGCATCTCTTAGAGGGATAGACGCACAAACGAGTCAGTGAAACAACAGGTGGAAGGCTTAGCTGGAGTGAAGAAACCCCTAATATAAATTGCGCAGGAAAGGAAAATGAAATTCTTCGGCCACGTCACAAGACATCCCAATGAGCTTAGGTTGGCTAACACCATCATGTATGGACGAGTCCCTGGAAACAGAGGGCGTGGTGGGCCAAGGAGAAGTTGGGTAATGGACATCTGTGAGTGGACACGCAGTAAGCCATCGCAAGCTATCAGACTCGTTGAGATGAGAGAATTAAGAAAAATCCAGATTCAGAGTGCGTCTACTGATCCTGAGATATCTTTGGCGTAAAAGAAGAAGGGGTGCCTGTAAACTAGCTTGATAGCTAAGTGCACTTCCACTATAAACAAAGAATTTACTAACTAACTAACTAACTAACTAACTAACTTACTTACTTATTACCGCGTTTCATAAAAACCAAATGTTTCTCTCTACCATTCATGATCACCGACGCACCCCAAACACTGTTTCTCTTCAAACTAACCTCTTCATCAGTTAACTTACTACGCGCCAGAAAAGCTTAGAATCATTTTGAGTAAGATACAAAAAACTCTTTTAAACGCACGAGACTCAGTGTTTACTCCATAAAACTTTAGCTTTTATAATGAGTACAGTGAATCAAAAAAAAAAAAAACAGGTGGAGAATTGTTTTAAAACAAGGAGAGCCCATTGCTCTCATGCCAAAATTAAAGGATTTTCCCATCAGCAGAGAGCAGAAATCACTACCTTGTTACAACAATTCATTAAAAAGGGAGATTTTGCAGGCCTGTCATGCTACAAACTCCAAAACAATCATTGCAAAACTTCTTTCTCTTGTTTACTGCGGAATTACACTATAATTAGTGACTTTGTTACCGAGACCGCGCAAACCAAACCTTCCCTCCATTTTCTCGTCGTTCATCCTCTACACTTCCATTCTGAGAGAGCCTAATTCTTTCTCTTTCGTTCAGTCTTATAGTTCTAATCAACAAAGGAATAAATAACTTTTACTAACCGAGAAGGGCGTCGCTGTATTTTGTAGCCTGTGCTTTATCTAGTTCAATAGCGAAGCCCGAGGGCCATTAAGTAAGGCCGTAAGTAAGGCCCGAGAAAATGAAGCCATGGTAACAATAACAGGCAAGCTGTTCCTTACGGCCCTATAATTTCTTCGTAGCGTGTACTATGTTAGTACTACGATAATTAACAAGTAGACCCGTAGCGCACCGCAAAGGCAACGGGTTGATAGCCCATGAGCCGAAGCCGAATGGGCTATTGACGTGTGGCCTTTGAGGGCCAAGGGTCTAATAGGCCTTTTGCAACTAACGATCACATGGTACAAAATCCGCCATGCTGGAGGGCAAGCTCATTATTATTCTCCCACTGGAACATTAAAACAAAGAGACCTGAACCAGTCAACCTTGACTTGTCTTTGTTTTAATGTCCCATTGGGGGAATAATAATGAGCTTGCCCTCCAGCATGGCGCATTTTGTACCATGTGATCGTTAGTTGCAAAAGGCCTATTGTTTTAGTACCACCCAACTAGTAGGACAGAAAAGGCTATAATAAAGTTAGGAAATGCAGGTTGAGGAAATAATAGTCATCTATTAGCGTAGCCAATTAAAATGCGGGATTTGCATTAGTCCACTAGTTGGGTGATACTAATGGTATTTATATAGTGCCGTTCGCCGGACGCATTTTAAGAACCGTTAAGTTTCTCAATTGACAGATGAATATCCAAAATTGATCATGTTATTACAGTGACTCTGTCTAATCACGAACACGAACAGCGAACAGCGTGATCGAGCAATTCGAATTCCAAGACGTTACAGGGAACTTGCATTAGCCAAAACGCTGAGAAATAAATTGGTTTTGGCTAATTTCATTTGTGAAAACAAATGAGGCGCTGGGATTTTGTGCTATTCGTTCAGTGTAACAAAATCGCAGCCGTCCAGTAACCGTTTTGACGATCAACTGAAAAGTGTCGTAACAATGACAGGAACCAACAAGTGAAGTGACTTACAGTAAAATGCAAATCTAATCCCGGCTTCTGAAAAGATGGCTCGGCTCCTGGAAGGAAGCCCCCAAGGCTTCTAGCAGCGACCAGCATGTCTTCCATCATTGAGTGAGCATTGTCGCTATCTTTCTTGCTCAGGTTCACCTTGAAGGTCGGTTGAGGCAACCCAAACGTGTCCTTGTTATCATCTTTGGTGCTAAACTCAACGCAGTTGTCAAAACACGGTTGCATTATTCCGAACCATCTCAAGTCGACAATGAGGCGCGTATCCACGTTCGGGGCCACACCCCCATAAGAGAAGGCATCACGGTGCACTTGACAGTGCCAGGGACGGCTTTCAGACACTGGAATCCAACACTGAAAGAGAGCATGAACTTTAGGCCCTTTACATACCATACTGAACAGAAATGAATGGCTCATGAGTGGTGTACCTGTGGTTGTGGGTCAGTGGTCGGAATTGGTATGGGATCATCCGGGTGACTTTCTCGGTATTTTGCCACCATTTCTCTCCATTCCGGATTTTCCATAATGCCGTCTACGATTTTCTGAAGCAATACAACTTGACAGAAGGCCAATGGTTGGTAACAGAGGTAATGACCCAAGGCAGTTGGCCTAATCTCCGAGTTGAATAGGATTTGAGGTGTGAGGATGGCCCCTGCTGCTATAACAAATGTCTTCGCTTTTACTCGGTAGCTACTCTTGCTTAGGAGGTCTCTAACCTCGGCATAGGTAACCTTTTGGGTTCCATGGCCACTGTCGGTGTAGATCAGTTTAACGCACTGCCACATTTCCTAAAAGTTGAAAAACACAAGAAGCTGCCATTTAGTGTTTATGCACTGGCTTAATCTCGTACCCAGATCTCACTCTGTCACTGGAAATGTGAGATCTGGTAAAGTTCGACAGTACACCATTTTTCATTGGCTACTAATGAAAGGTTGCTGCAATGCAATCTACGCTCCGATTGGCTTATTTCGCAGGGCACTTAGTGAACGTTTTGTTTTCGCAAGTTCATGTGCTGTTTTGAAGAGATGCCAGTTGTGCGGAGGAAAGTTTTGTTTTTTCCGACGCCGGAAAAGCTTTACAGTTGAGGAAAATCATTTTAAAAATTTGCGACGTTTGTGTAAATGGTACCGACGAAAGCCCCACGTACCCTGCCACTCGAATAAAGTTCTGCGTAGCTTGCTACGAGGTACGCAGAAACTAATTAATTCAAGTTGAAGTATGTAATTTATTCAAAACAGTATTTCTCGTTCTTAAAGCGTGACTCGCGAATTAAGTAGTGATCAATTGTGAATTTTACTGTTAGATTAACTTCATTTTTCACGAGATCGTGTCAAGAAGATAGCGCTCGTTGCAGTGGTTAGGTCTAAGCACTTTTTAACATTTTCGCTTTCAATTTACGCTTTGGTTAACTACACTTTTCACGTGATTGTGTGAAGAAAATAGCACTCGTTTACTGATTAAGCCTAAGCGTTCGTTTCAGTGATTCTGCAGTTGTTCCGACAATTAAACAATCTCGACCGTTCAAAAACTATCGCCTGTAGCCCTTCTTTCTGTTTCTGCTTAAGTTTAAGGTTTCCTTGTCCTCTACCCAAAAGAATCTCTTCAAGAATACTCTCGAAATCCATGTTTATTCCGCAAAATCACCCAAAATCACAACAGAGAGTACGAACATGCGCAGTGATAGAAAAGCCCGTATTTCGGGCCTCGCTGGCACTGAGCATGCTCGAAATCGAACTTTACCCGATCTTCCTTCCGTATGATCGTGGGAGATCTGGGTACGAGATTAGCACTGGCTCTAACCCTTGGTCTCCAGCGTTTCAGTACTTGTCTAACATGTCTAAATCACACCTACGTTCAATTTATGAAGGCTTTTCTAGCATGCAGTGTACCGTTGTGAAAACTTCCGTTGTAAATCTCCAAATGCTCTTCGAAAACCCTTCACAAATGATGTTTTAATTCTGGATAAGTTGCAGTAGGCTGCAGTCGCTATAAATTCCTTGCCTTAACCAAATTAAACTTAGTGACTGTTAATTTTTTTCCTTGTCTTGGAACTGCACCGTGGAACTGTTTTAACTGATAAACTCAGTTAAACTATCAAATGGATGGCGTTTCATCCATTCTTCAAAAATTCTTTAATCGAGACATTTTATCGGGGATTACATTGAGCTTTCGATTTCGAAGAGCAAATTTGTTCCTTGACTAAATAGATGCTCTGGAAACCAGATAATTGCATAAAATGGAGTTTTTCTGGATCGCGCTTATTAAAAGCTTCTTAGACTTACAATTTACTTGCAGGAAGGAAGGGCATGAATGAGAGCGCGTCTTCGGTTTCCATCAAGCTGACTGCATTTATTTCTTACGTAAAGTAGGCTACCTTTAAATTAAATCGGTTTCCTTCCTTCAGTGCCTTTAGCATGTCTTCACCAAGCACAGTGTCTGCACCACTCCATGTAATGAACTCCGGAGCGTCCTCACGTCTTACTCCAGCCAGCGGAAGGTACTGTGGTATAGCTTCTTTCTTTTTGAGATGTGGATAGGTGGAGCGTAGAATATCCCTCACAACGGTATTACGGATGAAGTGAGTGACGCCGGAAGGCGCTCCACCTCCGGGCTGATCGATCTTAGTATCGTCAAACATGTTCTGGTTGGTTTTCAGAATAGTTTCAGCCTCCTTGTACATTTCGTCCCATTCTTGATCGGTTAAAAGCGGACTTCGTTCAATTGTCGGGTGTTCCCGTGGAGTGCATGCTGTCCAGTGAGTGGCCATTCCCCCTACAGCATACGTAGCCGCAGCATCAGGTAGATTTTCGTAAGGACTTTGCTCTGGATTCTCATTGTTACCTACAAATCTGAAAAGGAAAGAAGAAAGCCTGGATGGCTACGCAACGTTTTTTATACAGTCGGTGACCAATCACTACGGAGAAATAAATAGTGGTGTTATGCGTATTAACCACACGTATTGTAAGGAGCGTTGGGAGGCTCGAAGGGTTTTGCACACGCGACAATAGTGCGTTTTGAATAAAAAAGAAATACAACACTGTCGATCCTTTCATTAAGGAAGCGTTTTGATATTTGACTTGTAAGGGTGTCTACGAAACCCCAACTGTTGCTATGGCAACTGTATACTATTTTAGACAGATTTTAAGGATCTTTAAGCTACATCGTTCGCTTTTTTCTTGTAGAAAATTTTGGCATCTGAACGTTGAGCTTCGTATTTCATTGTTTGGCGCAGTTACGCCTCATTCGGACCGAATTCTAAAATCATAAGAAGAACTGTAATGAAATTGTCCTTTCTCAAACGTGTAGAATGATTAGATGAAAAGCAACGATGACACCGTAAAACCTTCTATTTTCAAATGTGCTGCGATTCATTCAATCGAAACTTAGGTTGAGTTTGCCATGTGCTTCAAGCTGTAGCGCTGATTATAGTTCTACAGGTATTTGTTGATGAGAGTACAATTAAGTTACAATTTCGTTTCTTTCTGCATCCAATTTAGGCATCTGAGGGATCTTTCGATTCCCTCGATCTGGTGCAAGGGAGTTTGTAATGTCTTGCTTTCTCATTTTTTACATCGTGCAAGAATTTCAGATCAGTGGCTTATCAGCCCGAGTTCTGTGCGTGAACCCACTGACTTCAATACAAATTTGCTGGGTTATCAACAACAAATGTTGTCAATTTCAACGAAATGTACTGCAATATTACTATCTATCAGATACACCAGTTCTATCATGGATCAGGTACCCATGACCCGGAGCCGTCAACTCCCATACTGGGCCTATGTCACGGCGTTTTTACAGACCGATTTATTTTTAGACTGCATTTTCCGAAAAAAAAAAAAAAAAAAAAAAAAAACAATGGCATTCCGGTTCGGTGACCCTATAACGTCAGGTTAGTTTCTTGTAATTGGTCATCGGCCTCCTGTGGGAGTCTCATTCGTGGGAAATTCAATCTAAAAATAAATCGGTCTGTGAAAACGCCGTGACAACAACACAATGGAGATGTAGCCTCCGGGTCATGGGTTACTGCATGGACCCCTAGTACTTTTTCAGATTTCGAAAACCCCATCATTTCTCCTACCAGGAGCCCACCTGCTCCCGCTCTTCAGTCTCGTCCACACCAGCAATTCAGTTTATGAGACACTTGTATGTGGGAAATACATTTGATCGTGTAGATAGCACAACATAGAATAATTGTTGATAATTCGCGGTTACTAGTGGATCAGCAATGCCTTTGTACAACAGAGATAAGGCAGAAACAAGGCGAGTTGCCCGCGGGCCGTTCTCCAGTAGTGGCGGTCACTAAGAGGCAGGAATTTGCCACATTTATGTAAAGAGTCGTCGACAAGAACTTT
>NC_090885.1:59357479-59407479 GCF_036669925.1 Montipora capricornis
TCTAGAATTAGGGAGTTTGAAGATGACGACGGCTAGGTAAGGCCAGAAAGGAATAATATGAAAAAGTGATGGCGCTGAATGTGCAGCACACATTTTTGTACATTTCCTTGGCGCTCTTTTCAAATCAACAACGTGAAAAAACCAAATTTAAGGTTTTGACGACAACGTGAGCACACCGTGATACGCGGCAACAAAAACGTCACTTTTTATTGGACTACTCGCTGTATACACTGGCAATTTGGGCGCGTCCCAAAAGGCTAGCTATTGTAGCTTTATAAAAACGCGGCTTGCGTAAGCAATTGCCTGTTACTGTTTGTTTACTTTAAGTATCAACGGTTTTTGACCATTGAATAGAGAGAGTTGATCATGCATGAGTATTGGATGTTGCTTGTTAGGTATTTGAGTGGTTTTCGGAGATATTTGGGAAACCGGTGGGATTGGATTGCAGTGGAATCACCTCAAGGTGATGTATTTTGGGTCATTAAACAGAGTACGGAAAGTAATATAACGAAATTTAAAAGGTGGCAAAATGGGAAAATTCCATTGAGGGGCATGAAGAGCTATAAATTCTTACTTTTGACCGTTTTTATATTGCATTCTTGAATGAGGTCTTAAGGTGGGTGGCTATAAACTACAGAAAGACAATGGTTGTTAAGGAACCTTTTTAGTAAAGAGCCTTACAAAAAGGTTGCACGAATGGTTCTTTGAAGTAACTTTTTCGATGGAATAGACCTGGTCCAATTTCGATATATTAAAATTCAGTCCTAAACAAAAGACATCATCTCGAGGCTCTGGGGAATAAATATGAGGATTTGTATGAGTTTATTCCCCAAAGCCTCGAGATGATGCCTTTTGTTTTCGACTGAATTTTAATATATCGAAATTGGTCTATTCTGGCATCACTTCAAGCAGAAGTCGCATGCGCAACTAGTCGCAGTCCTCTGCGGTGCATTTCAGTGAAAAAGTTCTTTGACCGCCTGGGAACCATTCTATCATTTTTTAAAATGTAGCAGATTTTGCGTTCGAATGTTCTTAACTCGCTGAGTTTTTAGGCATTTTCTGTTTTGGTCGCGTGATTTGGTCGCGAGTCGAACCGGCGAAGAAAGAAATGTTAAAGAGAACGCACTTGGCAAAAAAGGAATTTCAGAAATGACTATTTGAAGGGGTCCATGGCAATGGTTTGGTAGTTAAGAGCCACCTCCCTTAACATTGTAAATAATGATCGATATCATTGAATTATGCCAGCTAGTGCAAACACGAACTTGGAAGCAGCTTCATTACTCCGACAATATAACTAGAGTGAACATATTATATTCATTTTAGAATAAATGCATAAATACATACAGGTAAGCGCGCCCTCGAATTCCGTTGAGCCTCCAGACAGGACGGCCGAATTTCACAACGGACGACTGGAAAATATAATTAAAATTCTGTTAATAACGGAAAGTGACAGAGAATGACGCACTTTCGAAAATATCACAATACTCTTTGTTTGTCCCCCAAATTTTGCATAAGCATTGTTTCCAGTATCTCTTAGGACTTACTATGGTCCTAAGAAAAATAAAAGCAATGCTTATGTAAAATTTGGGGGGGACAAACAAAGAGTATTATGGTATTTTCGAAAGTGACCCATAACGTCTGCAGGAAGGTCGCGACCCGAAGGCAAGAACATTAAGAATCCTTCAGTGAAATTCTACTCTGTGCCATGGTGTTGTTTTATGACCAAGCACTTCACGAATTGAGTGTCGCCACATACTCAGGGGCACCCAACGACCAATTTGTTGTAAAATGTATTATTATACCCCAGTTAATGAAAATAAATGTTATTAAGGCATTTTCAGGTGTTTTTCAGTGTTGCTGGGAAAACATTATCTGTTCCTTTTTCCCAGCAAGACACACAAGAAATTTCCCAGCCAGCTAGATAAAATTGGTTGGTTTCCCAGCCAGCTGATCAAATTTATTTCCTAGCCAGGCATTCCGCGCGCATTCAAATCCCTCGATCCGAAACGACCGAATGAAAGCGACAAAACCGGGACAAAACAGGTTTTTTCCGCATGCGCAATCACTCTGACCAGCTGTCGTATGTTTGTGACTACTCTCTGGGAGAGGGAAGGGGTCCTTTTTTTTTTTTTTTTTTTTAGTCGTCCTCAGTCTTCAGAGTTTCTACAGCCAGCTCGGGTTGAAATGCTAGAAAAAGTCAGTAATTCCCAGGCAAAACCTCTATCAATAACAAAATTTCCCAGCCAGCTAATTGAAACACCTGTATTTTTGCCAGCCAGCAAGATTCCTCTGGGGAACAGATAATGTGAGGAACAGATTCGTTGGGTGCCCTGCATACTTTGTTGTGCGGTTTACCAAGGTTGTCAGATAAAGTCCAGGAAGAACTTGTTTTTTCATTTGTGCTCATCAGCACGTACTCCTCCCTTCGAAAAAAGGGGAAATCACATTATTTTGCAACCTCTGAAGCTGACATCTTACGACAAATTAACCAAAGCCCTTCCCTTACACAGTGTATCGGTCAAATCCAAGTTTCAACACCTCCTCCCCCGGGGGGCATTTAATTAACTCTCAGTCACGGTTAATAGCCAAATCAAATGCATACGCACTGTGACGTTCAATATAGCAAACTTAAGGAAATGAAGATACGCAGGCGCACACGGGCGAGATTGAAGCCTTCAACCGAGGTGGCATGAAACTGAATTAGCTTTCTGTCCCAATTCACATTCAAACACGAACGCAAATACAAGTTTCCCATTTAAAAATGCATTTAGGACTTTTTGTCCTTTTTTCAAATCAAAGTTCATAACACATCTTTCGGTACCAGAGCTTTTGCCTCAGCTGTTTCAACACAGTTAAATTCGTTGCCATCAGCTATAAGGAACATACACAATAGCCCATTTCCGGGTTGCTGCATGCCTCAGTTTCAAAGCGAGTCCTGTTGCACAACCATTCAAATGGAAATGAGTTGCGTATTCTTATGCAAATCAAACTCATTTCCCTTACAATAGTTGAGCACCAAGACTCACTTCGAAACCGAGACAAACAGCAACTCGGAAATGGCCCATTATGACACTTTTAAGAAACATTTGAAAACGTATTTATTTGAGAAAGCTTTTAATCAGAATGGAATTTAAATGATGATTTTTCTCGTGCAATTTTGAATAAATAAGCACTTGGAAATTTTTTCAAAGACTACAAATTTTGGTCACTGAGAAAAATTTACTCGTGCTTATTTATTCCAAATTGCACTCGAAATCATGTGATTACCAATACAAATTGCCGAGCTAGTTAACTCCCGATACCTCGAATCATGATCACGTTAACTCGAACTTCGCCCAAACGCCCTCACGCCTAAAAAACGTTTGTCTGGTTGAGAAAATGAAACATTTTATCCTCCATGGTTCATGAATAATGACAAATATCAACAAATTCCTATACTTCTGTTGCGTAGGTAAACTTATTTACATATATATCAAGGGCGAACAGGCCTATTTATGCCATCACAAGAATTGAGAAGTTGCTTCACCGAGGTGCTTCCGTGGTTAATTAAGTAAAGGTATCCCAGGAAAATTGTAAGAAGGACTGAACGGAGCCCTTACGAGCATACAAAGCTTGATTAAATCTCATGAAAATCAAACCCTTGACGCTTGTTGCATTGCAGAAGCGATGGAAGATGAAACGTACTCACAGTGAATTCTCGTTTAATTTGAGATTCCCGTCATTTGTTCAAATCACAGGGTGCCAAAAACAACAAATCAGCACTCGATATTACGGAAATCGATTGAGTTTTCAGTTTTTCAAGACAGTTATTTGTATCACCAGGGGCACCCAACGACTAATTTGTTGTAAAATGTGTTATTATACCCCAGTTAATGAAAATAAATGTTATTAAGGCATTTTCAGGTGTTTTTTAGTGTTGCTGGGAAAACATTATCTGTTCCTTTTTCCCAGCAAGACGCACAAGAAATTTCCCAGCCAGCTAGATAAAATTGGTTGGTTTCCCAGCCAGCTGATCAAATTTATTTCCCAGCCAGGAATTCCGCGCGCTTTCAAATCCCTCGATCCAAAACGACCGAACAAAAGCGACAAAACCGGGACAAAACAGGTTTTTTCCGCAAGCGCAATCACTCTGACCAGCCGTCGTATGTTTGTGACTACTCTCTGGGAGAGGGAAGGGGTCCTTTTTTTCTTTTTTTTTTTAGTCGTCCTCAGTCTTCAGAGTTTCTACAGCCAGCTCGGGTTGAAATGCTAGAGAAAGTCAGTAATTCCCAGGCAAAACCTCTATCAATAACAAAATTTCCCAGCCAGCTCATCGAAACACCTGTATTTTTGCCAGCCAGCAAGATTCCTCTGGGGAACAGATAATGTGAGGAACAGATTCGTTGGGTGCCCCTGTATCACGTCCTATGACAATGACAATGATAATTAGCCGGGAGAAGTGTCTCACTTGGCTTTCTTTGTTCTGCGGGTTCCATACCGCGAATCAATAGCTTGTCTGAATTTTGCTCTAGACTGCATGAGTCGTCTAGTTTGAATACCATCGTAACCTCCTAGTAATTTGCCACATTTATTCCAAAGATTCTGCGTGTTTTTAACCTCGGGAATCATAAATTGGAGCTGTTTTTGGAGTTTGTTGTTTTGAAGACGGGTAACATGCAGGGGCACCCAACGAATCTGTTCCTAACTTTATCTGTTCCCCAGAGGAATCTTGCTGGCTGGCAAAAATACAGGTGTTCCGATGAGCTGGCTGGGAAATTTATTATTGATAGAGGTTTTGCCTGGGAATTACTGACTTTTTCTAGCATTTCAACCCGAGCTGGCTGTAGAAACTCTGAAGACTGAGAAGGACAAACATACGACGGCTGGTCACTGAGTGATTGCGCTCGCGGAAAAAGCCTGTGTCGGTTTTGTTCGGTCGTTTGTTAAAAGCGCGCGGAGGGTCGCGCAGAGGTTCCACAGATCGACGAACACGGATTGTGCTGTTTTCCTCATTTACATGTAAGATTAATTTCCATTGTTATTTTATCTGTATGCTGAGATTCTCGTGATGTTCTTCTACACTGAATTGAAATGAACAGAGTGAATTTAACAGTATTAACTTGTATTTTCATTCACAGATTTCAGTTTCGACCAGAGTTTCGACGGTGTACAATGTGTTTGGTGTTAGCGTTTTCGGAGGTATAAGACTTCCTATTGTAGTTGTTTTAATGCTTTTTTTCGGTTATCTGTATTAGTCAAGTGCGTGATGATCTTTTACAGTTGAAGCGAATTGAGCCAACGAATTGTAAAAAATTGACTGCAGTACGTATTTTTCTTATTCGTGTAGGCAGCCACGGGATCAACCAGGTGCTTTCCTCAAACACAAGGTAAAAATCAAGAAAAATTTGCACTTATTTTACTTTAGTTTATTTCGTTAGAAAGACGATTTATTACTCTCGAGAACTCCTGCGAAGAGATCCTTTTGTAAGAACCTGTTGGCAGATATTTGGCATAATTATACAAAACCCTGTTTGGTGAACTAAAATCAAGCAGGTTCTATAATTACGTGAGTAACAGTTAAATTGCAATAAACACTTTAACCAAGGAGTTTGACTTTGAGATCGCAAATATTTATTTTTCTGGCAATCAATATCTATATCTCCTACATAGAAATTAGGACCTTGTCAAGAACCCACTTTAAGCCTGCATCCAAGTATCCCTATTTTGCCAGACAAAAAATATATATATGTTCGTATATGCAGGCTTTTACTATTGTTTTTTTTTTCTCTGACTAAGGAAACTTTGTTGGTTTTGGTCAGACTGTGGTTTTAATTGTGAAAATGCTTCTGATGATCAGCTGTTTTGTATTGGGTTGAGTGCTTAATTAAGACATACTATTGTTCTTACAATGTATGATTGTGTCAGCAATAACTGTTGTCATCAACACATACATTGACAAAACAATTATTGTTATTGTGACCAACAGCACTAATTCTTTTTTACTTGGCAGATTGTTTACTTTTCCTTTTCAACAATCACAAATTATCTTTAGTCATACTTTGTCTCTGTACAAAGCCAAACTGAGTTAGGCTTGTGAAGATGGGCATTCTTTGTTTGTTCATTCTTACGACCATCTCTCTTCCATCAGGTTGAGTTAGGCTTGTGACGATGACCATTCTTTGTTTGTTCATTCTTACGACCCTCTCTCTTCCATCAGGTTGAGTTAGGCTTGTGACGATGGCCATTCATTGTTTGTTCATTCTTACGACCATCTCTCTTCCATCAGGTTGAGTTAGGCTTGTGACGATGACCATTCTTTGTTTGTTCATTCTTACGACCCTCTCTCTTCCATCAGGTTCAGTTAGGCTTGTGACGATGGCCATTCATTGTTTGTTCATTCTTACGACCATCTCTCTTCCATCAGGTTGAGTTAGGCTTGTGACGATGGCCATTCATTGTTTGTTCATTCTTACGACCATCTCTCTTCCATCAGGTTGAGTTAGGCTTGTGACGATGGCCATTCTTTGTTTGTTCATTCTTACGACCCTCTCTCTTCCATCAGGTTGAGTTAGGCTTGTGACGATGGCCATTCATTGTTTGTTCATTCTTACGACCATCTCTCTTCCATCAGGTTGAGTTAGGCTTGTGACGATGGCCATTCATTGTTTGTTCATTCTTACGACCATCTCTCTTCCGTCAGGTTGAGTTAGGCTTGTGACGATGGCCATTTATTGGTTATTCATTCTTACGACCCTCTCTCTTCCATCAGGTTGAGTTAGGCTTGTGACGATGGCCATTCATTGTTTGTTCATTCTTACGACCATCTCTCTTCCATCAGGTTGAGTTAGGCTTGTGACGATGGCCATTCTTTGTTTGTTCATTCTTACGACCCTCTCTCTTCCATCAGGTTGAGTTAGGCTTGTGACGATGGCCATTCATTGTTTGTTCATTCTTACGACCCTCTCTCTTCCATCAGGTTGAGTTAGGCTTGTGACGATGGCCATTCATTGTTTGTTCATTCTTACGACCATCTCTCTTCCGTCAGGTTGAGTTAGGCTTGTGACGATGGCCATTTATTGGTTATTCATTCTTACGACCCTCTCTCTTCCATCAGGTTCAGTTAGGCTTGTGACGATGGCCATTCATTGTTTGTTCATTCTTACGACCATCTCTCTTCCGTCAGGTTGAGTTAGGCTTGTGACGATGGCCATTCATTGGTTGTTCATTCTTAGGACCATCTCTCTTCCATCAGGTTGAGTTAGGCTTGTGACGATGGCCATTCTTTGTTCGTTCATTCTTACGACCCTCTCTCTTCCATCAGGTTGAGTTAGGCTTGTGACGATGGCCATTCATTGTTTGTTCATTCTTACGACCATCTCTCTTCCGTCAGGTTGAGTTAGGCTTGTGACGATGGCCATTCATTGGTTGCTCATTCTTATGACCCTCTCTCTTCCATCAGGTTGAGTTAGGGTTGTGACGATGGCCATTCTTTGTTTGTTTATTCTTACGACCATCTCTCTTCCATCAGGTTGAGTTAGGCTTGTGACGATGGCCATTCATTGTTTGTTCATTCTTACGACCATCTCTCTTCCGTCAGGTTGAGTTAGGCTTGTGACGATGGCCATTCATTGGTTGTTCATTCTTATGACCCTCTCTCTTCCATCAGGTTGAGTTAGGCTTGTGACAATGGCCATTCTTTGTTTGTTCATTCTTACGACCCTCTCTCTTCCATCAGGTTGAGTTAGGCTTGTGACGATGGCCATTCATTGTTTGTTCATTCTTACGACCATCTCTCTTCCGTCAGGTTGAGTTAGGCTTGTGACGATGGCCATTGATTGGTTGTTCATTCTTATGACCCTCTCTCTTTCATCAGGTTGAGTTAGGCTTGTGACGATGGCCATTCTTTGTTTGTTCATTCTTACGACCCTATCTCTTCCATCAGGTTGAGTTAGGCTTGTGACGATGGCCATTCATTGTTTGTTCATTCTTACGACCATCTCTCTTCCATCAGGTTGAGTTAGGCTTGTGACGATGGCCATTCTTTGTTTGTTCATTCTTACGACCATCTCTCTTCCATCAGGTTGAGTTAGGCTTGTGACGATGGCCATTCTTTGTTTGTTCATTCTTACGACCCTCTCTCTTCCATCAGGTTCAGTTAGGGCATTCATGGTTTGCACTGAGAACTTTGTTTCCTTTGTGGCCCTCTATTCAGTTGTCTATTAAGTTTCAATTCTCCTTTAATGTGAATGGCTGCACATCCGTGTCATTGGGAGGAAGACGCTCAACAGTTGTTCAGTCATGGTAACATTTTAAATTTTATTAAAATAATTTATGGCATGGAGAAAGTCCATTCATTTTGACCAGTTTAAGTGCTAGACCTATATGGCCTGCAGAAATTTTACTGATCTTGTTATCCATCCAGCTCAAGATGTGACTGTCATATTTGGCGAGTCAAGGGAATTTTTTTTTTTAATTTTTCAGTTGATCTGGAAAGATATATAGCTAAATTTGTTGACTGCTCTGCTTATTACCTTAAGCTGTTTTTTTTTTTGCCAATCCGCAAAGACATTCATGATAAATAAACATGTTTCAACTTAAGCGTAAGGTTTCTGCATCTAAGAATTACAGGGGCTCGAGTCTACTTTTTACAAATACTAACAATCACAGGATGCCTATATAATGTGTTTGACCCTTGGTATTA
The DNA here is from genome assembly GCF_036669925.1 of Montipora capricornis. Classification (NCBI taxonomy): domain Eukaryota; kingdom Metazoa; phylum Cnidaria; class Anthozoa; order Scleractinia; family Acroporidae; genus Montipora; species Montipora capricornis. The sequence goes on from NC_090885.1 coordinate 59,366,160, forward strand.
TTGAATTTAGAAGCAATGTATGAGAATAGCAAAAAGTTCCATATTATTATACAATTCTGGGATAAATATTTGCATATAAGATGAGAATAAACTAACCCTCATCCGAAATGTTCTTCTGCGTTGTTATTGTGGCTGCTTGTGAGAAATTTAGCGATTTCAAGGACGTGTGTTGCTCTGGTAAAAATTGCTACAATTTGCCATTTTCAACCATAATAACAACAGCACATCATTTCAGATAGTTTATCCTCATCTTGTGTAAATATTTATTGCAGAATAGTACAATAATAATTATGGAACTTTTTGCTTTTCTCATACATTGCTTCTAAATTCACCCTTTGTGTGGGTCCCCTGTGATAACAATGATTAGTGAGTCCATAGCTAGACCTGAAAACTCAATCAGCATTACTGCTGGCTCTACCCAATTAATATTGGTCTCTAATTTATTTCCTTTTTAATTATTTTTCAGGATACCATGGAAATAGCAAGGAATTGGACATTAGCAATTGTGTAACTGAAGAGATCAATAAAAATGTAAAATGAAGAGCTATTTCAAGGTTCCAGTTGTTCTGCCTCATTGTAGACAATACAGGTTTATCCTAGCAAGTATTTTATTGCTTTTGTGTACAATGTTGCTAGGTATTATGAATTCTGTGCTCGCTTTCCAGGGTGACAAAAGGCTCCTAAAAGTCAAACTGCTTGAGACAGCAGTACATGTAGAGTATCATACTAACACAAGAACTACAGCTGTGTGTTTCACATTATCGTTCCATTATCATTATCAATATAAGTATTGTTATTGTTATCATCATCATCATTATTATTAGTAGTAGTAGTATTATTATTATTCTTTTCATTTATATATATATATATATATTAATTAATTAATTAATTAATTAAGTAAGTAAGTAAGTAATTAAGTAATTAAGTAATTTAATTCCTGGCTGGGAAATAAATTTGATCAGCTGGCTGGGAAACCAACCAATTTTATCTAGCTGGCTGGGAAATTTCTTGTGTGTCTTGCTGGGAAAAAGGAACAGATAATCTTTTCCCAGCAACACTGAAAAACACCTGAAAATGCCTTAATAACATTTATTTTCATTAACTGGGGTATAATAATACATTTTACAACAAATTGGTCGTTGGGTGCCCCTGAACATGGCCTTGGAACTTTAGGAATTGTTTATCAATGAAGTCTTGAAGTGGAACTGTACGGGTTATCTCGTATAACTTTTTATTAGAGATAATGAAACTATAATCGCCATTTTGTGGGTCTTTTTTGGCATATCCTTTGTAAACCATCTTTCGTAAGAAGCTGCGGTAGATCACGTCAAGTCGCTCTTTTTCCAGCTGGGTTAAATTCCATGCTTGGACTGAATATAGAAGCCTTGAGCGCAGTAAACTGTCAAGTAGTGAAACGCGGGCTGGGAGGCTGATATTGCGGTTGGTAAGTGCACGTCGGTTTGAGTTAAATGCTGCGAACGCTGCTTGGATTTGCATGTCTAGAAATAGTGTTGGAGAATCTGAAGATACGTGATATCCTAAATATCTAAACTTTTTGACTTTTTCTAGCACGCCAGTTGAAAAGTGAAGGGTTGCAGGTTGTTCATCTGGCTTCAGGTTGAAACTCATTGATTTTGTTTTATCTTCAGCAATAACTAGACCGAATCTCGTGAAAACTGACTCTACCACTGCTAATACCTTATTGAGTCTCGTTTCATCTGTATCAAAAAACACAATATCATCAGCATATATAAAATTCTAAACATACGCCTAGAACCGCTAGCAGGACCCGTTGAACGCAGTTTACGCGGATTGCATTCGCTGAGAATTTCAAATTTGAAGTTTACACCTGCGTCAGGAATTGATGTCTGGATTTCCGCCTCAACCACCGAGAGTACATATTGCAGAAACAAACAGAACAGATTTGGACCTTCGTCAGAACCTTGTCGAACTCCGGAACCAAGTTTGAACGACATTGTACCAGATTTGATTGTTGCTGTTGTGTTTTGATGAAAAGCGCGTAGAATATTTGCAATTTTCGTAGTACCAAGCATTATTTTAACAATTTCATGTAGTTGCGATCGGCAGAGAAGATCGAATGCACCGCGAAGATCAAGAAATAAGCAGTGTATCCCCAGTGTATCCTGCCCAATACAAGGCGTTGCAGCTTATAAGGTCTTGAAGTCAGTGTTTGTAATGAAAGAAAAAATATATATATGTACGACACTTACCAACATGTGATACTGTTAAAGCAGTCGATTTGTCTCCAAAAGTTAATATATTGGTTGGAATGAAAAGTGAGGGTCCTTTTCTGAGAAGGATTTATGAATGATCACACAGCTCCACCCCTTGTTTCTTAATGACTTTTTTACAACTCGTTGACACATTTTCTGTTACTTTCTGGTGGTGTGATTCTGAATTGGCCAATAGAATTTGAAGCCTATTAAAAAAAAAAGAATTGGTAAAAAGCCACACACCATGATTGCCTAGCTATTTAATTAGTTCATTTGACACTGGCGGTTAAAGTACATTTATTGTATAGACAGGAGTGTTTTACTGGAAAATACACCACTTATAAAATTCATACGAAACTACATCCGAGGCGCGAGTGACGTATTTTCCATATCCTCACTATTAAGGATATTGATGACGTCATTTCCCGCCTTTGCATGGTCGTTTGTGCAAACAGTCAGTGAAAAAATTGGCAAGCGATAGATTCGTGAAGTTCTCTGAAGCTGGTGTGAAATCCTTCTCTGATCAGAAACAAGAAAATGCTAACACGAAGAATAAAACTTCGTTACGGTACAACTTAAAATTATTCAAGGAGTTCCTTGCAAATGAAGAAGAAATGCGATAAAGTTTGTACTCGCTGCTAGAAAGAAAAATGATGAGTAAAGCACTCCTGTCTATATAATAAAAAGAAAATTACACGGTGGTTTGAAGATGTGAATTTTATTTTCTCGTGTTAAAAACAACATTTTACCACTCGAAATAAAATTCGTATCTTCGCATCGCCGTCTAATATCCTTTATGTATTTTGCCCTTCAGTAATTAATTGTAAGCTTAATAATGCACGCATTTTGATTGGTTCTCACCTTTGATCTATTGCAGAACAGAGGCATAGCTGACGTCATCATCAACAACTTTTAATACTTTCTTACTGAGTCCATGTTGCTGTGCTTTTGTTTAGTAATAGGGAGCTTACGAAACGAGGACGACGACGGCAACGAGGAGTTCATTTAAGAATACGAGTTCGCGTTATTCATATCACTACAAAACTATTTCATATAGTTCCGCGTTAAAAATGTGTAGTAACTGTCGAGGAATTATACTGGTATGAGTGAGTTGGAAGCGTAGAGAGAGAACTGAAAATTCATCGTCATGTGCTAACGTCCTCCACAGAACCTTGAATTTGTTCATTTCACGTCGTCATTTAGGAGATGACGGCAAAGAAATGTACGAATGTGTAAAACGCACGTGCAGAGCGTGCAGAGCCATTGTTTTTGCTCACTAAACCTATTGTTTTGTAGCGTCGTCGTTGCCGTCGTTCGGCGTCGCCGTTTCGTAAGCTCCCTAATAGATCACCGAAGACGTCAACGTTAATGACACTTTTTCAGTTTTTACCACATTTTGACGTCATCTGTGATCCGTTACTGAACAGACGCACAGGTGACATGGAAAATATTGTCGGTCGAATCAATTTAGCTGTCTCTGGCGTCAGTGAATGTCTGATTGTACTGCATGAGTCCGCTCCTTTCCGGAATGTCATTTGCAGTGATTCTAAGTTGCCTTATTTGAGTGAGAAACCCAAGGTGCGAAAGAATTAGGCAATATAAAAAATACCATAATGCTCTTTGTTTGTCCCTCCAAATTTTTGCATAAGAGTTGTCTCCAGCTTCTCTTGGGACCATTATAATTCCCAAGAGAAAATATAAATCAATGCATCCCATCGTTCCAAGGGAAGTAAGTTTCAAACATGGTGGAGGAGCCTAAAATTCAGTGAGTTCAATTTCTATTAAAGATGACGTAAAGCCCAGTGTCTCTCTAGAAAGACAGGTAGTCTCGAAAAAGAAATTGTGAGATAAATACAGATTTTGAAAAAAAATTTGGGATATTTAGAGATTTTTAGAACATTTTTGGTATATTTAGAGATTTTTGAGGGATTCTTAGGGAGCATTTTTCGGGATATTTGTGTCTAGGCCTAGATCATATCACATTGTGGGTTGCTTCTCCAAAGTGTTAAGCCTTAATCGGAATAAAGCACAAACCTTTTATGGCATTTCACAATTGTCATTATATAAGTTTTTGAAGGTTTTAAATTTAACTCGGGTTGAACAATCAGGTTTAATTAAAGGAAAAAAAGTTATTAATTATTTGTTTTTATGAGCGAGCAGATGGCTGAAGTTGTGGTCACGTTACAAAGCGTCCTACGCAGTTTGTGCTGGGAATTTGTCTGAATAAATTTTAAGAATAGCGAGGACGGAAGAGTGGATGAACAACACCTTGAAACAAGTTTATTCCAAAGGTTGCTAACTCCCAGGTGCAAGTCCTTCATGGATTCTCCCCTCCTGTGTGATACGAAGGAAGGGATTTTCTCCAAACGTAAAGGCCTGGCCAAACAGGAAATGTTTGGCGTTTAAACAACATTAAAAATTGTTTGGTAACCAAACATGCTGATGTTGAAGTGAGTGGCCAAACGGTTAAAACATGTTTGATTTAACTCCGATTAAATTCGACAAGCAAATAATTATGAAAGAACTATGGGTGACATTTGCATAAAAAACATGTAGATGCAAGCGACTGCGGGAGCGTGGTAGGCATGCGAGCGCCCAACAAGTTTGATACGGCTGTCCAAATGAACAAAACTTCGCCCATCAAACACGAAAATAAAAGCCGAAATGTTTTAAGGACGGTGCCTACTATTGTTACGTACTGCTAGTCATCTCAGATACTCGGATTTTGTATGGGTGGTGCTTATTAATACAGGGATATTTTTGCGCGATTCAAAACTATGCGGAGAAAGAAGAACTTAGCAAGTCCTCTTGGTATCCAAAAAAAAAATTATTGGGGCAACCTCGCATTTTTCAGACATAATTAAGCTTCAATTTGGAAAAGAATGCCATACATTCAGGGTTCTATCTAGGGTATTTGAGGGGTAGAAGCTTCCCCCCCCCCCAAAAAAAAAATGCCCAGCTTTCCCCCCCCCCCAAAAAAAAAAAAAAAACAATGGTTATCATTACAGTATATAAGTAACTATATCGAAAAAATCATCCACATGCGATGAGGTCAGTGCACATGAAGTATAAAGTATTCCCTGTCTAAGGACACTATATGACAAGGAACATGGCGTATTACAAACTGCTGGCCTTAGAGCAGGCTCGGGTATTGTGCTGTACATTCTGGTTATGAGTTGAATAGCGACAGCATGGACAAATTTGTAACCAGAAAACCATGGAAGGGAGACGCTGATCTACACACGTCATCAGAATGTGATTATTGATTGTGAAGTGCAACCACCAGAAAAGGTTGGCACAACATCGAGTTCGACTAGCACAAGTCAACCAAGAAAAAGACACAGACCATGTGAATCTGATTGTACGGTAAAACCACCAGAAACGATTGCAGAACATCGAGTAGTAGCACGAATAACAAGCCGAACTACAAGAAGAATTTAAGCTATGACGCTTCATGGAAGATGAAACACTCTTGGATGAACTATGATTCAACTTTGAAGGGTATGGTATGTACTGTTTGCAAGGTCTATGGGAAAGTACCTGTACAAGCTAAAGGTGCATGGGTAACACGTCCTGCAAACAACTGGGCGAAGGCTGCAAATCACGAGAAAAGTGAAAGGCATCTAGCAGCAGTAGAGAGAAGGGCATTTTCTCAGTCTGCAGAAAAGCGTGGCGATGTTATAGAACTGATTGTAACAGACACCAAGGAAGAAAAGAAAGAAAACCGGAAAATGATGAAGAAGCTCATCCGATCACATTTCCCTGCAAAACATCACATTCCTCACACCACTACATTTGAAGGTCTCGTTACCTTGCAGATCGAGAATGGGGATATCACGTTGAAAGCGCATAGAGAAACATGCCCACGTAATGCAACCTATGAGTCATATTCCACAATAGAACTTCTTGCAAGCATCAACAAGACTCTGGAAAACAGCCTCCTCGACAGTTTGAAAGGAAGCGTCTATTACTCGATAATGGTAGACGAAAGCACCGATGTAGCCTCCAAGGAAAAACATGCAGAGGTAAAGCGAGTTTTAAATACACTATTAACAATTTGGAAAGCATTTTACTATTCACCCAAGAAAGCGGAAAAACTAAAGGAGATTCAGTCTGAGCTTCGGTGTCCTGAAGTCAAGATGCAGAAACCTAGCGATACTCGATGGTTAGCCCGAGAAAGGGCCGTGCGTGCTGTACAGCTAAGTTTGCCATCATTGGTGAGTACTTTCGAAGAGATTTGTGATGAGACAGGTGACGCAGAAGCACATGGTATTGCTATTCTCTCGATCAAATACAAGACTGTGGCTTGTATCTACATGCTCTGTGATGTACTGCATACTGTCGCGATACTGCAAGCAAGTCTACAGGTCAAGGACATTGATCTCGCCAGCGTACCAGCAATGGTTGAGAGCACTACTAAACGGTTAATGGAGTTGTGAAGGAGAACGTAAATACCTGCAAGTGGTTCAAGAATCGTTCTTCAGAGTTCACTGATGATGCGCAACTTGGAGCAAAGAACATTGTGGTCACAGAGGAAGAAAAGAAGTTGTTTCTTCACAAGGTCTATCGTCCGTACGTGCAAAGTGTTGTTGACCACATTAATAGAAGGATGGAGTCTACAGATCATATCTCTGCTATGTTTACTTTTGATCCACGACATCTTCCAAATGAAGATAAATTGGCAGACTATGTCATAGAAAAGATACGAACCCTAATCAATTTCTACAGTGTCGCACAGAGGATCATCCAATTTCAGGGAGAAATAGGCATCTCACAACCTAACATTAACGCTGAGGATACGGAATCAGAATGGAAGCCGTTTCGCCGAGTCATTTTTGTGAGGTACAAAGACAGCACCTTACAACAAGTGCTCTGGACATTGATAGACAGTGGTAACTCTGACATTGCTACTGCTTTTCCGAACTTGGTAAAGGTAGCTGCGATTGAAAATGTATTACCGGTGACAACAGCCACTGTTGAGCGTTCCTTCAGCGCCATGAAGCTAATTAAAACAATTCTCCGCAGTAGGCTCGGTGCGGATGAACTTGAACACACCATGCGCGTTTGCATCAAAGGTCCTAACCAGTTGTCAGATGATTTTCTGGAGTCAGTGATCGATCATTACAAAAGTGTAAAGAAGCGCAAACTGGCTTTGCAATTCAATTCAATTTCAATTCAACTTTTTAGAGAAGGAAAGTACATTTAGATCCTCAAGTTAATCAGGGAGATTTCCCAAAGATCAGTTGCCATGATTTGTTTACCAGTATTTGTTTTCACACTCGATTAGACACATTGTCAGTTAACAGTCGCATCTACCGCGGTCAGTTTTTATTCACAGGTTTACAGTTATCTAGAATTTTGCAGTAGTTACGAGCATTGGTAAGAAATGGAAAAGTGCCGTTGTTGAGTTTGTTGCCTTTGTTTTATTCACGTACTAACAAGTCAACGAGTATGTATACATATTTGTGGAATTAGACGTGTCGGGTAACTCTTCTGTTCACGTTAGCAAATATCAGAGATAAGTGTAACATTGCCAGAAAGTGATCACGACTAAAAAATGAAAAAAAAAATACCACTGTAACATTTCTCAAAATTGTGTCTCAAAATGCACCAGATTGCATCTCAGCGCATAATTATTCATTTCAAAAAATTTCCGGGGGAGCATACCCCTGGACCCGCCTAACGATGAATCCTAGATACCCTAACATTGCTTTGTATTTTAAAGCTTTTTTCAAATATTGTTGATTAATTATCTTCGAAAAATGCGTGTTTATCCCCAATTTTCGTTTTGGATTTCAATAACACTTGTTCAGATCTGCTTTTCCCGCATATTCAGTAAACCGCGCAAAAATACCTCTGAATTAGTAGGCACCGTCCTTAAGTTGTTTTATCGAATGTTTGATGGCCTTCAAATTTTATCAAACACGACCAAACATGATCAAACAGCACCAAACAAGGTGACCAAACTGTAAAATGTTTGGTCATCAGACAATGTTTGATGTCGTGTGGTCGCCAAACATGTCCCGTTTGGCCAGGTCCTAGAGGGCACTGTCATGCTAAGTCAAAACTGGGTAAACATCTAAATTAGTACTTAAATTCACACGTACGACATTCCTGACAACCCACTGACAAGATATGAAATATCTGGGGACATCATCTCCTAACTGGCCAGTTTTTTCAAGTTTCAAAGCATCTCCATCCTCCCATCCATAGATACAAGTAGTAACAAAGAGTATTTTCAGTGCACTTCACTTGTTATTGGCAACAAAACTATATACCATTATTTTTTGGTCTTGATTGATGCAAAAACGTATTTCAGTATTTTAAAGTTTGACTGAAACAGCGTGACACTGCCCCGGGGGGGAGGGGGGTACTCCCTTATAAGGGCTTAATGGGGACGTGCGGCCAGCCAGGGTATGTTTTTCGGGATTTTTGTCTTGAACAGGGTATCGAATTTATCATTTTTTGTTTTAATTAGGGTATCGATTTATCAATTTTTGTCTTAAACTGGGTTAAATGTCTTAAACAAGGTATCAAAATTCGCAATTCTGTCTTAAAATGGGTAGGAAAATCAGCGATATTTGTCTTAAGGACGTTCGCGCCAAAATCTTCCTACGGTGAGATTTTCTTCATTTCTCGCCTAGAGTTAGGTCATAAAGTACTAACTCCAAAAATGAAAAAAAAAACGGGGATCACCGACTTTGTTTCGGAGAAAATGGCAGTGGAAAAATGCCTTAATTTCGAGAAATCGGTCATAATAGCAAGATGTAGGCTCGTCTGCGCATCCATCGAAAATCATAAAAATAAACTGTTGGAGTGAAAGTTTCCGTGCATAGGTTTTTAGGAGTGAGATTTTTAGATAATTTTATGCCACTAGGGATGTGGTAAACAGTAGAGTTCATCCTCGACGAGCGTTTTCGTAAGCTCTATCCGTTGCAACCACTACCGGAATTCGATGGCACGAGGAAAGAAAATGTTAAAAAAGATAACTTCTTACGGTGAGAATTTTTTCATTTCATCATATTTTGTAGATAGTAAGTAAAGTAAGTGATTCATGATTAAAAAAATAGGGGTCACCGATGATCTGAACGAGTAAAATCGATGTGATTTTGCAAAGCTCTTGGAAAAGTTCGTTTGTCACGCTTTTGCGTGACCTGTCGGGCAAGGACTGGAACCCAATAGAGGATCGATCGTTGAAGAGATGAAAGGTTTTTACCAAAAAAAAAACCTTTCTCGAGCATAGCAACGAAGTTTTAAGCAGGGGTCATCTTCATTTGGTTGGTGTTTTGTATAATATCTCAACATTGCCGTCATGCTCATCCTCTGGAGTGTGTTTTTTTGTGAAATTCAACCGCTGATTGTTTCCACGCAGGTCCGCACTATTCAAGCGGACGAGGACGAAAATACTGCTCAATTTTCACGAAAGTAAAGGAAAAGAACTTTAAAAACATGCATTCACTTTGAACTTAAGTTCGTAGGGTAATAAAAACATTAAAAAGAAACAGCCCCATTAAATTTACGCAACGGTTCGTCGTCGAGTTTTCCAAACTTTCAGCCACTAGTCTACTCGATCAGCTACCTTTTCCAGAGCTTCTCCATCCTCCCGCTCACTTCTCTTTAAAGTTTCATGATGATTCGGAAATAAATGTGCCATTCTTTTGCCGGCCTGGAATTTTTTCCTCGGCGTTTTTGTCGCCGTGTTATTTTAACGATGCTTGAAAATTTGTATGAAAGTCAAGTGGACCGCACTACTGATAAAACCTCGCGAATATCAGTCGTGCAGTAGTCTACTTGACTTTCATAAATATTTTAAATCAATTTTGACTGATCACGATCTTCTCTGATCCAACGCTGTGCAAGACTTATCGTCCACGGCCTAAGAACAAGAGTTAAACCTCAACTTCACTAATGCTCGAAGTAATGCGTGACATATTACAGTCGCGTTACCTGCGCAGTAACGTTGCGCACAAACAATTAGCGCGAACGTCCTTAAACAGGGTCAGGGTATGAGGGGCCGCTCCGCACCTCCCCATCCAGGGATATATCGAGTACCCCCCCCCCCCCCCCCCCCCGGGGACACTGCCCTGTTAAACACAATTTTGTCCCCGAGTGCGAAGGAGATCAAAGAACCGTGAAAAGGCTTCGAATTCTCAAACAATAAAGATTCTGAAGATTCACTTTGTGCCGGTGGCTGTTTATGCCAAAGAGATTATCCTGGAAAACGTTAAAAAGAAATATGTAGGTTATGGGGATCTTGCTGAAGGAAACTTAATAGCGTTTAATTGAAAAGCTGGTCCAGTTAACCACAACGGGAGATAAGACTTCCGAGCCGCAGATATCAACATAGATCAGACATTTGTAATGTTTACAAATCTCGTGTGGTTACCTACCCTGATCATCCGTACACAAACAAATCAAGGCACTTTCTGTATTTGCTTCTAATTTTTAAATAGCAAGTGTATGAAGGGATTACAGTAGAGTTCGTCGCAAAATTTCACGAGGACTTTAGGGTAATCGAATCCCTGTTCTCTTTGGATTCCCGTGAGAAAACGGCCGACCGTGAAGATATATTATACCGTACTAGCATTTTTTGCGGAGGGTTTGCGTACTTTGAGAATTACGCTTGAGAAAAATGGTTCTTTTTTGAGTGCTTTCGTGATCGCTAATGGAATCTGCTCTAAACATTCAAAACTAAAGGACGAATAAAATTTTGATCAGTTAGGTGGACGGAGATAAGACTCAATTCTTAAAACGCACTTTCTTCGAATGTGACACAGGTGATTATAAGTTTCGTGTTGCTATTCGCAGTATTTCGAGAGAGATTTCTTATGAACTTCCCGCGATGAAAAACTAGTATCCTTCTCTGAAATGACCGCCTTGGATGATTTTTCAGACATTTAGGTTATTTAATTTACCACGTGGGAAGGAAAATAGGCTTGGAAAAAAACTGTGCTCTGGCTCTTGATTAAGGCCCGAGAGGGTGGATAATATTCGAGCCATGCGAATCTCACATTTAAGTCTAAGCACCCATTTCAAATAGCGCTGATAAACAGTATTAAAGTCTAAACAAACATTTTAGAACGATTAGCTTTCAATAACTGTGTGACTCACATGTTGGGTCGCGTGGCTCGCTGGCTCGCACATTGTCCTCACTCACGGCCCGAGGCCGATGGCTGGGGGCCCTACTCAAGACCAAGCATGCTCAAGGTAACGCCAAAGATAGATAGATGTTTATTAAACAGTAATACACAGCAGCCTTACGGCTGAATTGTGTATTATACAAAAAAGATATATGAAAATGACAAAAGGTAAAATCTATTCAAAAATTCCTGTATACATTACATTATTACTATTCATAATTATTCATCATTTAAAATTAATTGTCGAAATTAAGGCTAGAAGCGATCATGAAAGATCTCTTTGCTCTTTCAGTTTTAACTTTCGGGATAACAAATGTTCGTTCATGACTAAAAAAGGATCTCTCGTTTTTACGTAACGGCGGTAACAAATGATGCAATCTGTGACTCTTATCATTTACAATGTTATATAAAGAAGTCATTGCATAAGCTGCGGTGGTGTTCGTGTAGTGATACTAAATAGAACTGGGACATATAATTCCAACAATGTCTTTTGAATAAGTTTCAATTCGTGGGTCAAATACTTTGGAAGTGAATGGTGGAAAACAGGTACGGCGTTAGGCTTAGCTACATAATTCCGGAATTTATTTGGGAATTTTAGACATTAAAGAGAATTTTAGAAAAAAATTGACAATTTCGAGAACTTTAGAGCAATTTGAACTTTCACCTGACACGTTGGAAACTTTTCACAGGCAAACGTTGACAAAACATGTTTTTTTCTATTCCAACCTACCAGGATAGGGGTCAGTCCGTTCATATCCATTCCTTATCAGCAGTTATTCACCAAAAGGGGTCCTACAGTGCAGCTTAGCAGCGTTTTGACATCGTAGTTTCGAAGCGAAGGAATCTGGATCTTTGCTTGATAGCAAATATGGCAGAATGCGCACTTTAAGAAACGAAATCTATAGGAATTTTCGGCAATTTTAGAGAGCTTTTGGAGAATTTTAGACATTTCTAAAAGAATTTTAGAGCTTTTGTTTGGGAAATTTGTTTCTGGGAATCGAACTCTGGTTACATTGGTGGGAGAAGGGCTCTCTCACCACTGCGCGATACCGACGTTGTTCACATAATTAGGGAGCTTTATCGACGACGAGAGTGACGGCAACGACAACGTCACAAACGTGCATGTTTAGTGAACAAAAACAATAGCTTTGCACGCTCTACATGCGCGTTTTAATTTCTTTTTGTCCATGTCTTGCCATCGTCAGCAAAACAACGACATGAAATGACCAAATTTGAGGTTTTATGAAGAACATCAACACTTGAGAACAAATTTTCATCCCCCCCCCCCAAATGAAGTGCAGTTATACCAGTTTCAATCTTAAGGGACTGCCACACCTTTGTCGCATGAAAAATCTTGAAATGGTCGCAAAGTGACGGCAATAGCGCGAATATATATTTTGCAATTGAGATGACGTTCTCGTTGCCATTGCCGTTGTGGTTGCTAAGGCTCCAGGTCATTTCACGTGGTCGTCAAGGACGAAAACGGCAAAGAAATGTACCAAAAATTCAAACTGCCCATTGAAAATTTTTTTATGGCATTATCGTAGCCGTTGCCCGTCTCGCTCAGTGGTCCTTGCTGTCTGAGGAGGTGTGAAGTTAATTTTAGATTTAAAGAGGCTCAAACCAGTTTTTTAAAGAAACTGTCTCATTAAAAGGATTGACTCTGTTGTTTCGACCCTTTCCGATCGCTACAGGATCTTTGTTGAAAAATTGTGGTCAGGGATATGTAACATCAGCCTTCGGGAATGGAAACGTTTTCGTGTGGTGGAGGTGGGCAGTCACCGGCTTCACCGCACTCTTAAACCGAGGTTCAGCAAGAGGCCGAAGACCTGGGGGTCCAGGACGTCTCTAGTGGAGCTCACGTGGTCGTAGGTCGGTCTAGGTGGATTGCCAAAGATGTTCTTTAGGCTTGCCGAGCTTCATCTGCTTGACTCTACATTTGAGTTTAAATTTGCTTTAATTTCAATGTGCAATGTCCCCGATCAGTGCCCCAGCGCTAGAAGACTTAAGTTCATTATTAACACTATTAAAAGTAGCGAAATGAAGCTAGTAATATGGCTCAACAGATCAACAAGGAGTTACAAAAGACCGCAAGCTGGTGCTGCCACAACAGTCTTCTGATAAACTCAGAGAAGACCAAGCTGCTGGTGTTGGGCACAAGTCAGATGCTTCGGAGGTTACCTGCTGATTTCCATGTCACCTTACTCGGAAAGAAGGTCGCCTTACTCCATCTACTTCTGCTCGGGACCTCGGCCTGCAGGTGGACTGTACTCTAAGCTATGATGAACATGTCATTCAAACTGTGTCTTCGTGCATAGCTAGGTAAGCTTGTGTCAGATTAATGGGATAAAGCATCTGTTTGATGCCAGAACAATAGAAAGAGTTATAAATGCTTTAGTATTTAGCAAGTCATACTTACTGTTCTCCTGTGTGGTCTAACACTTCAAAAAAAAGTATCTCAAAGCTGCAGAAAGTTCAGAATTTTGATGGTAGAATCATTACTGGAACACCTTTGATCATCTAACACTGGTATTAAGAGAGTTAAGGTAGCTCCCCGTGATCATGAGCCGCTACCTAAACTATATGTTGTGGTCAGGAACCCATGACCCGGAGCCTACAACTCTACTGTGTTCATGTAACGGCGTTTTCACAGACCGATTTATATTTTTAGATTGAATTTCCCGCGAATGAGACTCCCACAGGAGCCCGATGACCAATTACAAGAAATTAAGCTGACGTCATAGGGTCACCGAATCGGAACTGCCTTTGTTTTTTGACCTAATTCGCGGGAAGGGCTAGTCTAAAAATAAACCTACTTGTGAAAACGCCTTTTCACAGACGCTGTATGGATGTTGCACGCTCCAGATGGGCTCCTGTTGTGGTTTAATTTTGTTTTTGGTTTGAAAAGTTCTTTTTTTTTCCAAACCAGTTTAAATCTTTTAAAGTAGTTTATTTTTTTAGAACACTGCCCATTTTAACATTTTTGGATATCTTTCTGTAATTACTTTTATGTGAGTATGCCATTTTAAGATTATTACGATGGATTGTACATAATATTATTTATTGCATGTGAACAATAATTTTTAGTGTTTGGGGTTAAATGCTCAGCTTAGTGATGAGGTTAGAAAAAAAACCTTTTTTAGACAGTTGATAAAAATAAAACCAGTTTAAAAAATTCAAACTGGTCTGAAAAAAAGAAAAGAACCGGTTTTAAAAAAAATTTAAACCATGAACAAAATTAAACCACAACATATACACTTGGAGTTCTGGCCTGGGTTGCTCGAAGAATGGTTAGCGCTAACCAGCATTAAATACCATGGAAACCTATAGGTTTTGATACCTCTTAAATAATGGTTCGCGTTAACTAGGCTACGAGCAACCGGTCACTGGCATTCAAATGTGTTAAGGGGTTAGCCTCTAGTTGTTTGTTCATTACTATAACACTAGATACAAAGATAATTATAATATCCCAGCCTACAAGTCCGCTTCAGGGCAGCGCACTTTTTTAATACCCGCAACAAATTAGTGGAATTCTCTTCCACGCGCTCTTATCAATACTGCTACACTAGCTTGCAAATTTTAAGAGGGACTGGTAAAGGAATTCCTCTAAGATTACGCCAGAATAGTTGTAAGAGTACTTTAATTTTAGCAATATAATACATTAGATTTAGATTTTAATAGATTATTTGATTTTAATATTTTATTGAATTTTGTCATCGTAATTAGTTTTCTAAAAGCCATTTATGGAAAAACTAATAAAGTTCTCTCATCTTATGTAATGTTAAGTTGCCATATGAAACACCATACCGATGCACGCATGATTATGACGTCATAGGTCACCATAACATCCCCTCACCCTAGAGAAGGGGAGGACCGAAAAAACCTGGATTGCTCATCCTCTTGTCCTAAAATATTAGTATCGAGGGATGGACAGGCGAAGACTAAAACTTGTAAGCAGTTAAGAACATCATGCCATATGCACTCTCAGATATGAAACCAGGCATAAATCGGAGTTAGACTAGATAGGCACCTTAAACACTGGGTTACTCGCAAGTCCGATGATAAAACCGGCCAGGCTTAACTGGGATCATATCTCATTGAGCTTGCGATTGCGATTTGCGAGTTGCTCCACCATCTGAGTTATGAAACTAGCTGGGAGTTGATCAAAATCTTATATCCGGTAAGAAGTGAGTGAAATGCCGGTTTAGAATGTCGCAAATATCTTACGTTTGAACTGCGGAACAGCCGTGAAAAGAAAGAGAGATCAGCGTGGTTAGATAAGCAACGAAACTGTTGCAGACAAGCCAGTAAAAATCTAGACTTGAACTTACTTATCCTGCGAACAGAGCCTTCCTTAAACCTTCCCCCCTAACGAGAGAAGGAAGGACCTGTAAAAAACCGGAAACTAAACATCTAATTATCCAGAATCTTGGATAAAGGCACAACACAGAGGATAAGCGGTTTCTGCAGAAGATTCTGGGAGAAGGTTTAAGATCGCTCTGTCCGCAGGATAGAACTTGGTCATGTATTTCATGACTGTCTATTCCGAAATTCAAATACATCAAATTTCATATTCTTAAGTTAGCTCAGCTAGCACAAACTGCTGCTAGAGGGTGTGTGTGAGAATGTTACCACACTCAAAATATTTGTTTGTCTGCGGAAAACTTCAACACTCTTCTCACTGTCTCCTTAGAGATTAGTTTGCGGCGAAGCGTCTTCACGGGTTTCTTCAGCCACAAAACAAGCCATTTTCCGTGGGTTCGATGAAAGAACATTCCCAAGATTAGATAGGATAAAAAGGAAAGTTAACTGAAGTGTTAGCATGTGAGCCTCGAACGCTGAAAGGCCGTTTGCGGACGGCAGAGGGAAAATACCGACATACGTACAGAGCATCCATCGCGGGAAACAATTTCCACGAAGCACAACCAATTGGAAAAGGGAAAAGAGATAAGTTTTTAAACTGATTTTAGATTTTCCTTTTTTTTGTATCCGGCTTTGAGCACGACAGAACAGTTAGCAGTGCGTGCGTTTAATATGTAAAACATTCCATGATATCGATGCCGTCACCTGCATGATGCGCATATAGATGAAATTTTCGGAAATTATCACTGAATTATCATATTTTCCCCTTCCTGAAGAAGGAAGAACTCGTTACTTACAAACAGAAGTATACTTGGTTCAGCCTATCTCATAAATATATGTGGTTCTTCTCGTTGCATGAAGAGGATAGCGTTAAATCGCAGGTTGACGACGCGAGTGAAAGCATCCTCTTTACATCTGTTGACAAAATTCCAAATATTATAACTTCTCATGCAAATAAATTGCGACTTTGATTTGCCTACGTCTGAGATTCTTCTGGACCAACAACAAAAATCCGAGAGGAAGGGACCTCTTCCGCGCATTTTGTTTTGGCGAAGGGGCGCGCGATCGTCTTAAAGTAATTAGCCTTTTTCCCTTCTGTCGTTTCCGCTCAGAGGGCAAAAAGATGAATTACTCCGAGGAAGAAATTGGCTAAAACATCACCGTTCATACATTCTTTTAAGGTACTTTACTATCTTGATGATTCTACGCGGCGAATTCGAACTGATATGCGTAGGATGCATATGATTTCACAAGATAGGTCCCGTAAAAGGCGAGCACATATAACAAGACCGTGCATGAATAAAATGGACAAAAGAAATTTCATTTGCATTTCATTCTGCTTCTGTTACTTTCAATTAAGAACACAGTGTTAACTGGGGCTCTGTTTGTGATTATAAACTGTTATTTTGGGAGGCAGTTTACCCCGTGTCAGATCGATTGGCATATTTTGGGGAAGGAATGTTACACAATATAAAGATATTTCTTCACAAAAGTATTCTTGGGGGATGGATAATCACTGTAGACTGTTAACTTATTACGGGAACATAAAATTTGCCTACCGACAAAAGTACACGATGACTAACCAAGCTCGCGTCGCGCATAATAGATGGCCGAGTACCTTGGTTGGTGGTCATGCCGTGTAATTCAGATGATTGTCTTTTGCCAGCCTGAATGAGAGGTTTTCTTCATGCCAGTGAGTGATCGAGACTGTGCTCAAAAGTCACCCTGAAAGCTGGGAAACTTACCTGAAATCCATTAACGACCACAATCTAAAAATTTAGCAAAACTGCGTGTGTGATTATGTCTGAATTCGTAGGGCAAGGACGGAAATGTCGCCGCAAGGAGTTATCATGATGATCACAACCACCGACCAAGTCTGTTTTAGTTTTTGCGAGTACAAGTGCATGATCTTGCTGATTTTTTTTAACCGTTTTCAAGTTGGTACCCAAAGGGAAGTAAATTATATGTGGGTTTATTTCGAGAAAAGATACTAGTTATTGTCCAAGTCGTTTCGAAACAGCGCTCTTGGATGTAACAATCGTCGTATTTGCTGCCATTTCAAGTACGTTGGGCCGAGCTCTTCGCAGATTTTCTTTCAGCTCTCACGAACAATCGATCACCCTAAGCACGAACATGAACAATTTGATTGCGACAAACCAAAATACTTATACAAAAAGCATGTATCAAGGGGAAAAAAACGCGCTAATCACGGAACCACCTCCTAGCAAACGCTCGAAAGGCTAACGCTTAAAACATCGGCACAAGAATTTTTCTGATGTGAACTTGTTTGATGAGACCAAATTTGGCTTATTTCACTTTCCACAGACGGAATACCACAGTTTTTTTTTAATTGACCCCTTTATCTCTTGGGTTCCCTGATTTGACGGAAAACGTTGCGAGTAGAAACCGTCCTTTTTATTTAAACTCAGTCGTGGCTTTCGTGTCTCACCGAATTGTACACTGAGTTTAGTACATTTAGTAAATTCTCAATAATGAATGTAACTGAGCCGTTATCTCAATTCTCAGTAAAGAAATATATGTAGAGGAAATCCTTCTCAGTGGATGGGAAACCACAGTCATAACAAAGCGAGCTAACCGCAACTGATCTTGACTGATGATCAGTTCGAGAAGGAGTCAAGGGTACAAGAGAAAGAGAGCGGCTAAAATCGATGTTATAAGTAATAACGCAAAAGCTGCCGAGAACTTGAGAAAATTCAGCAGGTAAACTCAACCGCAAACATCTTCCTGCCTGCTTTGGTGGATCTCCATGTTTGACGAAGCTGACGTATTTTCCACTACCGGATAAACAAAGGCATACTTTAGTCAAAGCCATTTATCTTATTTCCGTCACCAAAGGACGATAAATTCGACTCTAGCCTCCGATGAGTTGATTCCTAATTGAGTAGATTGTGAAAAAGGCTCAAGCAGGACTTTAGAAATTTACCCAGAAATGCAAAACGGTGATTACCGACAGTTCTTTTTGTGGATTAATTTAACAAGAGCACATTAAGGAGCTGTCGATTCTAAAGGAACCCTGGGCCAATTTGAAGCAACAGGTCTCCCTGTTCCCGGAAACTGGTTTAATTCACGACGGATAAAGCACTCGGCCTTCAAACCTCGACGTCGATTGTAATACCCTTATTTGAACAAATCATTGTTTAATTTGACAACAGTGGTCACTATTTTGCGGTATTTTTACCATATTTATGCTAAAAAGAATCAGAAAAGAAAGAACTCTTAAAGTACAAAATGAAATATTTGGCAAATTTATCCTTTGCTTGGCATTTCCGGTTAAAGCTCTTGGATATCCTTTTCGAAGGTTTCAGTTTCACCCACGATAAATTTAATACAAAGTTCAGATTTCCCACTTTTAAAAGTACACATTAACATTTCCCATTTGGCAAAGTATGGATTTTCCAGTTACACTTCGTTTCGCAAAGTAGTACTCAATTCGCAATGCAAAAAGAAACATTTGCTCAGGTTAAAATTTGTGGTTAGGCTTTTTCCCATCCAGAGAAATATTCATAGTTCTTGATAGATAAACACTTTATTGAAGCTTTTGGATTGGATAAAACTTTTACAAATTAATTCACAATAATAAGAGTGTACTGAAAAGTGATCCTTGAAAACATCAAATAAAAAACGACAGTACACAGCTACTGTAGAAAAAGCTATTTTATTCGCCGATCAACTCGAAACTTCAAAATCCCCCCCCCCCCCTCTCCCCCCATGGCAAAGCCCGGGCATTCGATCGAACTTTTGAAGATTAGATCGTTCCAATTCCCGCCCCCTCGGGCCAAAATGGTGTTTAAATGCTCTACTCCTATCGTCGGATTTGTCTGTCATACCCTGTTAAAGGACAATCGTCGTCGGCTCCTGTGGTCTAAATAGAGCTTGTGTATAAACATGCTAACACATGTTTCGTGACCCTTTATATGATGATGCCGTTTTTATCGGACTTGAGCTACTACAAAAACACAATTTTAAAATTGAAACTATTAAAAGTGACTTGAAAATTGAATTAATTAAGTTGGACAATGTCAATACGCAAGTATAAGCTGCTCTAACCCCGAAACACGGCAAAGGAACTGTATACTTATCAACAACAGAGCATAGAGTGTTTACGACTGCATATATTTTCATAGTTCACTGTCGGTTAATTACCTCTAACAGAAACTTACAGCATTCAGAGCTTTAACAATGAAATGGACGGTGTGAAAACGTACCACATTGTATTCTCTCTATAGTATGACAAAGACGAATTACGCAGCCAAAATTCCTTTGCAGACAACTTTCGAAGATCTTTTTTGTAAGCCAATCGCTCGCAAATGCTATATCTCTTCCTTTAAACACTTCCATCTCATCCAAACATCCATGCATGTGTTTTATAGCTGTTAGCGACTTCGGCGCCCGAAAAAAAAAATCATGGCACTTCCGGTTCAATTTTCCCCACCCCACGCAGGCAAAGGTCAGATTCCCCACTCCTCGGGCACGGAAGATAGTCAAATGCCCAGGAAGATGGGGGAGGGGGGGGGGGGAGGGATGTTGAAGTTTCGATTTGATCGGCGCATTAGTCTGTTTGTCCTGCAAGTGGGAACCTGATATCTCCGACTATATCCTTAGGTTAAAGCTACGTTTGTTTGGCTGTGGTAAAAATTTGCACACTAGATTGATGTCCAGAAACGTTTTGACTGTTTGAACTTGTCTCCCTTCCTAGTGGGGCTTACATGTAAATCCCCCTTTTATTGTAATTGGAGTCAACTTTCTCACCTATGGTCACGAGGCCTTCATTAGATTTCTTAGTGGGTAGGTGCCGCAAAGAGCTCTAGCTTGCGATGAGTAGCGACAAAACCAGCATATTAGGACTGACGCAAATTATCATTCGGGCTAGACTAGAAACATTACTCACTATTATTTCAAAATCAAAAAAGCTTTAACTTTGTATAGAAAACCTAGCAAAACTTCGTGAAGTGTCTGGTCACTCGCTTACTATTACAATCAAATCAAACTGGGTGTACGTTTGTATCAGTTCCCGTTGCCGTGATCATGTGGTCTGTCTGTCCTTTATTCGTGATTAAGATTAACCAGTCGCCATAAGTATGTCGCGGTTACACTCTTTTTTTTTCAAGATGCATCAGGTGTTTGATCACGAGGAAAGTTCGCTGATCAATCACCTGATCAAATTCCTGAGGGTTAATTAAGCTAATTCGGAAGCCACTGGAAAATGTTTCGGCTAAAGTGGGTTTCTTTGGGGAATGCCGCCATCGCCAGACATACACCTGTTGAGAGAGCCTTATTAAAGAGAGTGATGTTGTGAAAAATGATAAGGTGATAAAGGAAGTACAGGAATCTAGTCTTCGCAGGTTTAGATAAACGAATTTCGTGTTTTAAAACGGAAACAAAACGTAATGAGTGTCTCTGTTTAATCCCACACGCGTGGTTGAATGTTAGGCAACATTGTAGTAGTGTACGATCCTTTAAATAGCTTTTGTTTATAAACAGTAACCACAAGTTGATTCGTCAGGTCAGAGGCATGTAATATTCGCCAATTTGAGATCCCTACACTTCTCGGTTCTCAATAAAGGAGCTCAATTTGCGATAGAACTAACACTGAGTTGAGGTGCGCGGCTACCCTACTTCTTTCAGTAATGTTAACAGACGGCATTTTTTTTTTTTTTTTTTCATGCACCCCCTTTTTAACCTCTTGTATATTGATGATTTTGCCAGTCTTATATAACCCTGGGAGCACAAAGTCCAATTTGACAACGGCGTAAACTTCTTTATTTCTTTATGCTTTGCTATTCGTAGACAGAGCAAAGTGCGCGCTTCAAAAAGACCGCTATGGATCTGATCATGTAGTTTCACTGCTCCGAACAAATACGTTTGGAATCACTTTTACGCAATCTCATCTAAGTGGTGACGTTTGCAATGCCAATCGGAAAGCTTAGAAAAAAAGCAATTCGTCGGAATAATGTAGCTCTACTTCTGAAATGTTCCAGTAAAATATTGTGATAATCGTCAGAATCGACAAGAATGTTGTTATACCATAACAACTGGCACTTGTGAGAAAAAAAATGCCCCAAACGTGTGGTGGAGAACACGTCGCAAAGCCATTCACGGTACTTTTGAAGACTCTCTCGAGAGCCCGAAATGTACTATACTAACATTAAAGCAAGTTTTAGGAAGTTCAACTATTAGAATTTTTACTCAAGTGGTGCAACACTGACAAGTCCGATCGACCTACAACATGTCACAGACCCGGAGCCTGACCAGAAGCACCCCAATACACCAGCCAATAATACAGTAAACACCAGCATATAAGAACCTAGAGTTTTCCAAGTTAGGCTAATAAGGTCCTATAAAAATGGTATTTACGGTTGTTTTAGGCTATCTAGGCTCTTAAATTGATTCTCATTTCCACAAACGATATCTACTCTACGATGTGGTATGACTGATTTCCTCTGATGAGGACACCGTGAGACCTTTATCTCATAACCATGAAATTTAAGTTTTGAACAAGATCTTTGTAGTTTTTAAACTGGAAGTCGCCTGATATTTCAAGGCCATTTCTCTAATACGAACTTGTTTAATTTTTTAAGCTGACCTGCTTCTTATGTAAGGGGGGTTAAAAACAAATTTTTAGCCTAACTATTTCTTAAATTGTTTGGTCTTATATGCAGGTGTTTACTGTATTTGACCCGTTTAACAGTGCGCACCCTCTGTTTGTTGAAGCACCTCCGAAAATTTCTCAGTTTGCAAAGTGAAGCAAGCGAGAGGCGGTAACTCCATGGTTGAAAAGTATCTCTTTTTCGTCGCCGGGTAAGCGCATTAGAAATCGCTCTCGAAATAGTTCGAATAGCGACACGAAAGAGACCGTTCTTTGACATGTCTGCAGAGAACCTGTTCACATTCATGATCCCCGTTATATCACTGCGTTGTCTTATTGCCATGATTTTATGTACTTTTGGTTTCCCTTGTAAAGATCCCCATTAGCCATTGGCTGTCACTGTATGGCCTTTTAAAATACAACTATAATGATAGCATGTATGTGCACCGAAAACTCGTGAACGAAAAAAACGTGACTATCAAAGCACAGACCACACCGAGCATGCAGCCCCTTCCGATTTTAATTAAGCTAACGAGGCAAACTGACATTTTCCTAGGGGGTGGGAAGAGATTAATGATCTGAAAATACAATCGCGCGAATTCTCTTTCCCGTAGGGTAAAAAAAAAGAAGAAGCTAAAAGTAGAAATATGGGAAAGTCATGAAAAAGATAAAGGAAGTGAAAAGTCATAAAGATAGACTTATTGAATTCCTGATATTTTATTCTTTTTTGGTCGGAAAAATATGTATAGAGTTCCTTAACTGGGAAGATCCAAAACCCATGAAACCCTTCATCGACTACGCCCCTGTCCCAAGAAATTTCTAATTGAACGTTCCGCTCGCAGAGACCTCGCAGAGCTCTTACGGTAAATTATTCAATCAACGCTTTTGAATTCACACGCGACTCGAAAGCTTTGATTCGGTAACGTTTTGACTTTAACCACATGAAAGAGCTCTAAACATTCGGATAGAAAGATTAGCGGCTCTCTTTTTGGTTTCTGTGCAGTTGTTCAAGTTGCGTAATTCAAAAATGTTTGTAAACATTGCAGTCATGTCGCGAGTTTTTCCTACGGCCCGGATGTATTATGTTCACTTGTCGTCAGATAATCGTAATCCAGGGATTTACATTTAAGTAATTCCACGCAACCTGCAGGCAAGAGACAAGTTCAATCTGGACTCCCTGGGATACTGCCATTAATTCCGAGGGCTTCCAGTGCTGGCGTAAGTGCTAGCACAAGCATAAACACTGCTAGCGTTCGAAAATTATGTTGCTTGTCTTGTGTAGTATGTGTGAACCAGCCCTTATGCCTTATGGGTCATGTTACTGTTTTTTTTCCCTCAATTCGACGACGTACGACCCTTGTGAAAATAAACGTTTTAGATTAAATTAAGACAAACCCAGCTGCAGTGGATGTTTTCAGGCATAATGGGTTGTACTGTTCAACTGATGGAAGATTAGGGACTAGCTCTGGTTCCACCCTAACCGAAAGACTTCTTTTTGTTGAAACTAAAAAAAGAAAAGAAAATCATTTTTTTTATTCGAGGCGTATTACAATTTGCTTCTTTTGGCATGGTGGTTTTCAAGGGTATAAAAACAGCTCTTCTGGCCATAGCTATAATCCGAACGAAATCTTTATATTACTTCAGAGAGAGTTTCCGAAACCAAGCATAATTTCTCTGCCCCTATCCAGGGATTAAATGGGTTACTTCCTGACAGGAATTATCTAAATCTACTGCTACTACTCGAGGGCTTTTCAAGAATCTTGAGTCGAAGGTTATCAAGAGTCTGACGTTAATAAGTTCGGTAGTGTGTTAATTGCGTAACAGCTTAATGAGGTGCAAATGATACGCCGTGTGGTTTTTTAGCAATCCGGCGGTTTTGGATACTTTGCGCTATTCTCGCTTCAATCGGACTTTGTTCTTCTACGGTTACATAAGGTCGGCAAAGATCTAAGAACAAACTTAAATGAGACAGGGCTTTCATGAGCGCGTCTCCTTCTTTCTTTGATAAAAAAAGAGGGTATAGAGTGTTCAAAAAGGCAACGTACTGCTTCTTACCACAAGTTATATGCGAACCATTCGCAAGAAACCGCAGAATTACGTCACAGCAGCGACCCGTGTGGAAGTTTACGACTATTTAAACATTGTTGAAATTGTTTTTGCGACACTGTCTTCCGTTGAAAAACATGAAAACTGTATATCCTTTCCTACTAGGAATAATTATGTCGGAAAGTCTTGCATTTCCTTTATCGCCTTATCATTTTTCACAACATTATCATCAATCCCCTCCTTTGCTTTTCCTGTTGTTAAGGATTGCCCCTTTAACAGGTGTATGAATGGGGGCCTATATCAGAGAAACATGCCACACATAATTAGGAATGTGATCGGGTGAGGAATGTTCAGTTTGTCTTGTTCAATTTAAATATTGTTACTTTTTTTTAATAAAGAGAGTCTCCGGATAAGGAGAATCTTCCAGCGAGTTTGGGCAGCTCCCTGTTGGGTCTATGGCTCCGTTGTTGGACTGAGTTACGTACCGGTAGCAGAAGTTTTTCGGCCTTTCTTGTGCTAATGCTAAAGTGGCTTTCATATATGCGAAGACCTCCAATCTCAAATTGCTTCATTTCCTCAGTTTAAATATATGTCCTTACTGTTGTAACTCGCATTTCTGACCTTGAAAACTAAATCAATCATTTGTTTTCATTTTGTGTAGATAAGGAAGGAAAGTAATAACATTCCATTCGGTTGTTACCGCTTGGAGGGTCACAAACCTAAAATAGCCAGTATTGATTTAACCCATACCAAAACACAGTCACTTTGTATTTAAAAAATCATATCATATCCTCAGAATGAAATAGGGTTCAAAGTTTAGTCTTTCCTCGTGAACTTGAAGGCAATGGCCACGGATGCCACTGGAAAGTTTCATTTAATTCACAGGGTGTTCTGATAATTAACAATCAGACGGGTCCTGTTCACTTACTATCGCAATTTTAGGCTGAAGGGTTTTAATCAAACCGATTTGATTGGATTGCGATCTCTCTTACAAAAAAAAAATTCCTTTTACCGCCGTCAGTTGCAGACTTATTCACGCTCATGAAAGTTGAACTGCAGTTATGGTCTTTATTTGATTTTATTTCCCATTCTACCTGCCGCTGGCTTTTATGGAAAGTCTATATATTAAGGCACCAGAAGCTGTTCAAGGGGTCGTTATAAGCTAATAATGGACCCATTTTTAAGACGGCCGCCAAAGGGGTGCAGCTGTATGCATGCGAAGGTCTGCAAGGGGATACCTTCTCCTTGAGGGTTTGAAGTCGTTCGCAAAAAAAAGCAAAAAGCGATTTTTTCCCGTCTGACCGATGCCTACAAGTGTATAGTTTCCTCTTTCCAGTAATGGGGGCCGGGCTATCGAAAAGGCTTAAAATCGAGCAACCTTACTAATCTTTTCGTATAATCCGAATTTGTGAAGCGTTTTTTTCTAGCTTTTGCGTTTAGATTATTATTATTATTATTATTATTGTTATTATTATTATTATTATTAATTTTTGTTAGTTCCTCAAAGCTTAATTCGCCCAACGGTTCTTTTAGTTTGAAATACTAGCTTATTACCAACTAGAATCCCGACAGTAAAATGAGTTTGCTGGGATAAAACACGGGGGACATGCCTATGGGGAAGATATACGGAGACGAAAAGTATGCTTTTCATTGTAAGCTGAGTGGGTGGTCTATCTCAGCAAACGCTTGTAAAATTATTTCTACTCTGCAGCAGCATTCCACTAGTTCCATAAATTAGTTTCGCGTTACTTGGTACACTGAAAATTCCATTGTTTTTTTGTTTTATTTTGGCGGCAATCTATCGGCCACGAGGGAAGACACCGACTGAACATGCATCTGCTTACCATAAGGTGACTCCCTCTTCTCAAATTCCACAACATTTCCAACCAATCAGATTTGACTTTGAAACACTATTAATAAGCGTTCGTATCGTCCTTTCATTCATTCATTCATTCATATAGTAATAATAGAAGAGGTAGACTAGATTGTATTTCTAGTGACCACTAACGACCCTGATTACTACTGAAGACACTGAACGGTGTGTAACGGGCGACCACACTAGAACATGGAATTAGCTATTTATCAAGTGGCCTTTACACTCACGATGCTGTTTAGCGGATCTGACACGAAGTCCATTAGCTTCTCAGGACAACCTCGTGTGATACGAGCGAATGAACCTAGCGTAAGTACTGTTGTGGTAATGCGTATTTGGTTTCATTATTGATATGAGCTCCAATGTGTCTTTCCGGTTTACAGGAACATTCTCGCATTTCCCAGCCTCAAAGCTCACCGGATAACTCCTCACCAAGTGAAAGAATTGAATCAAAAGACAAGGTGTCTCATTTTGAGGTCGTGCAAAACCGGAAAATGTGCGCCACTGAAAGATCAGACTTTCCCGGCGCTCCAAAAATAAAACTTAATTTCAGGCCAAAACTGCGTTTCCGTCGTTATGCCACTGGTCCGTCGTGGTATCATCCTGTTGTAACATGGTACGTGCCGAACTTTACATGGTGGACACCTCCGCTTACTCACACTCAAGTCAAAGAAACAATGGCTAAGGCGTTTCAAATGTGGTCAGAAGTTTGTCCGTTGCAGTTCCGATACCAAGACCCACCAGTAATTGCTGACATAGAAATCACTTTTGGCAGCTGTGAGTAGAATACGATTTTTGATCAATGTCTAATTAGTTCTTTCATGAACACCCGCTGAAACGAGTTATCCTTTTTATTTGGGCCGTTTACGTAGTAATATGATTTTAATTTTCGTGAGGATCATTGCTAAAAGGTGAGAGCTTTGGTGAAGGGATTTCTTGCAAACACAAAAAATAAAATTATCATTTACCTTTGTATTCGTAAGATTCTGAGTCACGATTGACGACAATCAGGCGTCATTCGCAATTTCCCACTCAAGGGTTTGTAAACTATAATCCACCAGAATCTTCTGGCAAACCAGTAACGTGGACACTATTGGTGGCTGGTTGTTTAACTACTCTATAAAATTATTCTGCCAAGAATTGCAAGAGGTCATCTGCAGGCCAAATGGTTTCGAAAGATTGGGTTCCGAATCACGTTACCTCTTTAGCTGCCTGCTGAGTTTTGGCCAGGAAAGAAACAAGTTACATGCTTTAAATACATGACACTATATTGCCGCCTCTCATCAGTATCGTTTATTGTTAATATTATAAAGTTTATGACCGCATTTCCTTTTTTCGGGTCATTCCCTGTTCTACATGGGTGGCCCACAATCAAAGCCATCTTAGTTGTTTTCATGTCACGAACCAAGAGTTTTTAAGTGTATAAAAAAACATATAAATAAATACGTTTGAATTGGCGCCTTTCCGTTTCCTTATTTTTTGCCTTGCTTAATTTCGTCAGCAAAAAATTAATGTGCCAATCAAGAAAGCATTCCTTTAGGAAACCGTTTTACTCTAAAAGAAGCAACTGTCTCCATTTCATTTATTATGAATATAAAGTGCTGCAATTAGTTCAAGTAATCGCGTGGGCCCGAGGGCAATTGTAGTTGATTTCACGCGTATTTTCAAAAGCCCCACAAAAAGGTTGCGTGGATGGTTCTGTGAAGTAACCTTTTTAATGGGAATCTGACATCACGTCAATCAGAACGTGCATGTGTAACTAGTCCCAGTTCTCTGCCGTGCATTTCAGAGGAAAACGTGTAAGAACTCTCAGGAAAGGAAAGGAAGAGGCGGTTGTAGCATGGAATTTCTATTTCGAAGACGACGAGTATCAAAGGAGGGCTTTTTGATGTCATAATCTTTTGAGAAATATGTATATTTTAAATCCACGCTACAGCCCAGAGAATGTGTGTTAATAAGTTCTCATACTGTTGCGTTAAACATTTGCGAAAAGCATAGTTAACTCGCTGAGTTTTAGGCATTTTCTATCATGGTCACGTGATTTACCAAATATGGTTGTTATTCGAACCAGAAAAAGAAATGTATAAATAGGACACACTTCGCAAAAAAGGACAACTGTGGAGTTGATGGGACTCGAGAAATGACTATTTGAATAGGTCCATATCAACGCTTTGGTAGATAGATTCTCCCCTTAAGGTTTGGAAATCGGCCGACTTCCGAGTCTCTTTTCGCCCATCACCCTCCCCCTAAACGCACCCACGTTCCCAGGGTCTCTTTGTTGTTGAGACCCTGGGAACGAGAATGCCTCTAACTCCCGAGAATGTATGCGTTTGTTAAATCCATGTTGTTAAGACTTACGATGATGTCAAATAACTAAGCATAAGGAACTTTGACAACGAAAAAAAAAGTGCCTGTAAATAGGATATCGTTTGAAAAAAGATGGGGCAAAAAGCGTGGAAGTTGGAATTTCAAAAAGGCAGTTGCTTCACGCATCTTTTGCGGCGGTAGATAAATTGAGAGTTTGCAAAAACTTTAGAGTGGGTGAATAATATTACACTTTTCGTAGTTCACTTGCTTCTTCATCTACATACAAAAGAATTCAAAGCTAAAACCGTAAGGCAGATGCTAGCTGATGCTTTAATACAAATAAAATTGACTCGGCTTAGCACTATTTGTTCCAATATTTTTTCAGACTTACATTGACACTTCTTTTAACTCAACTTTATCACAGCTTCGTGAAATACAAATAGGAAAAGCTGTCAGATTGAACTAAGGTGATCAATAGTCAGGCATTCGTCAAATATGAATGGCCGTTTTTATGCTAGAGACGTTAAAGTCGTCAAGACGCATTTAACTTTTGAGATGTTAAAGCCGTCTGGTGTAAAAACGGGACGCACAAAAGTAGACGACCTAACAGAAAAAAAAAAACTTTTTGTGAAAAAAGACTGGGTTCTATCCTCGAAAGACACTGGAGACGAGGAAACTCGGCGCCAAATAAACTTGAAGCGCGCGAGTATACAAACAAAATAAACATGACGGAATTACAACTTCTTAAGTTAAAATATGAAGATTGGCTGACTTTTTCAGTGCCAGAGTCTCTAAAGTCAATGCAAATTCATTTCGGTAGTCTGCGAGAACAGATACAAATACTTTAAGCCCCACTTCACTCCACTTCCTCCCTCGCGACTCCTTCAAACTTTCCTTGGCCGCTATGTTATTTAAGCGCTAAGCCTCGATTTCAAAATTAAACGCTAACTCGTGCCAGTCGTCTGTGGACGAGTAAGGGCTAAATGCGTCCCAGTAAGGGCGTCCCGTTTTTATACTAGAGTGGCTGACGTTAAAGTCGTCTCGACGACGCGAGACGACTTTAACGTCTCAGACGACTTTAACGTCTCTAGCATAAAAACGGCCAATATTCCAATTGAAGGAAGGCATATTGGCCGCGTCTACGAAAGACACCCATATTCAACCTAGGAAAAATGAGGATCACCAATTTAATCTAGGTAAAAACGGATTCAACCTGAGAACGGATTTAATTTTACCAGCAACATATTTATATTTAAGTATAAATGTTGCAGTTATTTTTACTTTTCAATTTTCCGCAATTCAGCACCTATTTCCCCTAGAAAATGTTGCAAATATGTGAAAGGAATGCTACAAAAGCGCTTAGCTACTTCAAAGGGAGTCCAGTTAAACAAACTTAAAGAAGAAATTCAATTGAAAGGTGACCTTTCAAAAACTCAAATGTACCGTAAGAGGCCATCAGTTGGCTATTTACAAAACCGCAGCTGAGTTGAAGAAAGATTTATCCAAGTTAATAGTTAGAGTCAGTGAGATTTAAACCCTGCGCAAGCACTGAACCACGACTCCTCCAAATGTCTAATGTCTATTCAGTTGTTTTAATGACTGAAATTTTATTAGAAGCCGGGAAGCGACGTGATTATTTTCGGTCGGTTTACCGACCACTACATTGCTTTTACAAAATTGTGCCATGAGGGAGTGTTTGGGTTTAGTTCACATTCTTTAAAGGTCTATTAAGTACGGAAGGATATGGATCCACTAATTATCTACCCTTCTCTTTATTAGGGTGGCATAACCAATGTCCCTCGCCCTTTGATGGTCGGGGAGGAGTCTATGCACATGCCTTTTTCCCAGGCTCACGAAGAATCGATGGAGATATACACTTTGATGTCGATGAAGACTGGAATATTGATGGTTCAAAGCCCTTCCCAAAAATATCGTTTTTTTATGTAGCAGTCCACGAGATTGGTCATAGCTTGGGCTTAAAGCACTCGCATGTTCCAAACAGCATAATGCATGCCACTTACCGCCATACAAACAATGTTATCTTACATAACGACGACATCAATGGCATCCAGAGCTTGTACGGTAAGTGCTTTTCATTTCCACCTGTTTTCTGTTCGAATTTCTCCTTAATGTTAAAGGAGCCGAGGGGGTTTGGACAACTACATTGCAACCTGCCTGGCTTCAGCTCAATGTGTTTTAGGAAGCCGCACTGCTGACTGCTAAGACAGGGACAGGCGGAGTTGGAGGGGGAGAGATTTAGGAGAAAACAACATCCTCCCTCTCTGCGGCCCCTGTAAGAAAGACGCAGTTACTACCGCATTTAGTAGAGGTCATCCATCACATGACTTTTAACTGCAATTTGAAATTAGTAAGCACTATTAATTATTTTCAAAGGGCGAGTGCTCATTTAGTCCAAATTGCACGAAAAAATGATGTGATAACTACGATATCATATACATAGGAATTTTCGAGGTGACAATGTCGTAATTAAGCAGAAATAGCACACTCGTCATCCTGGGCTCGCATTTGATTTGCTATCTGTGAGTTTGTTTGATCATCGACCAATCAAAATGTTTGTGTGTTATCTCCTTTTTTGCACTGAATTACCTATTTTCTGCACTGTGTTAATTCAAAACTACATTTCTCTTAACCAATCAGAACTGAGTAATTTTCTCATGTATATTATTCAGTAGAAGTAATCACGTGATTCGGGAGCCCATTATCCGGGGCTTCCATACGTATTGTACCCTCGAGTCAACCCCGTTACGTGTCTTTTTATTTTTAGAACTTCTATATTTTGAAATACCTTGAAGTTCGTGTTTTTTGTGTGCTGCATGTGACGTAATCAGTGGATGGCCATAGGCCTCTTATGATTGGCTATTGTGAAAACAACCACGAAAACTTCCCTGGAAAGTGCCTTCTAAAAATAGAAAGATACAGGTCAGGGTTGACTCAGAGGGTTAAAAGGGTAGATGGAGGCGCCGGGTAACGGGTTCCTCATGCATGATTTCAAGTGTAGGATCAATCAGCTAGAGTAAATTTTTTTAGACATTTTTAGGCTAGGTCAGTGAGCAAACAACTGCAAAATGACCTATTGATGTGGTATTACCTTGTATTGATACAGACCTCAGGTCTTTTTATCATGCAAATTGTGTTATTGTAATTCTAATCAGTCTACATTACAGTCAAACCAAGTGAAGCGTACCCCTCATGATTGCATTAATGAAGTGATTATTTGAAACTTGAACCCGCTAGTCGTTTCAAGAATGCAATAATAACATTAAAAAAGTACAAAGGTTTATAATCAAAGTAGGGTCACCGGCAGCATCGCTTCCATTCTTAGGCCAGGTAACTTAGTTACAACAGTAAAATGGTCTATTCTGTACAATCTCGTTGTACTCGCTCGTCTTTTATCCTTTTTTTTTTTCTTTATCACTGCGTTAACTGTGTGTTCGGTTTGCTTGAATCACAGGAAAATGCAATCCTTCGAAAATATCTTCCATGTGTGAATCACGCCATTACAGGACTCACATTGTTGTTGGAGACTATTATTGGGCCCTGGACGACCGAAACAGAAACACTGTGCGCGGATACCCACGGCCAGTGACAGAAGTCATGCCAAACCTTGGCTACCCTATTGATGAAATGTTTGTTTGGCCCGGAAATAAGGCAACTTACATATTTAAGGGTCACTGGTACTGGAAGTACAACGTACAAAGTAAAACTGTTCAAGGGCACTATTATCCTCTACGAATTGAACAGCATTGGCCTGGTGTCCAGGCTCCAATTGATGCAGCAACTAACTGGGACGATAGCTCTAGTTACTTTTTTAAGGGTACCAAGGTGTTCAGATACAACAGCAGTGCAGACGCAGTCGATAGAGTCAGCACCATAGCAAATGAGTTTCCGAACCTTCCGAGAAATTTACAACGAATTGACACTGCTTTTAAGTGGACAACCCCAGGCGGGGACCATCAAGTGTACTTATTTAGCGGTAATAAATTCTGGAAGACAACTTCACTAAGTCCCCCTGTATTTTCGGCAGCGTATTCAATCAATGATCAGTATCATGGTTTTCAGACTATCTGCGTTCCTTAGATCCATGGGGTTGCACAGTAATTTAAAGAACTCTATCATTTCGTTCAAAAAGAAATTCATTGAAACCTTCTCGGTAGCCTTTTTCAATGTCATTCTGCCACGGTGAGAGTTTGAGGAAAGGAATTTTTTTTTCCGAACAAGGTAAGACCAACTATGTCAATCATCAACGTTATGTTCTGTTTGGGGTGATTTGCAACCAATCACTAGAGGCGCATAACGATGCTGCAATGTACAATTGCTGGTGGACGAACAAAAGAAGCTAATGAGAGGTCTTCTAGTTTTCGTCCACCAACATGGCGGCGATGAGGTAACGTGAAAACCATGCATTAGCTCGGAAGACCTTAGACAGCAATGACCAGGACCAGGTGTCTGATCACCGGTTTTCGTTAAAACACTAGTTTTGCTGGGGGTGCTCAGTCTCGCGGGCTCAGAAAACCTGTTTGTGGTCATTATTATTTAAGGTTTTTCCATTAGCTCCACTTATTATGGGATCCTTTACTGACGTCATTGTTAACATTTTTATTTCATTAACGTACGAGGTTAGTCAAAAAAAAGTATCATGCTATTTACTAATTGACTTCAAAAGGTTTACAAAAAACTTGTTAAATCTTAGCTCTATACCCAATTTAAGCAGTTTAGACCTAGCTGTGATAACGAGCTACTTTATTAGCCATCAAAAACTGATAGATTTTCTTGGGTTGCAAGGGCGCTATTGATCCCATATATTCTTTGTAAGATTCAAAAATTCCGTATTTATTCATCAAACCATTGTTATGTGTCCCTAGGGTTTAGTTGCGAACAACCTGTTTTAAAGTAAGTTTTTTATTCTGGAAAATTCAGGTTTCAACCCTATAGAACATGTATTTTACTTCAGCTGGTTGCGATTACATGTGTAAATAGGCCGACCAGTTGCCTTAAAGCTTACAAAATTGGCAGTCGCTTGTCTGATAGGCGAAATGTTTCTATCCTTGAGAAGAGTCACAAATTGTTTTGCATTCCAGTTTTGAGAGACTTTTTGCAATGCAAATCAGTTTGTAACGTCATCTCAGGAATAGGCTCTGCCTCATACCAGCTCGACCGTGGAAAACGGGACTGCCAATTTTGTGAGCTTTACGCAACTCATGGGGAATAACAACCGGTTAACGTAGAATACACGTTTTATGGGGCTGAAATTTGACTTTTCCGAAATAAGAAATGTTCATAATGGGCCAGCACTTTAACCCTTTCCAGCCCGAGGGGGCCCCTCTTTACGGGTAAATCGTCTGGTGCTAGCAAGAGCCCATGAGTAGGACCTTGCCCTATGAGTCAACCTTTGCCCGTATCGTTCTATTTTTAGAACGCCACGAGTTCTTCGGCTCTGCACACACTGTTTAGAATGGCCAATCAGAATAAAATTATTGTGGAACAAAGACAAAAATAGCAAAAACAATGTATGCAAATTGATGTAAATTGTTGTAAATGTGAGTTTCTTGCTGAAGGATTAGTTCTAAAAATAGAAAGATACGCGCAAAGGTTGACTCAAGGGTATACTGCACAGGGAGGCTCCTAGTCATGGGCTCCTGCACCGTGCTAGACAGTAAAAAATATAAGTGTCACTCTTAATTAGGCAGGAACATCCACAAAAGATTTGCTCGCTTACCAAGTTTTCTGTTCTTTAGAGATATCATTTAGCATCACATTTATCGCAAATGTCAGACCGACATTTGCATTTTGCCAAAACTCAAAGAAAAGAAAAGGGTTTATTTTTGCTTACTATTGTATCCTGTTGGCTTTTTACAACAGAGAGAACATTAGAAAAAGAGAGTTTTTTGGTTTTATGACAAAAACCAGCCTGAAGTTTCCCGTTGGAAGTTTTAAGCTCAGTTTCTTTATTAGTGGAATACAAGCTTTTGCCGTCCAATGCAAAGCAACCAAAAATAAGGTTTGGAAGAGAAAGGCAGCATGTGACTAAGACATCAAATTGAATTTATATTTGATTCTTTTGACTCTGCTGTCGTTGTTTATCGTAACGAAACCGTCAGGAGCCTCTCCTGAAAGCAAATTATCTGTAAATGACAAGAAATTCAACTACTGAACGTTTCCAAACCATGTCATCACCGTGACAGCTATTTTAAAAACTTAGGGCGCTTTCCATTTGACAGAACTGACCGGCCAGACCGGGCATATTGGAAGGACTAACTCTACAACGCATCCACATTAACACATGTCGAGGATGATATATACTCCCCGAGAAGAATGCGAGGGATTATCATGCAAGTTTTCCTTCAAATTGTTGCATTTTCTTTGCAAATTATTGGGTCTGGCCGGCCAGTTCTGACAACAGGAAAGCACCCTTAAAATTGCATTTTTTTTGTAAATACAATGAAAAGTAATTTCCTCTGTCATAATAATGTATTTACGTAGTATTTTGTGACGTGGTTTCTATGAAGCCAAACGAGGTGAACTGACATGGCTCTCCAATACGAGCCGAACACAATTTATTTCTGGTAACGACGAAACAGGGAAATTAAACCCTGTGACAAATCTGTAATTACTAAATGTATATTTGCACAGTTAAGACACATCAACGATAGCCTTTTAGGCGTAGACAAAATAATGTAAAAGTGATTCAACATTGTCAGCCTGCTTAACAAACGTTTTCGTAGAATATTTAATTGTGCCGTTCGAGGGGCGTCCGAAATTCGGAACCTTGAAAAGGCTTTATCAAGCAGCTCTCGTAATGTATAACGTAATTGGCTCGATACCCAAGCCAAAAAGAAAGGACTTAACGATTGAAAGAATGACTTTAACTTAAAAACAATGGAAGCTGCTAACAATACCAAATAATAGCAGGTTACGAGACCTGCTACATTACTGAAACGCTTGCTATGTCAGCTTTGTTATAGCTAAATATCAACTCGACCCACACGTATTTTTACACAAGGGTAATCAGAAGTGTAATTATGTATAGTGTTCTGTATTGTAAATATCTGTATAATGTCTTGAGAAGAAACAGATCGAATCTATCTGGATTTTCCATAGGTGTACATAAAGTCGGATCTTTCCGAGCCTTGTTTATCCATATGCTCCGAATACCAAATACAATTTTTTAATAACTTTAGCAACGTATATCACTTTATTTAATTGTGTAATTATTGGACGATTTGTAGTGATAGACCGCGGTTGTATATTGAAGACGTCGAAATCCACGTGCTGTAATTACGAACTTGAATAAATCCAATACATGTTGAATTTTCTTGCTTAACTTTCATTGAAACCCATCTCTCCTGATCCGTACTTCAAAGAAACCTCTTGCACTGCTAACTGTAATCAAGCGTGAGGCAAATATTACATTATCACGTATGATACTACTACTACTACTACTACTACTACTACTACTGCTGCTGCTGCTGCTGCTGCTACTACTACTACTACTACGTCTAGTAATCAAAGATTATGAGAGTGCGTTCGACGCTGTCACGTAAATATATATACCTAAAATAAATGATTTCCCTATCTGACATTCAACCCCGGTCTATTGCTAAACTGATTGGCAACGAAGGTTTTACAGACAGATATATCATAATGTCAAAGTCCGATTCCAGCTAAGTGGTCCCCTGTGTTGATACGTTGCGTGACAGCGCCAGTTTCCGTAGGCTCACAATTGTTACCCTTCAAATTTCGTGCTAAATGTTCTCACATTAACTGCAAATGTTTGAGCGTAAAAGCTAATTTGTAAAAGTATATTTACATTATTCTTGGCTGGAAGCGGCACAAACATAAGCAAACATTTGCAATCGTCTGCTCGTTTATCGGCAGCGTAAACAAACTCCTTGCAACTGATTCAAGTATTATCCCCGATGAATAAAGTAGACAATATTAACAAATGCTAGGCTCAAAACGTTTAAATAACATCATACTCGAAAGGAATATTGATTATAGTACTTACCCAGCTTCAAAGTTCTACCGCAAAAAGGTAAATCCAACGCTAGCGCTCCGAACACAAAGAAAGAAAGACGAAAGATCAGCCGCAAAGACGCGCTCACATGGCCTGCTCACATGCTCACAAATTTGTCACGTCTTAGTAACGGTACCAGTTTACTGGCCGTGACATGCCCCTGCAAAACTCGGAAGACCTTAGATAACAATGACCTGGACCAGGTTGAGTCCGCGATTCTCGAAGTGTCATGCGGATTTTCCCATAAAAATGCCCTTGAAGCTCATCAAAATGGCGGCGAAAGAGTAGAGTGCTCCATTGTAGGATACATAGTGTATTTAGTCTGGAAAATGTTCTGAAGAGCGTTTCGAATGATTTCACGGGTAAGTCGGCAGGAAGAATGCTTTTTAAATAAAATCTCTGACCTTTACTGTGTGAACACTAGTTTTCTCTCGTGTTTCCGCTACAGTCATTGTTATTTAAATGATGCCTTGATCATTTCTTAAATAACAAGGACCGGAGCCAGGTCATGTCTCGATGATTGGGGAGGGGAGAGGTGGGAATAATAGGGCTTTTTACAGCGATCTTTGCTGTTTCCGGACGCTGTAAACAAAGATACATGCCAAATTCGAAGGAAATGGCGGTAAACACGCCGTCATGGAGTCAACTGTTCTCTGAGAGCATTTCTGATTATTCGGGATATGTTACTGACGAACTTGGAAGATGCTTTCAAACTTATAAAGGGGTATGAAGTCAATACAACGAGTTCATTTACCGTTACATACCAGACTAGAGGTTTTGGAAAGTCTCCAATAGGTAAGATCTCTTTTTTTGTTTTTAATCAATGCAAGTTTATTATAGGTCTTAATTATTTTTTCCAAAAATGTTATTGTTATTGACCGTTTTTGGCAATTATGGTGACTAGGGACTGGGATGGGGCCATGGAATTTGTAACAAAGGAAATTATTGTAAATTCTTATCCACTTTCTACGATGGAAATGATAAATTAAATTACCCACAAAATGGAGCTTTTTCAAGAACTTTGGAAATAATTACCCTTTCCTTCAAGCCCCTCCCACCCACCCTAGGTTTGGAAGCTGGGGCAAGGCATCTCCAACAAGACTCCATTGAGATCCACCTAGGGTTGCAACAGACAAGAGGTAGTTCCCAGTGGCCACTGGTCAGGCACCTGTATTCTAGAACATGTATATTCTAAAAGATGGAGCATTATTAAGATATTGAATAGCCATTTTTCTAATTTTTTTAATACACTTCACTTGTCAAAAACAGACAGTTTTGGCTAAACAGGTCAGTCTTCACTCAATTTTACATTAAATGTCAGTGAATCATTTAGTAGTCAGTGCACAAAAATAATCACTTCCAATCACTGTAATCTAGTCTAACACTGTTTCAGTTGCTACAAAATTCCTTGTGTTGCTCATGACTATTCCTCTCTTTGAATAACTTTTCCTCTTCACTATATATCAGTAACAGTCACTTAGCAAAAAGGTAAAATGGAATCATCGTATATATTTTTTCTTTTGCTAATGTGCATTGATATAATAATATTCAATAATAATAATAATAATAATAATTTACCACAGTATGTAAAGCCTATGCATTATTATAATAATGTATTTATTATAATAATGACTATTATTATAATAATGTATTATTATTATAATAATGACTGTTTCAGTTGCTACAAAATTCCTTGTGTTGCTCATGACTATTCCTCTCTTTGAATAACTTTTCCTCTTCACTATATATCAGTAACAGTCACTTAGCAAAAAGGTAAAATGGAATCATCGTATATATTTTTTCTTTTGCTAATGTGCATTGATATAATAATATTCAATAATAATAATAATAATAATAATAATAATAATAATTTACCACAGTATGTAAAGCCTATGCATTATTATAATAATGTATTATTATAATAATGACTATTATTATAATAATGTATTATTATTATAATAATGACTGTTTTCCTTTTAGTGTCCTGTTGCGATCTGGACCATTTTGGAACTCCAAAAGTTTGTGTCCAAGGATTACGAAAGGAATCCCATCGAATTCTAGATGCACTCCCTTCGTTGCCTGGACATCTTTGCAGTAAATATGCTGCCTTGGATTTTTTTTTAGTTTTCCCCCCATTCTCTGTATTTACTGTTGCAACCGAATGGCCTATCATAATAATGTTACTGATACATAGTGAAGAGGAAAAGTTATTCAAAGAGAGGAATAGTCATGAGCAACACAAGGAATTTTGTAGCAACTGAAACAGTGTTAGACTAGATTACAGTGATTAGAAGTGATTATTTTTGTGCACTGACTACTAAATGATTCACTGACATTTAATGTAAAATTAAGTGAAAACTGACCTGTTTAGCCAAAACTGTCTGTTTTTGACAAGTGAAGTGTATTAAAAAAATGGAAAAATGGCTATTCAATATCTTAATAATGCTCCATCTTTTAGAATATACATGTTCTAGAATACAGGTGCCTGACCAGTGGCCACTGGGAAATACCTCTTGTCTGTTGCAACCCTAGGTGGATCTCAATGGAGTCTTGTTGGAGATGCCTTGCCCCAGCTTCCAAACCTAGGGTGGGTGGGAGGGGCTTGAAGGAAAGGGTAATTATTTCCAAAGTTCTTGAAAAAGCTCCATTTTGTGGGTAATTTAATTTATCATTTCCATCGTAGAAAGTGGATAAGAATTTACAATAATTTCCTTTGTTACAAATTCCATGGCCCCATCCCAGTCCCTAGTCACCATAATTGCCAAAAACGGTCAATAACAATAACATTTTTGGAAAAAATAATTAAGACCTATAATAAACTTGCATTGATTAAAAACAAAAAAAGAGATCTTACCTATTGGAGACTTTCCAAAACCTCTAGTCTGGTATGTAACGGTAAATGAACTCGTTGTATTGACTTCATACCCCTTTATAAGTTTGAAAGCATCTTCCAAGTTCGTCAGTAACATATCCCGAATAATCAGAAATGCTCTCAGAGAACAGGTGACTCCATGACGGCGTGTTTACCGCCATTTCCTTCGAATTTGGCATGTATCTTTGTTTACAGCGTCCGGAAACAGCAAAGATCGCTGTAAAAAGCCCTATTATTCCCACCTCTTCCCTCCCCAATCATCGAGACATGACCTGGCTCCGGTCCTTGTTATTTAAGAAATGATCAAGGCATCATTTAAATAACAATGACTGTAGCGGAAACACGAGAGAAAACTAGTGTTCACACAGTAAAGGTCAGAGATTTTATTTAAAAAGCATTCTTCCTGCCGACTTACCCGTGAAATCATTCGAAACGCTCTTCAGAACATTTTCCAGACTAAATACACTATGTATCCTACAATGGAGCACTCTACTCTTTCGCCGCCATTTTGATGAGCTTCAAGGGCATTTTTATGGGAAAATCCGCATGACACTTCGAGAATCGCGGACTCAACTTGGTCCAGGTCATTGTTATCTAAGGTCTTCCGCAAAACTCAAGCGGGGTGGCCATTTTGGTGTCCTTACAGGAATGTCAGGAATGTGGATATTTCCCGCATATAACCGTGCACAGGACAACCACCTCTCGAAAGCCACAGGTCAAAATTAGGCTTGCGTTCCACGAACGCAACTACTACTACTACTACCTCTACTACTACTACTACTACTACTACTACTACTACTACTACTACTACTACTACTACTACTACTACTACTAATGATGATGATGATAGTCATTTTTGCCGCTGCAGATATACCTGTTTCTCTACTTGCTTATTTCACCATAAAAGCACTCACTCCGACGGCGCAAAATCTGATTCAGAACGCGGACAAAAGATTGCATTGAACGGTTCTTCCGAGAGCAAAGAAGATAACAAAGTCGATTAATTAAGGAACGAAACTACAAAATCAAAACTAAACATAAGGCAAGCACCAGTCCTGCGAGATAAGATAGAGAAACGTACCTTCTTGGTGATTTTAGCGTCAAACTGTTAACCTCAAGGAACGACGCATTGCGAAACTATACACAAGTAAAGTGACATTACTATTTACACACGTAATGAACTAACAGGTGTTGGTATGAACAAAGACAAACTCTACAAAAAGTAACAGGAAGAACAAAAACCGGCGGCCTTAATTAACTAAGCACTAAATGGAAAAAAGTAAAAGGAAAAAAAAGGTAAATGAAGCATTTAGCTGTAACAATAATAAATTAACAAAACAACAAGATCAAGACCACCGATAAACGGTAAGACGAGAACAATGCTGAACCAAGTTGGACAACCGGTCCTTGGCTGTTTTCTCAAATCAGTGAAATGATCTATGGGAAACATCGGTTACAGTGCACTTTAATAAAGTGCTGAGTACGGTTTATATGATCTATCAATAGCCAAAACAAACCACTGTTTTAATAATGCCAATGTGGGTCCCATTCACACAGCCAAGTTGGCTCACCCATGTGGAAACAACCCTTGTAACTCACTGATAAAGTCACTAATAAGGGTGTTACGAAAACCAAGACGTAAGACCTAAGACCTCGGGATCTTAGCTTTCGTAATACGAAAACTGAGACCCTTTGGTAAATAGTGGTAATCACGGGAAAGAAACCCGGGAAAACTTACCGCTAGTCAGAGATTTAAGCGCTGGATGTTATCTCCATACGAGGTTTGACGACGCTAGGATTCATTCTTTCTTGTCTCTTTCAGTGTTGTGTGACAGAAAACACAG